>NC_138663.1:126258999-126858999 GCF_964273445.1 Streptopelia decaocto
GGTGTATGATGCTTATGGGATGGAATACTCAGCTGGTCAGTTTTAGTCACCTCTTCTGTCCACCCCTCCTTGCAAACACTCCCCTCTCAATAATGAGATGTGTGGACTTTTATTAGTCTTTTTGGCTGTCATAGCAATAAATCTAAACATGGGGATTCTTCAGCATTCCATTGGCCACCCTTATCTGGAGTACAGTGTCTAAGAAACATGAAAGAAAAGATTCAGAAAAGTACTTAGAAGTACTTAGCTGAAAGGAAAATTCACTAAAAGAGATCTGGTCTTGTTTTTAACAAAACCAGGACAAAGCCCTACTTCAAAAATAAGCTCTAGTTACAGTTCAGTTAAAAAAAAAGTCAATTAAAATAGTGTCCAGGCAGCTATACATGTAAAAAAGTAATAAGTTTTGGAGGAAAAATTAATATAAGACCCTGTCTTATTTTCGGGAAAACACATTATCAGGAGGCCATTATGACTAAAGCAGGGATCTCATGAAAGGCATCTGGTGCAGTGTAGGTTAATTCTTCTGCTTATCATACCAATAACTGGGAAAATAAGGACAATAAACCATATGCTGAGACAGCATTTTCACATCCCTAAAACATTCAATGAAATTTTTTTACAATCCAAACCAAAAGCTCTGAGTCTTGAACTAGTCTTCCACATCTACTTGACTATTAACTTCCAATTTCAATTTAACACAAGCAACTTGTGTATCAATAATATGAAGAAAAATGGGAGTGACACTGTTATTAATATGATGTACAGGCCTAAAACAATAATGACAAATTAATCTGGTCTCTCTACAGAGCATATATTATCAAATTCATAGCTGAAGAATCCTATATGTTTTCCATAAATGAAATGTTAATCTTTAAAACAAGACACTAAAGTTATATCTAAGTGTGCATTTAACTTTACAATATTTTCATTTCAGAGCTTGAATTTATAAACATAATTTTAAAGGAAAATAATTAATAAGAGATACTTTCAGTACTATCTTGCATATGAAAGGTTTAAGATACATTTTCTGGAACTGGAAAGAATTGGAAGCTGACTGTAAAACATCTCACTGTAGGGTATTTAAACATTTGAAGCAAGAAAGTTTCTCTGTTTCCCAGAGCTAAATGGAGAACGCTGACTTTTAGAAAGGTTAATAACACCCAATGGCATGCCCTCATGCTTATATTTAAAATATGAGGATGACCAGTTGTGATGGAAAGAACAAATACCAGCAGCCATCCTTTAAGGACACGGACCCTCCAGGACTCTGCTCTTCCACCATTGTTAAGAAATCTTCTTTTAAATCTGTCTCAAAGGAAAGCTGACAAAATGCATGTGTGCTGGTGTATGCTACAAATCGCTGGCAAAGGCACTGAGTATGAAGGAAGCTGCTGACAAATTAATCTCTTTTAATAACTGTAGGCTTTTGAGATGATGGAGGTTGTACTTTCCTGCACTAATCACCTTAAGGTCTCAAGACACATTCTTAAGCTCACGTTCTCTCAAGATTTTTTTTCCAGTAGCTTACTTCCTTCTACATCCCTCCTGAAATCTTTCAGTAAATGAGTTTTTATAGATTTCAAATTAAAGTATCACATTTTATCACAATTTACAGACCACAATAGTTGATTATGTAACTGTAGAAGAGGCACCAGAGATTTCACCAAGTTTGCTTCCAGCTTCACTATCCTCATTTAGCCTTCTACTCTGCTGAACAAGGGAGCAGAGATAAATTGGGGCAACCAAAAACTACAGAAGCTAGCATTTCATTCATACTCCACCTGTTTTAATCAGTCTTACAACACATAACACAACCTATACGATGGCAAAAGTACAAATGATTAGGTGAATTATTAGCCATACAGTTTCCACAAAACAGTCCTACTTATACTCTAGTGTTGTAATTCAAAACACCTATAGCTTATACTTGCTATATGTAAGCAGCAATTCTAATATGAGTAGCAATAACTACACCCAAACCAGAATGTGGGTTTTTTGGTGTTTTTTGTTTGTTTCCTGCCTCACACTACCCACCCCCGCAAAAAAAAAAAAAAAAAAAAAAAAAAAAAAAGGCTTGAATTCCAGACTTAGTCAAAATGCTTCTCTAAAGCAAGAGCAGGCCTGACCCAGCACCTTCATATCACCAACTGGACATGCACAAAATATTTCAGAGAACTGAGGGATTACAGTATCTTAGAACCAATTCCCAGGTAGAAGACTTGTTACTCAGGGATCCTTCCATGCTATCGAAGGACATGGCTGGACCTGACGCTGGTGACAGGTTTGTATAAAATACTTTATAGCCAAAGGTGGCAATATATTCCACCCATAAGTGAAAAACCACCAAACAAATCCTTCTTTTCTACTTTTTAAACTTCGCCTCATCAAAGGAAAAGGAGAAATACTAAATAAAATGTAATACAAACAAGTTCTAAAATTATTTGGGTTATTTTTCCTTCTCTACTGACTATATATTCAAGACCTTCCACAAGTGTCCTTTCCAAAAACCTGGAGTAGGGCTACCAATTCAGAGTGTCTCTCTTCATTGTCTTCTTTAAAAAGAGAAAGCTGAAATAAAATGATTGCTGCAATGTTCAGGTCTGTATCTTTCACATTTGTGTAGTAATTCTTCCCACATCTACCTTTGCTACTGCCACTTTCTGAAGTGAACCTTTTCCTTACTTTTGAGGGCTGCCCCTGTACTACTATTGTCAATATTGGAGAAAAAACAAAAACAAACAAAAAACACCCCACTCTGACTCTCATTGTACTACAATTTAAAGTTTTGGTAAGAGACTAGTTAAATGCAGTCTTCAAAGTCTGAAGCATCTTAAATATTTTGAAAGTAAAAAATGCTTTTGTAGCTATAGTACATAGTAACTAATTGAAATCTTTTGTAGCTATAGTACATAGTAACTAATTGGAATATCTCAGTTCTTGGGGGGATGTATTGTTTGTATTTTTCAAATGTGATATAACTTCAGGTGATTCCATTTTCTTAGGTGGCACAGTACTTAATAATCTCCAAAAACTGCTGAGCAGACACTTCTCAAAAAGCAGAACCAGTACAAATTTTTAATAAGTATCTATTTCTGAAAATGTAGGGCATGCTCATTATTGATGGCACTGCTACCAACATACTTTAACAGTTTCTTCCACATTTTTTAAACTCTTGTTTCTTCACTTTCCCATTTGTAAAACTAGTTTAATTTAATTTACATTCTTCATATGGTGGTATGAAAATTAATTACTGTTTGACAAGCATAGTTAGTTATTTTTGTTGTGCTCCTTAACAGCCTGGTGTGCCAAATACCTTATCAAGAAATACCATTTGCTGGCCATTACAAGCTGTTTACCAATGAAAAACTGTATTATTGGAAAGCATAGATGTCACTATGAGGCATAGGTAATATGAAAAATTTAGTGGCAGTCATTACAGCTGTCATATGACACAAAGTATCTTCCTATCAATTAATTAAATGATGCAAAAATACTCTCAGATATTATGGGCTTACCAAACAAATTTGGTCAGTCAAATCCCAATTCTACAATAAGTTTTATGCAGGGAAATCCCTGTGGTCATGTAGAATTTACTGCAAGACTTTCCTCATTTCAAATTACATGCAAGAAATGCTTACATTTCTCACAACATATCTGTAGATCTTCATTTTTGCAGTTAGTAATTTTACTGCAACCCATCCTTGTGTCTCACCACAATGCAGAGGCCTACCTACAGATGCAAAAGCTTTGTATTTCAGCTCTCAGCTCAACTGATTCCACAATACAGCAGATACTTGGGTTTTGAACATTGGGCCCTCCAGAAGTAATAGTTTTCAAAGTGAACATATTTGTTTTGTATACTAATACTGTGATTTATATAGTTAAAAGATGCTGCAAAGTCAGATTTTTGAGATGCATGGTTTTTCCCTAGTCAGACAACTTTCATTTAGTGGGGTTAAATGCATTGCCAGTTTAAGCAAATGTTAAGCCTTCAAAATTGATGCAAGTAGTTTTTTTTTGTTGCTGAAGCCTCCTAAAATGTTAGTCTCAGGAATAATATTATATCCTCATTTTCTGTTTCTGTTTTGTTCAAAAAGCATCATACTACTGTCCTTGAATTTGATGTCTGTATCCAAAATATACAAATGGGCACAGCATTTCTGATTTCCACTGCAGATGCTGCAAATGGGCAATAGAGGATTTGATGCAGGACACCCCAGACATCTGGGGATCTTGCTTATCTGGAAGACCATGGTACTTGTTACTTGTTGCTTGGGCTGCAAGGCCATCAGGTGAGGAAGGCAAGGTCTTAAGAAAGAAGAGTTACAGGTAGGATCTTGAGGTTTGACATACAACTGCTCCAGCAAGTCCCAGAAATCAGTCCTCTTCACTACAGAACCTAAACCCCTCTTTTTTCCTTGCAAAGGCAGAAAACTAATACTTTTCCAAGACAGAGATATTGTCTACTTCAGTAGAGGTGCACCACAAGCTGTTTGGCGGTTTTTATGCTTGTTTATGTTCAAGACTAAAATTAAAGACATTTAAACTGATGAAGTTATCTTTTTTTTTTCCTTCTATGACTCAAAATAGGAATTGGACATTCAATGCAAGCTCCCTTTCTAGTCTCATTTCTAACCTACGACCTTTCCCCATTTACTGTTTCAATTAAATATGACAATCAAGTTGCGCATTCAAATAAACCTAATGTAATGAAATGCTGGGTTACTCATTATGTTAACCTCATTAGCATTAGATTAATGTAGTGATAAATAGATTGAACTGTCTTTAACTGATGACAAACTGAAAATGGAGCACTAAAGAACTCCCAGCACTAATTTAAATAATAAACCAATTTCAGTTTTCTAATTAATTTAATGTGATATGAAAGCTGTATCTGGCCTTCAGTTAAACCAAACTGTGTTTCTCTTAGCTCATTTTAAATACAATTATACATTTTCTTATTATCAAGCAAATGCTGTTACATTTACCTCTTATCTACAGTCATTAATCTCCTTGTTTTCTCATATAAACTACACACAATCAGTTCTTTGAAAAAGTGTAACGTGATGAAGGAGGGTTATTATCCACAACTTCACCTGTAGACAGAAAAGAAACCTGGACTTTTGACCTACAAGAATGAGAAAGGGGAAAGGGCCCCTGCAATTGAGAGAGAAGGAGACTTCACAGTGGAAGCCACATATGTTCACCTAAATCCAATGATAAATATCTCAGTTCAATATTAATTTACACTAAAATACTGCCTGGCATTACCAATAAAGGAGGTGAAGTTCTTCTGCTGTGGAGCCAGAGATGAACAGTACTAGAGGCAGAGAACAAGTGCAAAACTTTTTCCTTAAGGTAAGTTCCCCAGGTAGATACCTTCTAATATGGAATACATTTAACAGTTGCATCTTCAATTATTTAATCCCATTGCGTTCTTGTAAATCACCAGTAGTTTTGGTCTTCACTGTGTATTTCTTAATTCTTTACACATTTTTCGGTATCCAGTTTAATGAATATTTGTTCCCATTTGTAGTGTAAGATGGTAAAGTGCTTAAAAGCAAGTAAAAAAAAATAAACATACATTGGAAGAGATTAAAAATTTTGTTTCTAAGGCCTTCAGAATATGTGCAGAAGTGAAGTAATCTCTAGATGTACAAATAAATGGCTACTAATCACCAATGAAATGACAATGTTAAGTATATAAAGGTGTTCTGTTTTCTCTTCAAATTTATATACATGAGCTTCATATTAAGACAACTCCCCTGCTTGTACAGGGATTTCCTTCACATTTTGAGCTAGCCCCAAGATGCTACTCACAGCACTCCAAGTGGCAACTTTAGATGTCCTAATTATCAGTTCCATTAAATCCCATCAATTTCTGCCAAGAGATCTGTATCCTCGCCAGTAATGCAATCTGCAACTTCAGTCCTACAAACTCCCAAGTAAAAAGCAGACCTGGACTGACTCTACATCATCAATCAAGAGGCTTTTATTTAATTTTGAAATCGTGGTAGCCCTCACATTTAAAGGCCAAATCAAGACTATGATAGTTCATTCAGGGGTAAGAAGGCTGAGAACATTATTGATCTTGCCAATACATTCACGAACAAAAAAAAACAGACACCTTCATAGATTAAGATTTCTGCAGTATGATACCAGAGGAAAAACAAAAACAAAATGAAACAAACAAAAAACAAACAAACAAAAAATGAAAAGCAGCTACTACAATCAAATATAGTATAAATTGCAAATTGTGGAGAAAAAAAAAAAAAAAGAAACACAGAACATAGCCACAGGTGTACCTATGTAACAAAAATCATAGAAATCCCCCTTTTTAGAATTTAATATGATAATCCCAGAGTTGAAATGTCAAATTACTTCATAAAAGACAAGTCTTAAATTCACTACAAAGACTATATCATTTTATATAGCATAATTTGCATAGAATTGGAACATTGAGAAGTAATTCAATGGCTGACAACATAAATCAAATTGGTCGCAGTTAAATGAACCCATTACAAAGCAGTCTTCACACTCCACTTGGATAGTGTCTGACCCACAAGGATTTAATTGATTTGTCATGATTAACGCTGACTTGGCAATTCTGAATTTAGCCAAAGACCATCATGTTTTTCTGTTTGGTAAACTTCAGAAAGATGCAGACCTTTTCTCAGGACCACTAAAAAAATATCAGAAATGATCAACAAATCTTCACCTCTGGTGCTGGTTATAGAGGAATTCCGGTTTCAGGAAGCTTGCTAAACTAGCATGAGGTCACCCTGTCTTACCACAGAGAACAAAGAACTTTTACTAGAGTCAGTGCTAAGAATTATACACTTGTTTTCCACAATGATACAAAACACTGAAGAAAAACTGCTGGCAATTGGAGCTTGGATAGCTTCTACTAGCTTTGCACACTACGTGTATCTCACTCATGAAAATAAAGTCTTTATGGTTTCAGATGCCAGGAAAAGTAAACATTTACATAGTTGGACACATTTCTTCCTCTAGAAGAAGAAATGTATTAAAAAGCAGCTGCCAGAGCAACACCTTACTCAATTTTCTGAATGTCTGCATGTTTTGATGAAGGCTGTGCACCAAATCTAAACCACTGAGTGGATGATGCACATAATCTTTTATGCCAGAACTGATTTTAAGCCTCCACAAAAGTACTATTGCACACCTCATGGAACAACAGAATACATTAATAACATGTATTAAAAGGGCTAAATGTTATTTTCTTGTGGTTCAACCTGAGCTAGCAATCCAAACCATGATAGCTGCTCACCACCCCACACCCCCAATACGAAGCATGATGCTAATACCATAGAATATTCTAATTGATTAGTCTGCATGCTTCCCTTCCTACCTGCTTCACACTTGAAGACAGAGAACCCAGAAAGACGTTGGCTTTCAAACAACTAAGATAACAGCAAGCTCCTACATTCCCTTCATTCCAACTCAAAAAAACAAAAACAAAAACAAAAAAACACACACCAAACCAAACAAACAAAAAACACACAAAAAACTCAAACAAAAATACAAACAAACAAAACAAACCAACCAAACCAAAAAAACACACTTTCCAAAGTTACTTGAAGAAAGACATTCATTCTGTCCCAGGATGTTATCTTATTATTCTCAAACTAAAACCATACAATGACCATGTTAGCTGTGAAAAAGAACAGTTTTCTAGCTGCATGAAGAAAATTAATTCAGTTGAACCAGACTTGTTTATCTCAATCCACAAATTTTTTAATCCCCTTTCAGTTCCCTCCCCTGCTTGAGAGTGGGGGTGGGGAGTGAGAGAGCAACTATTGTGGTTTATATTGCTAACTCAGGTTAAACCATGACACTGACTTATACTGCCCATCAATAAGGAAGTCAACAGGAAAATGTAAGATTAGTTTAGACACAAGTGTTACAACTCTGTAGACGTATGGCATTTGTAAATGGTTTTACTGTTGTGATGTTTCCAAACTATCATAATGGTAGCACATGATTGCATAATATACTGTAAGAGATGTTTTCTTGGCCTTAGGTAGTATATTACCTGCAGGATTTGGGGGTAATAAAAGGAGAAAAAAATTCTAATTCAATACATCCACATGGGAGATGTTTTTCCTTTCATCCACTGATAATGAGTGAGTACAAATTAGAGCACAAATTCATCATCAATATCCTAGAATTGCTTTAAGCTGAGACTGAGAAACTCGGCACACAAGATACAAGACTTCAAGTTTCCTCCCTTTTATTATCACTCCATATTTCTGTATTAATTCTGGGGATGGCAGTGGTTCTTATGTTTGGGTTGTTTTAACAAAGTGATCTTGGTAAGAGTGCATATCCATGGAATGCTGTTATATTGACAAAATACAAACAGGAAACCAGTCTCAAATATTCCTACTGCAATACTGGAGCTCCATAGAAATCAGGGTTTAGAGGTTTTCTCCCTCTTTTCTCAGGGTTTGCATGTAAAGCCTAAATGGTATTGTTCTCAAAATCCTTGTTTACAATAATCTCTATTTTAATTAACCAGGCTGAATAATTCTAATTTTGATGAATCATTGAAAAGAAGTTATCAAATGGTCTTTGAACCTGTGGGGCAGAACAAGATATCACATTGAATAGATACAACAATAAACATCATGACGTTGTAGTCAGAAAAGTAAATTTTCACTTGTCAGTTGATGCTTTGACTCATTTTAACTTAAGGTTTTCTTTAACAAAAAACTGTTATTGAAAATAGATACACCCTGCTCATCTCAGCTGCAAGTGTTAGGAGAATACAAATTTAACACACATTTATATAAGCATAGATATATGACTTAGAGAAGAACAAACAGCATGAAGGCACTTCTACCAAACACAATAGAACTTGGACTGCTGCACAAAACTTTATTCGTTTGTAAAGTCACCTACTAACATGAACCAGGTTTTGTGACTGGATCTGAGGAAGAATTTCCACGCATAGTTAATAAAGGTAACGGTATGATCCACTGCAAAAACTCCCAGTTCTATTTGTCAATGGTAGCAGACAGAAGAAAATATTTGTCATTCCTTAAATTATTAAAAACACTTTAAATAATAAATACACTCATTAATGTTTACCTGACGTGCTTTAAGGGCTTCCACAATTCTTATTCCGTCAGCCATAAAAAACTATTACTCAACTCAACCAACTGAAAAATCTCGAAGTCACACAACAATTTCCGTAAAAGCCCAATGCATTCTTTTCTCAGACACCACATACTCTGACAAATAAATGAAAACCTCTCTGTAATTTATCCAATCCCATTATTAAAGCAAAAAAGTCAATTAACTTAGAACTAACAAGGATTACTCATTTGGAAAATTCACCTTGCTGTTCTTTGATTTTGATTTTTAAACTCTAAATAAACTGGCACAATTTTTATAGGAGACGTGCTATACACAGAAATTTAAGTAGCTCAGATGCACAATAAAAAAGGAGCAGATACTCCTGCTTCATAACGAAGCTTTACCACTTTCCTACGGTGTTTCTGAACAACCAAAGTAAGTATATTCTGTAGTAACATTTCAGAATAAGAGCAATCTTTACAATGTCTTCATTCCAGTAGAACCCATTCTCAGAACCAGGTGACAGACTACCCTCCCAGGCACCTGAGAACATTAGGAAAAAGACTATTACAGAAACAGTAGAAATTTGAAAATATAATTAAAATATATGTTATGTTAGACTATATGGTCCTTAGCCACTTAACTTCTTTCAATAAAGTGAAAATACCAGTATTTTTTGGAAGCTTGGATAAATACAGAATATATGTATGCAATTTTAAAGTGCTTGGTTCTACTTAGCACTGCATTAAAATCAAAATATGAAAACAAAAGAGACAGTAATGATTTGTTGACAAGTACATCTAAACAGTATCTTTCACATTTGTATTTTTTTCCTAAATAGAGATAAAATAGTTCTGGCAAAAAACTAAAAGCAACCTAATGTAATTACACCTGAATTATGTCGAAGTAAAATCTCAACACTTAAATGGATTCATTTAGGCTAGGCATCAGGAAGCTTTTAAGATACAGTTGAAGAACCAGTTAAAGATTATGTGAACAAGCATGCATGGCTTCAGAGATACGATCCTTGTAAAAGTGCATACCTTTTATAGTTAATAGGATTGTTAAAATCCCCCAAGCAGCTGTAGACCTGTAATTTCCCCTTGGAAGGTTTTAGTAAAGAACAATTCAATCATCAAAACTGCTGTACTTGAATATATACACAGCCACAGCCCAAAAACTCCAGGCACCTGAAGAACCCAAAGCAATAATATTAACTGTTCTGTTTTCCACTACCAGTACTTTGAACACTGTTAGACCCTTCCATTTATTTTCAGGTGGTAATGGATTCACACCTCACCATAGATGCAACTTAATCTTTTTGGTTATTCTTCTTTTTTAGGAGGAAATCAGCCCTTCACAGACCCAGTTACTTGTATGGCAAACTCATCACCATCTTCACCTTGGACAAGCCAAGCTTTCACATTCCTGATACCTAAACTGGGTATCTATAGTAAATAGTTTTCCATAGTCCTGTTATTAAAAAATATATTTACATGTAATATTATTCCATTTGGATAGAGAAATAAATTGGTAGACTTGGGAAACAAGTGTGCCAGTAAACGTATATAAATTTGTCTTTGAGTGAAGGGCAAAAAATCTTCCTGACAATTTTCTCTGCTTCTTGAAACAAATTTTGTACTCTAATACTATACTAAGACACAATGTCGTTTTTTAAGGAAGAAGGAATGTTTGAAATTCATCACTGATTGTGAGAGTCATATGAATTATTATTTGGCCAGCTTGATTCCAGACTTCATTAGGGGAACCACACAGAAATTGTATTACTGTTGCATAAATATTTGCATGAATTTTGTCGCAACTCTTTCCTAATTCTGGGTGATGAGAAATCTATGTTTATAGCCCTTCTGTTGTTTGCTTGCTTTCCAAACTGCATATTCCCTATATCATATCTATGGTACCCATTTAATCTTCAAACTGTGGGGGTTTTTTTAAATACTTACTGATTAATATTATCACAAATCACCAGATCTTAGTTTGCTAACAAGAACTGCCTACTAAAATGTTTGAATAAGTAAAACTAATATTTTTGAAATTTTGCTGAGTTAAACTAACAGCAGAATATTGAGCATTTTTGAGACAGATTAAAATGAAAAGAACAAAACTAAACAAAGAGTTAATAAACCAAAACTGCTCATCACTGTACCTTTCTGGATACTCACAAGAAAATATCTGGCATCCTCCAAATATTGCTATTATCCCTAATTTGAAAGCAATTGGTATTTGTTTCTGTCCCTCTTCATTGACAGAGAATAGGCTGATGAGCTGAAAGCACTGCACTGGCCTTTTTTTTAGAAGTACCTGCTCCATCTCCCAAACGTATCAATATATTTCGACTTTCACACATCTCATAACCAAACAGTAGGTTCAGTTAAAAGCCCTCCAGGGTCTTCAATCTTGTTTCTAGGTAACTCTTCAACAAAAGTGCTGGAGTGTGAAAGTAATGTCAATGAAAGTTAAATTAATGCAATACAACCATATGAGTCAGGAGAAAATGCATAGTTTGCAGAGGTTTGAGGGCTCTGTGTAAGTCTGCTGATATAAATCTCAATGCTAACAAAGGAGTACATTGAGACACACATTTATTCCATTTCCTCACCTTTGCAAGAATTATTTGTAATTAAAGGAATTTATTCAATCATCATTTGAAATGACCAAATAAATCTCAGTCCTCAGACTTGATGCCAAACAGCCAGTTTGTACTTGGACTAGCTGGGTTATATGCCCAGTCATTACATCCCCTTAGAGCACAATCACTTAATGAGAGTTAGTTCAATTGCTTTGTATACACTCTTGTATTTACCAGGCTTGTTTAGCTTGCTTTGTAAAACAACCATTAAAAGGAGATTGCTTCTGGTGCATTCCCATGAGGCAGAAAGGATATACATAAGCACATACTAGCAAACTTGGTGAAAAAATATTTTCAGATTGTTCTCAAGCGAAAGCAGTGGCAGATTTAATGTTTTGTCTTCCCCATTTATCTGAAATATTATGATGGACTCAATCTCACAATTATAAAAATACACAAAATTCACTGTTAAAATTTATTCAAGTAATTTTTTTTATCATTGTTTTTCTTAATAGCTTTATACTGCACAAAGTCTTACTCATTTCAAAATGGCCACTGTCATTACTGTGAACAGACTGTGTACTGCAAGGGAAGGAGGCAAGATGACAGGCAAGCAGGAGACCCAGGGTCCAGTTAGGCATGAACATCACTGGGAGAGCCATGAGAGCCCAGGGGTATTCAATCATATTTCATTTTCTCTGCCCAAAAACTAATCAGGGGCCACCCCTCCAGCTGTACACCTGACAATTAACAGTAGTTTTCCAGAAATGAGAAGCAAACAAGTCAAAACCCTCCAATTGTTAAAAAGGGTTGTACATCCAAAGTTTTTTTTCTCATTTTAGGTCTAGCCAAGCCACACAGCTGTCAAAGTTGATGTTTTGGGAGCCTTGACTGTAGAAAACCTGATTATTAGCAGATCAAATAAAGCAATATATTTTACCCAGACACTGGTGCTTCTGAGTACAAACCACAATGAAAGTGAAGATGTTGAAGAAGGACTGCTGTCTGAAGATACTGAAAGATAAGCAGACTTTTTTTCTAGCTATTTATAATCAGGTGGTTTTGCTGACAGTGACCAAAGATGCTTGATTTTCTTTCCTATATTTGGGCATCAGTCAGTAAACAGTGTAGGATACTTGAGTCCGGACACCTAATTCTTGTTGATTCCAATGGAGGACAGCAATCTAAGCCCTTCTGAAAGGGATATTTATTTATTCTTTTATCTCTTCACATGATCTAGTACTTGTAAAATCTAGCTACCTATCCTCACAAAGTTTCAAGATGAAATCAAATTTAAAATTCATTTTTAAGAAGTTTTTAGTCTCACCTTTTAGGCTGCAGAATATTTTAGGAGTTCAGAAAGATAAACTCACTATAGAACCACATGTTAAAGTGTCTTTCTTTAATCGTCTCTAATTTCTAACAGACTATTAACACATTGACATACAAGTTATAGCATAAATGTATACCCTAACTACCAGTAAGCCAGGTTACTCAACTTGTGGCTTCAAATTTTAACTCAGTTATGTTTTTGGTTGGATTTGTTGTTGTCGTCGTTGAGAGTTTTTTGTTTCATTTGATTGGCTGGTTTCTTTTGGATTTTTTTTTTTTTTTTGGTTGTGGTGTATGTTTGTTTGTTCAGAGTTTGCTTTTGTTTTTTTTTTGTGTTTTGTTTTGTTTTCCTGTCAGGTTGGTTTTGTTGTTTTGTTTTTATTTGTCTGCTTGTTTTCTTTGTTCTTTGAGGGTTTTTTGTTTGTTTTTTTCCTCAGGAGAAACTCAAAAGCACATGAAACAGTCCATTACTTTCTCCAAGAACCGAAGTTAATTGAGAGGCTTGTAATTCCAAATAAATAATTTATCTGTTATTCTCTGGCATAATATCTTTAAAAGGATTTTTAACATCTACTTCACTGAGTAACACTCAAGACATTGCATTTAATCGTCCTCATTTTTGAACTTATTCTAATATCCTTTATTCCTACTTATCAAAATCTTTGTGAGAAGATCAGAGATTGTTGTTGAGGAACTTTGTTTTTTTTTTTTCTAATGTATTGAAACATGAAGAACTTGCAATGAAAAGATCCTTTAATATTAACAGTAGTTTTCACAATATATATTCAGTATCTTCTCATTTTTAATGTGAAGGAAAGTCATGAAAGCTCATCATCACATATCAGCTAGACTCTACTTGTAGCAGATAAATTGCTTTACTTCCATGCCCAAAATAAACCCAAAGGCAGACTGAAAGCACAGCTTCGGTTCTGTCTCTTTTCACTAGTCTTTTTTTTTTCTTTTATTAAATCTAGTACACAAAAATAGTACTCATTCACAAATTTTCAAAATTTGACTTAATCTACATTAAAGACTCAATCAAGGAAGTTACAGACTGAAATCTGATTGCTTACACTTCATGATAATAACCCTGGATTATGCACAATTCTTTACAATTGAAGTAATGTTGTCAAAAATATAAATACAGATTTTAATTGTCTAGTTTGTCTGACCAACCTAGTGTCCTTCTATGTTGGAGTGATTACATCATCAGACAAGCAAGAGCTATGGATGTCATCAACCTGGACTTCTGTAAGGCCTTTGACACAGTTCCCCGCAGCATACTTACAGGTTTCATGAGGGGGCTGCTGGATGGATCAGGAATTGGATGGATGACTGGGTGCAAAAAGTTACAGCCAATGGCTCAAAGTCCAAGGGGAAACTAGTTAATGAGTAGTGTCCCTCAAGGGTCTATGGTGGGACCAGTGATATTTAATATCATAATCATTAACATAGTGGTATTGAGTGCAACCTCAGCAAGATTGCAGATGACACCAAGCTGAATGGTGCAGCTGATTCACTCTGGATGCCATCCAGAGGTACCCTGACAGGCTTGAGGAGTGGGCTTATGTGAACCTCATGCAGTTCAACAAGGCTAAGTGCAAGGTCCTGCTCATGGGTTGGGGCAATTCCCAATATCAGTACAGACTGAAGGATGAATGAATTGAGAGCACCCCTACAGAGAAGGACTTGGGAGTACTGGTGGATGAAAAACAGGACATGAGCTAGCAATGTACACTTGTATCTTGGGCTGCATCAAAAGGAGCAGGACCAATAGGTCGAAGGAGGTGATTCTGTCCCTCTACTCTGCTCTGGTGAGACCCCACCTGGAGTAACGTGTCCAGCTCTGAAGCCCTCGGTACAGAATAGGCATGGACCTGTTGGAGAAGGTCCAGAAGAGGCCACAAAAATGCTAGAGGGCCAGAACATCTCTCTTATCAGACAGACTGAGAGAGTTGGGGTTGTTCAGCCTGGAGAAGAAAAGGCTCCAGGGAGACCTTATTGCGGCCTTCCAATACTTAAAGGGGCCTATAGGAAAGATGAGAACAGACTTTTTAGCAAGGTCTGTAGCAACAGCACAAGGGGTAATGGTTCAGAAGGCAGATTCAGACCAGATATAAGGAAGAAATTTTTTTACTATGCGGGTGGTGAAACACTGGGATAGGTTGCCCAGAGAGGTAGTGGATACTCCATCCATGGCAACATTCAAGGTCGGGTTGGACATGGCTCTGAGCAACATGATCTAATTGAAGATGTCCCTGTTCATTGCAGATGGGCTGTACTAGATGACCTTTGAAGGCCCCTTCAAACCCAAACTATCCTATGATTCTATAAAAGATGAAACAAAACTAAATCTCTTATATACTATATATATAAAACAAAGCTTATTTCAGTGGTAATTGTAATAATTATTACTATAATTATAATAATACAATACAAATTATAATAACTACACTTTTCTATATTTTACTTATCGATAAAACCATCTTCTTGGAAATAGACAAACTAGTAAATTGTGAAGATGACATAGAAGGTTATAATTTTGCTAAAGCAGGCAGATAAAAAATAATTCCAAAAATTAAGACCCTAATGTCCTTTAAAGGAAAAAAAAAAAAAAGTCAGTCATTCAAAGCCTTCTTGAAAGATCAGACAACCCGAGTATTGTGAAGAATTTAAAATAGCCTACTCTGTTTTCAATGACGAGGCTGAAAATTTAGTCTTACTGAATTTAGGAAAAGAAATCTGGCTTCAAAGAGGGCATGATTTAGTCCAGATACAGCAAATCTGGAAGTATATTTCAACGTGTTAAATACGATTTCTTCTGCATACTCACCCCAGGCACAGTGGCCTGAGCAAAGTCAAGACCATTTTCTTTCTATTCCTACAGAGCCCCAGCATGCACAGATCGGAAGATGTATGTTCTGAACATTTTTCACCTAAGTTTTATGAAAAGCTACATTATAAGTCTTAGTTAACTAAACACCAATCCCCACAAGCAATTCAGAAGGAAAGGAAAAAGATAACACAGCTTTTATTCTCATAAATGCAGTAAGACTTGAATTGGTAAGCTAACACATCTGGCAATTAAATTTATTTTCTGACTATTCACTGTTATACAAGCCCTAGATATTACCAAAATATGTATCTCTAGCGGTAAGTCACCATCACTATTGTCGTTACTGATCTTTAAAGTCAGTGGAGCCAGTAGCTGAATCCATCTGTGGTTTCTGTACCATGTTGATTTTCCATGGCCTCATCCTCCTACCTAAACCCATGAAACTGTCATCTGTGGTTTTATATCATTTTTATTTGAGGGACCCATAGAAACTTTGCAGTTCTTGTTTTTAAAATGCATCCTAAACTATGCTATTGCATCCTGAATACTCCATTTTACTTCATATTTTGTCTCCTGAAGGATAGCAGATTTAATAACTTTTAAGCAGCAGGATGTCAGAAATACCAGCATTAGAAATATTTAAATTAGACATTTGATATGCAATTCTTCCCTTCCCATGAAATGTCTTCAAGTTTTTGTTGCCCACTTCAGCAAACAGAGTTCTTCTAGTCACATTTTAAGGTGTTTTCTTTGATGTGAAAATAAATGTTCAGATAAGAAAATTCAATATATTTTGTGTACTTCATGTCAGCAAATCAAACAGATTAAGTAAGATTATTTTGTATTGAAGGCAGAAAATGTCAGAAGGCATATTTAAAATTAAATATAATTGTAAGAAAATGTGTGTTAATGTGCCATTATAATAACAAGAGAAGACAACAGATTAAAAGGTAGAAATAAATTTAAAATACCTCTGCTAGCTATAAGCAAGTACAGCAATGGAAGTTTTATAGGTACAGAACCACTAGGCATACTTTAAATAAAGGAATCTGATGTTTTTCTTGAGACTTTAGGCACTATAAAAACTGAGGTAATTTTGTCTATCTTCCAACATCTATAAAGATAATTATGTCCACTTACAATGAATAACTAATAGTAGACTTGCAGTTTGAGAAGCCTAAATTAGACTAAAAATAAAAAAAGTTCTGCTGACTTATAGAAGTTACTTATTCATCTACAGTTCAACTATTCAGTTGGGCTATAATTAAGTGACAGAAACTACTTACAGATGTTCTTGGCTCCTGACAGTGTCACAAAATTGTTATTGAGATGGGGAAAAGAAGTGCCAAAAAACAAGTGGGTAAACCATAACAACAGTTACATCAGTGTACATTTCACAGAATGAGAGTCTGCTGGACATGGCTTTCTGGAGAGTTACTATGCAATTAGTTTAAACAAGTTTGTGAAATGATTGGTTTAAGAACAGAAATCTCACCATCACAGCTAACATTTTCCCTTATACTTTGTTCAGGGTACAGGATTTAGCTAAGCTTGGAGCTTTTATTATTCTAGACAAGAAGACAAGACTCTACATTCTCTACAAAGCCATATATCCAAATCCTGAGCACATCTGGGAATCTTGTTCTGGTGTTTCTCCAATCCACCCTCTTAATAGTGTTAATAGTGTCAAAATCATACACCACCTTTTTTTTTTTTTTTCTTTTTTAAGCAGATGATAGGGAACAGCACAACTACTGGAGCACCTGTATCTCCTGCAGCTGTGTGTGTTGACAGACCCAAGAAAGGGTATTTGCTCTTGTAACCATCACTACCCAGGGGACAGGAGTATCTGCAATTACAAGGATTAGTTGCAAAAGGATGTTTTGAATGTGTAAAGTTTACTAATGCTTTAGAAGTCTTTAGTATTCTGTTTCATCTGTTGTATTAGTCATATTGATCCCAAATGTCTATTTCACTTATTGCTGGCTAATTATGCATCATTAATAAATCACTAATTAATTAAACCCCTTTGATTCTGATTTGGTTAGCTATATTTCCCAAGCAGTGCTTGTCTGTGAAGGTGCCAGCTCAGCAAATGCCTAAGTGATTCCTAGAAATGGGAACTCATGCAGGTAAATTTTATTTTCTCCTTGTGTTTATTTGTATGCAACTCCAGCTTGAATGTGCAATTGCCACATGAGACTCACTACTCAGATTTAGTGTGCTGGCCTTTCTCTAGCCATACAGAATTTCTAAAGAGAAAAAAATAAAAAGCTTTATTTAAATGGATATTTAAATATTTTAAAAAATAGAAAGATAAAGTGGAAGATAATTTTAAGTAACATAAATACAAGAAAGGTTAATTAAACTTTTTCTGCAACTACTCTAAGATAGTATTTACCTGGATATTCCAACAAGGGGAAACATAGACAAGTAGGTAGATTCTGACTATCAGCCGAAAAGTATCACAGATCAGCTAGTGTAAATTAGAAATCCTGAGTACATTAAAATAAAACAGATAAACATACATCCACAAATGTCTCACACAGTACTGCCATACAGCTACCATGATGCCCTGTATTACTACTGCATATATGTAGGTTTCTCACACTCCACTGTCTTAAACCTTACTGTGATCAAACAGTTGCTCTTTAGAAACCCACTCCTGATTTTCCTCCTCACTGCCGAGATGAGGAACTGATGAAATAATTTGTATAGGATGAAACTGAGATTGATCCATTGGACTTATATTTTTGGGAAGTTTCATATTACCTTATAGCTTATTATGGTTCTGCACAGTTTGTATATAGAATATGTATTTGTGACATTCAGAAGCAGAGCACTGAAACAGAAACAGCGATTTCCCAGCAAACATAAGGTCTCTGTCTGAATTCCTTCAGGCACAGAAGCAACTTGTTAGAGGACTTAAAAATCAACATCTGTCTCAAAAAGCTGCATGGAAAACACTGAAGATAAAGCATCCTAAATACTGCTCAAGACAAATGTTTGTTTATTGAATTACTTATCTGGATTTCCTGTATTTACCCTTGAATGGCAGTTAATCAAAGCTTTTATGGAAGGGATGAGTGTTTGCTGTCGCTAATGGCCCTTTCAGTGATCTTCCAAAGCTTCCATCCTAGAGAAGAAAAGCATGAATGCCAGAGGCTTGCTGTTTTTTTTCCTAGACCATCATCTGCAGTATTGAAAGTCACCAGGTATGTTAAAATTGTTAATGAAAACAGCAGTGATCCAGAATGTTGTATACTCTAGCAGCTTCCAGATGCTTCATCACTTACAATCATACATTTACCTAATCTCTTGGCCTCATTCCACTCAGTTGTACTGAGATGAACATTTGCCTCAAAGATCTGGGCATGAAACAACAACTTAATCTACAGATAGCCCAATTTATAATGGCACCAGGAAAGCTGAAAAGTGATTTTAAGTTGTTTTAAATACTTCAAAAACAGACAGAATCTGTTAGGACTACCTATGGTGAAACTATAGAAGTTGTGTTCAGGAATGTTAAGGACATAAGGAGAGAAGTTATACATCAGTCCTAGCAGCTCAAGATGATGGGGAGGTTCCCCATAGATTCATTGAGGAAGAAGAACAGAGGAAATGTATCAGTTTGTAGTCCTTCTATAAGAAAAGGAATTATTAAATCGGATGCATAAATTAGATGTTGAAGAACAGCATTCAAAAAAGAGCTCGGAGGGAACTCAAGCAGTTGTAGGACTACATGTAAACTACTGCCATGCCAGGGGACTACTAGGCTTGCCAGGGTAACCCTTGTCTACCAAAAGGGATTTACAGGGGATTCCAGGACTGATGAGTTTGATTTCCATTCTCTGGTAAGGTGGAGAGTCTACAGTAAGAAACACAGTCACTAAGCCTGTTTGGAAAGGGACAGTCTGGCTTTCTGAAAGGAAATTCTGGCCTAGCAGCTTGCCAGAGCTCTTGAAGAGGGTCAATAACCATGTAGACATTCAGCAGGCATATCTGGATTTTAAAGAAGCTTTTAAAAAGGTTTCACAATATAAGTTGCTATAGAAACCAAGCTGGTCTAGAGAACACTGTTATGAGGAGTAGCTGAGGGAACTGGGGCTGTTTAGCCTGAAGAAAAGGAGGCTGAGGGAAGACCTTATTGTTCTCTACAACTACCTGAAAGGAGGTTGTAGCATGGAGGGTTTTGGTCTCTTCTGCCAAGTAACAAGTTATAGGATGAGAAGAAATGGCTAGCGGAGGTTTAGATTGGGTATTAAGAAAAATTTCTATGTGGAAATGGTTGTGAAGCACTGGAACAGGCTGCCAAAGGAAGTGGTTGAGTCACCATCCCTGGAAGTGCTCAAAAGATGTGTGGATGAGACTCCTAGGGACATGGTTTAGTGCCAGAGTTAGGTTAATGTTTGGACTCAGTGATCTTGAAGGTCTGTTCCAACCAAAATGATTCTCTGATTTTATGATTGGGGATCTTTTCATAAACTAAAAAGCTGCTTAAGAGAGAGGAAGCAAAGAAAGAGCTTAATGCTCCCTTTTCAGGGCAGAGAAAAGTCAGTCCTGGGGCCCGCCGGGCACCAGTGCTGTGATTGACTCATTTAATTCACCATCCATGACAGAAAAGGAAGTGCACTGTCAGATCTCCAAATCTACTAACAATACTAAGCTTTTCCAGGTAGACAGATGCCATAACAATGGTGAGGACCTCACAAAACTGAGTGTGTGAACATCAGATGGCACATGAGCTTCAGGGCAGACAGATGCAAGGTTGTAAACAAAAGGAAAAAAAATGATCTGAGACTTGCCTATGTGATGCTGAACTCTGAACCAGCAGAAAACTCTGGATCCACAACCAACAGCTCTTTGAAATCTTTCAATTATGGTGTAGTGGCAGACAAAGAAGCCAACAATACATTGAGCATCCCTAGAAAGGATGCAGGGAAAACAAAACAGAAACTCACATTGCAGGCAATTCTGATCTCCATGTCAAAATGCAGCTTGAACAGCTGCCTCATGCAGAAAAGCTAGAAAGCTTTTCAACCTTTCATTTTGAAGAGGAAAATGCTGAAGGGGATATGATCATGTTTTAAAAACCATGAAGACAGTGTAGAGTGTAAAGGCAAAACTGTTACAACCAAAGAATTTAATACTGGCAGAAGGAGGGCACTTCATAGCTGATTTAAGAAATGTTACACAGCAGAATATAAACTTCAGGGACTTGATTCTGTCAGGTTGTGAAGGCGGGCCAAAATGGCAAGTTCAAAAGTTGTTCAGACAAATTCAGGGACCACAGATTCATTAATGGATAGACCTAGAAGTAGCCTCTTATGCCTGCAACATCATTCTGGATGCAAAGTGAGTTGAGGGAATGGAGGGCAGACAGTGGGCAGGATCTCAAAATAAATAGCTTTGCCTTTTGTCACTGGACAAGGGAAAACAGGCTAGATGGACCAGAAGTCTGACTCAACAGGCCACCAATTAGGCTCTTGTTTGTGTGGAGCAGGAGTAAAATCACTGCTATAAAAAGGGCTCCTCTCCCTTTTTACCTTAATTATATATATCTGCACCTATTCAGCTTAGACGTAAAATGGCATGACTCAATCCCAGCCTCTATAATGCAATCCTTATCTGATCAGGCAATTAGTTCATATAAGAAATCAAATCCCAATTCTTAACACACATTCATGTTTACAATACTCCCAAGTTTTAGCAATAAGTTTATAGATTATCAAATTTTTTTTTTAAATCAACTGCATTTTTACAGATCTTGGCTCCCTTGACAAGTTTTTCTAGAAATGTTGACTCTCTTATTGTTAGACAGGGAGCACTGACTTGAAAAATCAAACCTGGCATCAAACATTACTATTCAAAAACCAAGAAAATACTTAAATGATTTAAATTTCTACTTATAAGACCAGGTAGCTTGATTGCTGAAAACACCTATTCAGCAGTCAGGTACAAGGGGAAAAAAATACACCAAAAGATCTTGATGAGTGGGGAGAGAAGGAGGAAAAAAAAAAAACAACTTCATAACAAGAACAAGCCAATCCATGGTAGATCAGTTTGTTCAAACATTTAATAGGCATGTATCAAGTTAACAACAAAATTTTAACACATGGCTTCTTTCAACAAATTTCCTGGTGAACACATCCAGCTTGCCTACAGAAAGCAAGCTTTTTTTTTAATGATGGCTGCAATACTTTTAGAAATTTTATCCTTTATATTGTTCTCTTTCTCATATTTTGCCACAGAACTTTACTGAGCACTTGTGTGCTTGATGTTCTCAGGCTTTTCCTGTTTTAAAACCTGGTACTCTCCTCCTGAATCCAGGCTGATATAAGACCTCAATCAACTTGAGGTGGTTCATCAGCTAAATTGCATGTTTAATAACATTTGTCCCATATGAATGAAGACAATAAAAGTTAAAGGTAGACTTACAAGCAGTCTGTATGCCAAGGAGTCCAAAATAAATCAGGCAGCTGGTAATAGCAGGAGTCGCCATTATGGTTCTTGACCATTTGCACTATGCTTAAATACCTTTCAGTGATGTAAATTTCCAAATACCCTCTTTGTATATTAAAAGGCCACAGACATCTTATTCTAAGTTACAAAGATAACAGTGAAGATTCCTTAGAATGAACTTACATGTTTAATTTAATATTCTAAATAGCAACAACAAGATGTCTGTAAGTCAATTCAACATCCTTAACTCTCCCTATCTCAGGGAGAACTGCTGCACAGTTGCAGAAAAACATCTGCCACAGTAGTCTCCAGCAAATAAAACTCAAATGAACATAAGCTGGCAATAAAACAGCCCAGTACTTTTGTGAAATCTTTTCTGACTCATTATTAGGGACAGGAGGACTGAAAGCAGTGGTGAGTAACCAACCCTGCTAATGCCTATCAATACAGGATCTTGGCAATGCAAAAGCCTGGTTCAAGTAGAGGTTTGGGAACTGGCAGGTTCTGAGACTACGACCACAGGGTGTAGGATTTAACCAAAATGCTGGTTCTTTCAGAAAGATGTTAACACATCTCTGGCCACATACGTCAAGTACCTTCATTCACAGTGCTTTTTTTTTCCTTGGTTTTTCCATTTTGCATTCAGAGAAGGCATGAGAGAAATGTTAAATAGCGGTCACCTGTAATGGCTGGTAAACCACAACTAATAAGGAAACTGAATTATAATTATTTATAGGAATAACATTACTATTAGCTGCAAATAGTTTTTGAAACACCCCACAGCTGCAGTTTTGCTAGACACATCACAGACCTTACAAAGGCATCTACAAAAACTGTTTCCATCCAAATGCTGATCATTTGGTAGAAAAGGTTAATAGGCTCAGTTAGCTTTAGGGCTACGTTATATTAAGAACTGTTAAAAAAAAAAAAAAAAAAGAAACCTGATATGCTTTTCTTTTAACATGGTCACACAGTGTCCTCTTCTGAACCATATTCTAGTAGTAAATGATGCTAGTTTCCAGAAATTTTCAGAAATTAGAAAATTACCATTTTTTCCTCATTTTAAGGTAGAGGATTGCAACTTGCAATAACTAAAACATCTATTGTAAGCATAGCTTGTTTAAAAAAGCAATTTTAAATAGGATGAAAAATTTGATAACATTACATTTTTATGTGAAATGTTTCTGCTCTCTCCAGAAGAGTATTTTACTGTTGTTGAAAAGGCAAACATACCACTATAGGTGTGGTTAGAATACAAAGATTGGAAGAATTTAGCTTTCCTTGTTTTATGTGTGCTTGTCCTCATCTGCCATGATGCATCTTGACAACTCTTATTACTGAAAAAAAGGACATGGAGTTAGGCAATGAGGGAATCCAACTGGTACAGAAAACTTATCACACTTTGAACTGTAGGTCCATACAACAAAACTGTAAAATTTCAAGATGCAAGTTTTCTTAAACTTTCATATCTTTATAATTTTCATTCATAATTAGAGATCATGTAAGGGGAGTGAATTTCCATATGAGTGAAAGTTTTAACATAGAAATGACACTGATATCCTCTGACAATTTTTTCAAATAAATATTTCTATTTTAGACCCATCACATTCTGTCCTGGCACAAAGAAAACTAGCCCACAGATAATCAAAACTATGCTTTCAAAAGCATTTTAGGATAATGAAAGAAGTATGACCTAATAACATACTAGTAAGTGAAAGCTTACCAAAGTCCTGTTTATGTGATAAGAAAGCCTTTGGCCTTGAGCAATTACAGACTATCAAACTGTGTGTGCATCATTTGAAATGCAGATAAATAAAAAAAAAGAAGATTTTATATAAAAGGAAATGAGTACAGGCTTACAACATAATCTCAATTAACCCCTACACTTTGAAGCAGAAAAAAAAATCTAAATCACTCCAGGAAGCTATTTCACCAGCCAAGAGCATTAGAAAAACTTCAATTTAGAAAAGTTATTACAGAAGATATTCCCATGGTCATAAAAGTTCTTAAAGTCAATAACTGAGTACAGAAACTACTTAGTTTTCATTGGTATGAATTTAACCACAAAAGCAAAATTTAAGAACATAAACAACAAGAAACTCATTACCATTTTACTCCATGAACACACTCTATATTCAGAAGTTACTGTGTGCACCTATTCACACACTTTAACAGGTTAGGTGAAAGATAAGTATTTACTTAAGGTACATGGAAAACAGACTTCAAAACATCCTTTCATAACTAAAAACTTGGATGTTATCCTATTTGTGGTCCCGTTCTGTTAGCACTGAAGTACACTGAAAGGAGTTTACTATTTTAGAAAATTCAAACGTAAGAACAAAGTAGCTTCCATTAAAAAAACAAACAAAAAAAAAAACCAAACCAAACCAAACCAAAACAAAAAAAAAAAAAAAAAAAAACAAAACAAACCCACACCATTACAGTATATGAGAGAAGCCAGGTGACTTCTAAAAAATATTTACTACAACACTTGGTAGTCTCACTGACTCTAAAACTGGGCCACCCAGCATGCCACCACCTAGTTTCTGTTGATTTTTAATCACAAATCAATGAAGTTGTAACCATTTTTAGTTTAAGAAAAAAGTGTTATTATTAATAGATAATTTAACAGAAACTATTCTAACTGAATCTGTACTCATCTGTAAGTTTCCACCTTCTAATTTTTCTCACCTTCCTAGCATTCTTTCCATTGTAAAGATTTTCATTCTATTCCACATCATTTCACTAGGGAAAAAAAAACAACAAACAATCTGTTTCCCTTGCCAAGTTTACCCTCTCCACATGCCTTAAAGTTCAGCATCACTCTGTAGCAAGTCTAAAAGGATACCAGGGTCTATTTTCACATCTACTTTGTAATTGCTATAATTATGCGTGTAAAATATATCTGATACATTACATGTGGTCATCATTAAGAGTATAATGTATGTGTAATCTTACAGCAGCAAGTA
Organism: Streptopelia decaocto; assembly: GCF_964273445.1. Taxonomy (NCBI): domain Eukaryota; kingdom Metazoa; phylum Chordata; class Aves; order Columbiformes; family Columbidae; genus Streptopelia; species Streptopelia decaocto. The sequence goes on from NC_138663.1 coordinate 126,284,291, forward strand.
AATACAAGGACTGCATCATGCAGATGGCCACACTGATAATGAAAGAACATCCTCCTTCTGGAGCAGCTTCAGGTAAAAGCTTTATTTTTCACTATTTCCAAATGACATATTGTCAAGCTGAAAAAAACTCTTTAACTGTGTTTGGCTGCTGTTGATGAACGAGAATCTAAAGCAAACTACCATTTTGTAGTGAAGTTGTTAATAATCATAAATTCCAACCATATACTGGTATAATTGAAAAGTAAGTAAGCCTTTAACGTGGTTGGGATTAAGAGATTTTCTCTGTAAACCTTCTATAACGGAGACCCACAAGTTACACCTCTCTTAACATACAGTACGTTGGCACACACACCAGAGCCAGAACTCAGGCTCACTTCCTGCAGTCTTCTCCAAGAGTGAGCTTAAAGTATGAGGAAATGTTACAAGGTAGTTTCTTATATAGATGTTCTGAATATACAAATACTAATTCATATATAAAAGAAATGCAAGTATTAGATGCTACAGGTTCTTCAAAAGAGGTAAAAATAAAAAACATGTATTCTTTTGATGAAAACAGAAATTTTAATTAAAAATTAAGTACCATGTCATGTAGCATGATGCTAACCCTTACATGAAGTTGCATTTTTTTACTTTTATCCCTGTCGAGCTGGTTCTCTACTAATGGCTGTGCAGAAGCAACACTAAGTGGGCTTCTGATCTCTGTCTGATTTGTTTTCTCCAGAATGATATATAATTAACTCAAACTATACAAAAGCTAAATAACAGTAACTAAGAAGGTAAAAAGAAACCAATTTGAGAAAGCATAGATTGTTAAAACATAAAGACAAATGTCATTTTGAATTCTGGCTGAAAACGGACTTCATGACCAAGTCTGTCATGCTGTAAATTTTGGATTTTGGTGAGTTTTTTGATAGCACAGTAGTGCTGACACAATCTGACAAATATAGACTGTCCACTGCCAGTAGGGACAGTAATTTTTAGTGATCAGCTTTTTATATAAAAAGCAGGTCAGAGTCTGACACATGACAGGGTTTTTTTGAGGACAGATATATATAAACAGTGCAAAATTGTCCATTGATATGAATAAATACATTCCATAATGCAGTCATATTAGTTGTATTTAAGGCAACAGAACAATCCTGATGGAAAAAAGCTGAACAGAATTGAAAATACAATGAAATGAAAGAAACTTTATGAAGGTTTGAGTCTGTTACAATTTTTTCTAGAAAATTTCACTGAATAAAAGAATAACCATGACTTGCAGAGAGACACATACCCTCACGTACTGCATATAGACTAATCTCTAAAATATTTGTCAGATACTTGGAAAGCTTAATGAACAGTTTCAAACCAGTTAGTCAGAAAAGTCTCAGGTGAAAACAGAACATAATTCTATTTTCAGCTTAAGAAAATTAAATGTATGTAACATGTAGCATTATACATAGTGTTTACAATCCCATACATGTTCTTTACTAATATATTTACTTGTTACTGGTGCACTGTACACTAGAGAATGCATTACTCAAAGTGTCATCCAACATTTGAGAACAAAGAACTAATCAACACTGTCCTTCAGAGGAGGACAGTGGAAAGCAGACAGTATTGTATTGTCACGGAGGCACCTCAATAGTCATTTTTAGGTGAACAAGTTTCAAAACTGACTTTATTCTAGCCAGAAAAGTATAGCAAATAAACCGACCAGAAACAATTATTTAGCACTCTGACAACATAAAATACAGGTTCAGATATCAGTTGAGGAAGTTATTGGGGAATGACAACATAAGAATAATGGGGATCCACAACGTGCACTCATACACTCAAAAGAAACAAAACCAGAGGCCTGAAATAATCACTCGCCTGGGTTAGGCAAGGACTCATTCAAGGCTATATCCAGTAAATAACCACTCACCACAGGAGGAGGTGAGGCGCTCTCAATCCCGGGGAGTCTCCTTAGACAGTGTCCCAGTCTAAGGGGAGGGCTCCAGTTCACAGACCCGCCAGTCCTAGAAGACCACTCAAAGGAGGTCTTTGGCAGGGACCCCATTTTATAGCCTGACCAGATCTGGCTGTGGCCAATTACAACATGGTCCAGAAGCTTCTCAGCTTCTCTGGGCACCTTCTTTGTTGAGGACCTGTCCACGGACTGAAGTCACCCAGCCCCCAGTGGGGAGGATGTGACTGTCAGCACTTTGGTGCCACCCTCAATGTGTAGGTTGGGACAGGCACAATGTGGCACAAAAGGTGCTAAAGAGCCATCGACTGCCCTATTGAAGGCTCCACACCTCAGGGGAATGTGCAACTGCCATGTGTATGTAAATTTAAGTATCCTTCATACATTAAAACAAACAAACAAACAAACAAACAAACAAAAACACCACGAACCAAAACAACAACAGCAACAAAAACTAAACCACAAAAACAAACAAACAAACAAAAAACAAAGCCAAAAACCAACCAAACAAAAACCAACCAAAAGCTAAAATAATCTTTCTGCTGTCTGAAGATTTCAAACATTTGTTTGCACATGAATAAAAAGTTGTGTGATATGTTTTACTATTCCAACTCTAATTCTTTTTACTTAGAAAGTATAAAAACCATTCCTCAACATGCAAATAGTGTATTGAGAAAGATAACAGACATGTTCTTGGGTTTTTTTCTGTACTGGCTACACCACATGCTTAGAAGCCATCCTACAGTTTGGGCACAGTCTGAGACTACGGGCATAGTCTTAGACTACAGGCATAGTCTGTGAGCTGCACTTTACAGCAGATTGTGCAGATTCACAGCATCACATCTAGCAGACCTCACTGCTACAGGTAGTGAAAGATGTCTAGATTCTCAGAAATCAAGCTTCTTAGGAAGAAAATTAAGTATCTTATTTCCAATGAGATTTACTCTGCACTTGTTCTCACAGGCAAACACTTGCCTTTGTATGGTCATATTCTTTTCCTCTAATACATGAAGCCTCATCAGAAATACAGGTTAGGTTCTTTTTAGGATTACATGCCCAAGTAGTGCCTTTTGCAACCAAAACCAAACTATTATTTACCTAGATTTTTCTAATCCAAATAAACCTATGTCAATAATTCTAATGAGGATTTTTAACCATTTTCTTGGCATACTTTCTCTGCCCTGAACCTTAAGAATGTGTTCTGCTGTTGCATACTCTGTCTACATCAATGCACCCTGTATCCACATCAAGAATTTTTTTAAGACAACAACCTAAGAATGGTCTATTCATTAAACAGGTGACACTTTTACTACCATTTTCAAGATAGAATGCCTCAAGCTTTTTCCCAGGTTTTAAATATGGAGCCCACAATTACAAGGTGAAACCTGTGGCCCCAATTTTAAGTGAAAATTACTTTAGAAACAATGGGAACAAAACATATGGGAGTACTCTTCTTGCATTGATTATTTAAGGCAGAATATGTATGAAGAGTAAGTTCAGTCCGTATATATAATATATTCAAAGCACATGACACTACCATGTGTCCTGGTTTTGATAAAAACAAGACCAGTTCTCTTTTAGTGATTTTTCTTTCAGCTCAGTTCTTCTAGGTGGCTGTACTTTTCTGAGTTTTAGCCTGCATATTTTTCCTTGGATGCTGTACTCAGTGCTGATAAGAAGACCAATGGAATGCTGAAGAAGCTCATGTTTAGATTTACTACTAGAGTAGCCAAGAAAGACTGATAAGTTTTCCCATGTTCCGTCGTGAGAGAGGTGTGTTTAGGGAGGGGTGGATGGAACAGGTGACTTAAATTGACCAAATGAGTATTCCATCCCATAATAGTCATACCCCCTATATAAGAGGGTGATCACAAGGGTCACTCTCTCTTTGACCATGGCTGGCATCTAGAGAGGACCCTGTCTGTCTGCCTGTGATCTACAGGTCTCAGGCCCTGCATCACTGCAACCAGGCTCTGGTTTGCTGTGAAGTCCTACCCATGACTTCCGGGGGCCTGAACTGCAGCTGCTGGAGCCGCCAGCTCCGCACACCCAGCTCCTGCTGCTGGAGTGACGCCAACTCGACATTGAGCATTCAAGATTAGTTTTTGTATATTTTGTATATATTTGCTATTTGTTAATAGCATTAGTAAAAGCCTTTAAAACCTGCCAACTCAAAGTCTTTCTTCTTTCCTCCTTATCTTTCCAATCATCTTTCCTGTCTAAAGGAAGGGGGTAGCGGGAGGTGAGGGGGTAACAGGGAGTGTCTGCCATGGTTTATTGCTGCCTTACCTTAAGCTTTGGCACCATGACTAGCTTTTATACTGCTAAACTTTTATAAATCATTAAGTTTCACTGAAGAACATTTTGATCCCTGAAGAGATTTTCTAAACCTTCTAATCCTTGCCAAAAAAAAGACTTACGACATGTATTTTAGGATATACACTAAGGTTTCTGTATTTGGTGCTGAGGTGTAGGATGCAAGTCAGAAAACAACCTCTAGAGATGCATCCATGCCCAGTAATCTCTTGGAAACCATTAGCTATTGGAATAACATGAAGGTTAAGCAGTCTTCAGGTAACGATTTACACTTAAATTACATGAGGCCTCAAATCTATAGCATCGACAGAGAGATTCTCACAAACCCTACTTTTCCCAATGCAGGTGTTTGTGGGGTTATTTTGTGAGGTTTTTTGTGTGTTTGTTGTTGTGTTTTGAGTTTTGGTAGCTGGTTTTGGGAAGGTTTTGTTTGGTTTTATTTTCTGCAGCTCAATTATTTGGACTGGTAGATGGTTTTAAAAAGCAGAAACCTTTCTTATTAAGGAGGACTTTATTTTCAAAATTCATTATAATTTACACATTTTCTAAAAGTGAATGCTTACACTCATGATTTTTCCTCTTTTTCAACTTAAGGGAAATCTTCCTGAAAAGTGCTGAACAATAAATTTATGAAGCTTAGAATCCAAATAAAATATACTATATGCCTACATGTGGTGATTTTGTTGGGTATTTTACAGTTTAAAACTATGTTTAATTCCTTAAAGGAGATTAACATATGGTGCAGGATGTATTTTCTTTGATGTCAGCAGACTTGCATCGTTTCACAGATAGAAAAGTTACTCCTCAAGCAGAATTTAAGTCATTTTTCTTCTGTCAGGTCCAAGATGCAGCTTTCAGACTTATTTCTGTCATTTCAGATTTGTAGGGAGAGCTATTTCAGAAAATTCTTATGTTCAAAATGTTTATACCAAGAGTGTAGCATAAGCAGGAGGTCTCTTTAGGGAAAAAAGATCACATTGTGTTAAGTTAAACTTGATTGCATTGCACCATAAACAAGAAAGTGAGCTAGATGGGAGAGCTGATACACTAATGTTGCTAAAGAAATTTTAACAGAAACATTTACTGCCGTACCAAGATTCCTGATGCCTATTAGTCCGAAACAACAAATTCACAAATGGAAGACTTTTTATCTCTGGAGCAACAACACTGGATGTATCTGTGTACCTCCAGACTGTTATGCTTCCCACAGTCAGCTCACATGGCCCTAAGAGCGTTTGTGGAGAAACACCAAGAAGTTACTGAGACAATAATCTGAAATCTGATTCCTTTGAAACAATTTCAGCCAAAAAAAGTGACAGATCTCAAAACTTAAAAAGCATTTCTGATGCGTAAAAACTATTTGTTTCTACAACTGAAACAAAGGCATTCAACTATTTAACTGATACTAATTCATCATTTCCTGCTCTATTGACCACTTGAGTAATGATATGAAGTGTTAAGCTTGTAACATTATTATGTATTATGATTAAGGCACTTTCTTTAGAAGATTATTCTGCTTTTCTGTTTTCTGATGTTAATTTAAATACAACTAAAATGTATATGTTTTAAAACTTTGAAAAAGTTCTCTCGAATCTCTTGAGTTCCTGTTTTTCAGATGAAGCCTTCACCAAGGCTAACCATCAGTTCATCAGTATTAGCAGTGTATTGTTGAGGTTACTTAATATAATTATTTAGCTTCCAGTTAAATCAGATTTTTATCATGCACGTCATTTAGCAAACACTTAAAAATAAAATCAGTAAGAAGACTAGGAACTAAGTCCCTGCACTTTGACTCCACACTAAGAACTTCAATGAAGAAATACCCAGTTTTGCAATTTCTTAAAATATTACATAATTTCTCAGTATAATGAAAGCTGTTACATTGGAATAGACATTCAAGACCTATAGACTTCCATCCTTACAAGGGAAGGCCTTTATAAAATCAAAATCACATACTACAAATGTCACTTCCAGTTCTAGATCTACACCACAATTCTCTGAGGGGAAAAAAAAAAAAAAATCTATAAATATGTCAAGAAAGAAAAAAATATGAAAGAAAGAATAACAACAAAAAATAGATCTGAAAAAGAAAAAAAACCCCACACCTGTTTAGTGGATATCACCAGTCTCTAAATGTCTCAGCAACTGAAGAGCATATGGATTATGCTCTGCTTTCCAGACTGACTTGAAAAAACATTGGTGTTCATTTCAAAAGGTATTTCAATGCCTTACTGGCAGAGCACTGTGTAATAGCTAAATTCTTTGTATTGTAAGCGCAGCATCAGTGGAATTTGTTCTGAGTCATTTTTGTTTCTCTATTTAAGCAGTTTCTGGAATAATACAAAACACCAGAGAACCTATAGAAAGCAAATAAATTCAACATTTACAAAATTACAGCCATAGTAGTGTACTATGGAATAATCTTTTGATATCAATAAATTAAAAAAAAAAAAAAGCCTGTCATAGCATCTGCTGCATATTTTATGTCTCTTCATCCTGCCAGAAGTGGCCCCTACCACTACTACTACACAAGCAAATTCAAACTACGCAACTGTTTCTGTGTATCTTATTTTTTCAGCTGCCACCTCCTTTCTTGCTCATATGGAAGCTAACAGGGTAAAAACACTTTCTATTTGTCACCTGCTTTGACTGAACATATTTCTTATGCCATGGTGTCATGGTTTAACCCCAGCTGGCAAATAAGTATCACACAGTCACTCACTCACAACCTCCTGGTGAGATGGGGGAGAGAATCAGTAGAATAAAATTAAGAAAACTCATGGGTTGAGGTAGAGACAGTTTAGTAAGTAAAACAAAAGATGCATACACAAGGAAAGCAAAACAAGGGATTCATTCACCACTTCCCATGGGCAGGCAGGTGTTCAGCCATCTCCAGGAAAGCAGGGCTCCATGACATATAGTGGTTACTTGGGAAGATAAATGCCATCACCCCGAAGGTCCCCTCATTCCTCCTTCTTCCCTCAGCTTATATACTGAGAATGATGTCATATGGTGTGGGATATCCCTTTGGTTAGCTGGGGTCAGCTGTCCTGGCATTACTCCCTCCAAGCTTCTTGTTCACCTGTAGCCTTCTTGCTGAAAAATCCCTGACTTGGTATGAACATTGCTTGGCAACAAGGAAAACACCAGTGTATTATCAACATTCTTCTCATACTAAGTCCAAAACATAGTACTATACCAGCTAATAGGAAGAAAATTATCCCAGCTCAAACCAGGAAACGTGTTTTTGTTACACATTGACTGTTGATCAGACAACTTCCTGGTGCTCATAGACCAAAGACCATAGAACATTCAAAAACTGGAGATCACTTAGTCCAATCCCCTGCTCAGAGAAGAGGCACACAAGGCAGGCTGCCCAGGACAACAGCCAGTCAGAATGTGAACATCTCCAAGGATGAAAATACCCCTTAGGACAGCTTGTTCAGCTATTCAATCACCATAACAGTAAAAAAAGGGGGGTTCTTATTTAATTCCATTGCCTCTTCTCCTGTCATGCCACACAGAACCATTGACAAGAGCCTGGCTTTGTTGCATTACTCCTCACTCTATCAGGCGTTCGCACGCATTGACAAATCTTTCACATCCAGTGTCACACAGCTGCAGTGTACCAGAGCTGACCTTGAGAACCAGCAGCCAAATTCTAAGGAAGGTTGAGGGGAAAAGCACCCCCAGAGCCCATTAGTGTGCTTAGGCAATAAGTAAAGGGAATGTATTTTCCAAGTTTAATGCAGAGGTGCCACACTTCTGGAAACATTAATACAAATTACTTAAAGCTGACAAGCCGGACACTCTAGATCAGCTACAGCCATAAAGCTGTAGGTACTGTTTGGTCACTGAAGAGCACACACAAATCTGATGGAAAAAGTGCAAACTCATTTAATAGTCTCTAAAATAACTGACCTTAATGAAGAGAAGAAAAATCAATAGGTCTTCATGTGAGTAGATCAGAAATATTCATATAGGGTTGGCTTTAGATAACGTATCATGGCAACAGAAATCCTAAGCAGAGGGACGCAGCTTTAAGCTGAGCACCTGTCCAAGACCAAATTCCTCAATTCTGGTACTGGCATGCACGGGCATCCACTTAGCACATGTTACTCGTGCTGTCCCCTATTGGCAAAAGAAGCAAAGATATTATTACTGTATTTTTCCAATGGAATCAAATTAAAAAAATACAGGAAGATGTTGACTAAAAGCATATAATGACATGTAGGAACTCTGAAACTCACCAGTGATTTTGAAGAAAATTACACATTTAGAAAATTCTGAGCTCCTATTTATTATTATAAACAAACAAGCAAACAAAAAAACCTAACAAATGTAGCTGCTAGTTTATTACCACTTTAGGAACAAGGAAAAGCTGGAATGCACTCGCAGTACATTGTTCATAATTTATTTCCTAGCCTTCATTACAATAGTTTTGCTATTGCTCTTGAAGACTGACCTTTCAGTGACATTTTAAAGGACTAACAGTTTAAACAGTAAATACGGCTTTTGTAGCTGTAGCAAAACAATTCCTCATTCCACTGCATTTCAGCTTTACATAATGTTACCTCTACTTGTCAATATTTTAAAATTATCTGCTTTCTGCAGGAAATGTTTATATCCACATTAACCCCTGAGAAATACAAGACAGTATGTTTTTTGCATTACTTTTCACTGTTGTTACAAATTAAGGTGCTACATGACTATTATACCCTGAAGCATAAATTGTTGCATATGATTAAAATTAGAGGGGCTCTGTGTTATTTTTTCTTACGTTTTCCCCCATTTTCTTCAATTTCTAAATAACTTTTTTTTTTTTTTTGTCTGTTTCTTTTGGAGGCACCTAAAGCTTCAACACAATCTAAAATTCCAAATGTCTTGCAGAAACAAAGAATAAAGTTAATTTCATCTTCTACCACCCCCATACTTTCTTCCAAAACATGATCTGTGATGCACAAAGTACTGTAGTGTAGTTTGATAGGATCAAATATAAGATAAACGTAACTGATGGGCAGAAAACAATACAGAAGACCCAAACATGTCTATGGAAAGGGTAAGTCATGCCAGCAAGAAGAACATCAGCATTTCTGACTGTCACGAAATATTACACAGAGGCACCCCGAGGTTAATTTAAGGGACAACAGAGTCCACAACAACTTTATTAAACCAATGAGAAACAGGGTTCTTGCACTCCACAAGTGACTTAAATACAGGTTGGGATATCAGTTGAGGAAATAATTTGAAGGGGCAGCAACTAATACAACAGGCGGTCCACAGTGTGCATGCACGTGGCTGCACCAAAACAATGCCGGAGCCAGCCTTGGGTCCCGGAGAAGCACACACTTGCCAAACACGGTGCAGGATTATTTTTTAAAAGAGATGCACGTACTCGTACTGAGTACGGGAAGTGTGCACTCGCGATTCCGCGAGGGTAAATTTATAATACACTCGCAATTGTGCGAGGAAATAATTTACTTACACGTGCCAGTGTGCACGGAATCCTACACGTGCTTATGTGGAAGCACGGGAGGAAAATACACTCGCGGTTGTGCGAGGGGCTCTCGGCGGCCACTCGCGACTGTGCGAGGATTAATTTAAAGTACCCGTGCAAATGTGCACGGAAAATACATGTGCAAATGTGCACGAAAAGTATAAATATACTCGCAATTCCGCGAGAAGTTTTACTTACACACGTGGCGGCGAGGCAAGTGGAGTCTCCATCCCGGGGAGCGGGGGGGGCCCGTGGCTCCCGGCGGCAGTGGCCAAGCTCGTGCTCCGAGGGACCCGCACAATGGGCGGAGTCACCGACGAGAGTCCCGTTTTTATAGGCTGATCAGATCTGACCTGTAGGCATTCTAGAAGTTTCTCTGCACCCCCACACTGAAGTGGGTGCCCCTGAAGCCTCCAAAACATCCCCCACACTGGCCGCAGGCACCCAGCGGCTCAGTGGCACCTCGGCACTCCCTTCTCCTAATGGCCCTGGCCAGGGTGCTCTGGGGCCAAACAAAAGAAGCTGTTAGCCTCAAGTACCAGAGAAAGAGGGAGATGCACCCACTCCTTCCAAACAGAAGGGGGGAAGGGGAAAGAGGGGGGTTGCATTCCACCACACTGACACTGACAAAAAACATGGAAGAGGTCCTTTACTATGCTGCTCAGAGAACAGGATGCAGGATTACTTTCGCCTCATAAAAGGAATAAGGCATCATGATTTGTTTTCAGAAAGCAGTAAGTGAAACTAACTGAGAAAAAAACAAGGTAAATTAAAATTTTTGAGACAGGACCACTACACTGGAATTGCTTATAACTATAGGTGTTTTCCCCTCTCCTCCAGTGCTAAGAAAACTTATAAATGAAGCAAAAGCAATGTATGCAATAAGAGGTAAGAGAATTAGTTTCTTAATACATTTTTCACTTTATTATGATTTTTTTTGAAGAAACATAAGGATGATTTATAACAAATAAACCTTCTCTGGCTGATGAATGCATACTAAGTCAGCCCAAAGAGCCCACAATAGCTCAGGAAGATGGTTACTAATGGTAAAAGTGTCTTTGCGCCAAAGGAACTACAGATCAGGTGGAAAACACTTTCTGTATATCCAAAGAACCCTCTCCATAAAAATGCCATTATCAGAACCACAGTGACCTTCATGGGGGCACTTGATGCCTGAAACCTGCTTTGATGAGTCTTAGAGTCTTTATGTTCAATAAAATTTGAGATTAACTGAAGCACCAAAATTAGTCACACGAATTCCAGCTACAACTACAATTTTTGTAGTCGTGCAATTCACTGAGATGGAGAGAAACTGTAGAGACAAACAGGTTTCCTCTGAACTGCTCATCTCCCTCCCGACTAGATAAAAGGACCACAGTTTTCCTGAATCTTGGTGCCTTAACTTTTGACAGCTACCTCTTAAAGGGTTATAACAGAAAACTTCCGGTAAGTGTAATAAGTAATATTTTAAGTTAATGAAACCGATTACTAACAGCTTCTTGAATTATTCAAAGTTTTCCATTACTGCACCTGAAACATGTCATGAAGGTACAGCCAAAATATGGTTAAGGTATCTGCACTGTTATGTTTTCTTCACGTGCTTACTCATTTCTCCTAACTTTCCTATGTAGACTCTCAGAAGAGCACAGCACAGAAGAGATAGTATAGGAAGCATTTCAGACCAAGTTGGGTAGGTGGGGTTAGGGAGAGAATCTCTCTGGAGAAAGTTGCTAGTTTACATAGATAATCACAATTGAGGATGTTTAAGCTTTTTTTTCTGTTCAATTATCTGCTGCAATAAAAAAATGGTATTAACAATCCCCATAACAAACACATTTTCTAATATAGGCAAAGCTTTTGATAAAACAGGATGTGTATCTTAATAGAAAGATAAAGCTGGCTGTGACTGTGATAGCTTCACATCAACTTTATTATTAGCACCCATATGCAGAAAGACATGCATGTTTGTGATTTGTAGGATAACTAGTTTTATAATAAAAAGTTAGATAAAAATCTATTTTGAATACAGCCATTCAGTATAAAATAATAATGTTTGTAGCAATTCCTCCCCCCAGACCAAAACCAAAGCAAAACACAAAAAAACCTACCACACCAAGCAAGTTTAAAGTAACCTGCTAGGTCACTTCTTTAACCACTAACATCCTGTCATGAAAACACACCAAAGCTATATAGACTAAGACAAGATTGAGAGATTAGTAGATTCATCTGTACCTTAATGGTATGACACCACCTCATTTGTTGGAATAAAGAATGAAGGTATTGTCAACTGCTATCATTGATTTTACACGGAAGGAGTTCAAAGACTGCAAGCATGAAAAGCTGCATATTGCTTACAAGAAATCTAGGTAAGAGCCATAAAACTCCAGTGCAATTCTTCTTACCACAGTAGCAGATATTAAATGCTTTCTTCCTCCACCACACTCACCACCTACGTGCTTCCATTGATGACAGAGGAAATCAAGTGAAAATTCTCTATCCTACTTCTGATAAATACTTTGGTTTAATACTTTGATTTACCTCAAATGACTGGTTTAAGCCATTTAAGCTAACCTGCCTGAAGGAAATTAGAGAGTAGACAGAGACGTGGCTCTACTGGTTGAACAGTGGCAGTTGTAACTCCTCTGACAAAAAGGCAACATTGAACTGAGGAACAGGAAAACTTTAAATAACTGTGCCATTGCACAAGTTGGCCATCTGTAAGGTAACTCAACTTAATGCAAAGCTAAGTGCTCAATACCTTGGAATACATGCAAGCTACAGAAAATATTTTCAAGTTCTGCATATATTTTAAAATAAAAAGAAATCACCAATCTTGTGGTTTAATCCTTGTAGACAACTGAATAGCAGACAGCCACTCACTCCCCTTCTCAGCAGGAAGGGGAAGAGACTCAGAAGGATGAGTCCAAAAACTCGTGGGTTGAAATAAAGGCAGTTTATTAGGTAAAGCAAAAGCTGCACATGCAAGCAATGTCAAAAGAGGGATTCATTTGCTTCTTCAGTCCACTCCTTTAATCATCATAGTTGCCCTGTGCTGGACTGTCTCCAGCAATTCGCTTTTTGAACTGAGGGGCCCAGAACTGGACATAATGCTCCAGATACAAACTAGTGTGAAGAAAATCAACACTTTCTCAGTTTCATATTTCAAAAACTACTTTGATTTTGAGGATTTGTCAAAGTGGCACAGTAAAGAGAAACTGAGGCAGTTGTGAGCAAGCTAATTAAGATCCCTAGGAAAAACAGTGGCCTGTTAGCTGTGCTAAGTACCACTTCAGAGTACAAATGCTTGTTTGTACCTTTTGGTGATGATCGTAGTGACTAAAATTCAACCATGGACATGTCAATAACCACAGTGAACACACACCCAAACTAATGCAGAACTGAACCAGTACAGATATAAATTAGACAACAAAAAACTCAGATTTGAGTAACAAATAGCTTTATGGAATCCATGATCTGCCAGAGGATAGTTCATAAAAAGAAATTGTCAACTACGTTATTAGTAATTTCCTGATTTTTATTTTTGTTTTTACCACAGTAGATCCTGGCACTGTGAGTCAGTTTGTTACAGAGTTAACTCAATTACAGGAAGCTCTTCAGTAAAATAAAGACAATAGCTATCTACTTACTGGAAAATTAGCACAATTTCTCATATACTTTTGTTAGTGATGCTAAAAAGAATGCTTGTTTCTACAGATTTCTTATTCAGTCTAGCTCATGCCTAAATGCGAAGCTTACTTTGAGAATACTGAAATGCAGTGACCATCAGTAAACAGTGATAAATGATACTACTGAGAGCTTGAGGGGGATTAGTATGTAAGTGCTGGTAAAGGCTCCTTCTGCAGTATGTGCTCCATGAGCAGAAGACTTATTAGAAGTGATCACAAATCTTTCCCCAGCCATGCACTTCTGCCTAAAAATACGGACAAAGACAATATCATGTATGTATCTCCTTATTACATGGAATTTCAAAATTTTGTCATAGCTCTTGCTGAAAGCCCAAGGCCCACAGCTGTGGGGTACTTAACAGAACACAAAATATGAAAACAGACTAAGATCTTACATAAAGCAACCACATAAATGAGAATTACACTTGCGAAGTTACAAGCTATTAGTTTCAGAAGCACTTACTTTTGCTGTCATTATCAAGACTTTTGAGAAGTGTTCAGATTTGGAATGCACTCAGTTTTTCTTATTTGTTGTTTTCACACATAATTACCATACCTCTACTCCAAAAGTACAGATTACAGTGTAGGTCTGCTAAAAGTCAATCAGTCTTGAATGTATAAGAAAAAACTTTCCCTAGGGACCACGTAACACAGGACAGAACATACAATCCAGGACTTCAAATCTGAATCTGTTTTATCATAAGGTAACTCACATTCTTGAGTGTTTCCAGGATCACACCCTCTCACAAAAAGATGTGATTCAGAAATATTAAACTTCAAGTCCTTCAGTTCAATAGATTAAACACAGCTTGTTTGTGGTACCCACATTTTACTTCCTAATTTCAAAATGTTTATTTCAAGATGTTTACTATGTATTTCAAGGGTGGTGTTTTTGAAGATACATAGCTTCCTAGTAAAGCTCTACATTCACAGAAACATGACTGATACTTAGGGCTGTACCTTAACAATTTATTACTTCACAGATGTTCATTCTGCCCTGCCGCCCACAGCCCACTTCTCCAAACTGACTTTTCAGACTCTGCTAAACACATGAGAGAGAGCTGGGGGCTTGTTTTATTTTGTTTACTTCTATCAGCAATGTATTGTTAGGAAAGTCTCATTCTCTGTTTCCACATATCGCATCACATTGAAGGAAGGAATTACTAGAACCTGTTCTTGTGGCATTTATGCCTACAAGCACTAAAGTTTCTGGTATTATTACTTCCAAGTTGGGCACACATTCATTTTCTTATTTTCTTTAGAAGCTGTTTCATAAGGTCTTTTCAATAATTTATGCACTTTGTTTCCCTTTCCACTATGTCCTCCGTGTTGTTTGTGTATTTCTTATAATATTTTCCAAGCATATACACAACACACTGAAAACAGTCTTAATCATACCATGAAAGATGACATTAACATTTTTTAGAGGCATAGAATCAACTGAAGCCATACTTGGAGAAGAGTAGGTATAAAAAAATGCCAGCAGTACATACAATAACAGAAATGCTTCCTCAACAGTAAAATCCTGCTTGTAAGAAAATCCCAGTAAAAATTACTTGCCATCAGCAATAGCTTTTCTCCTTGAAAAAATAAAAATCTTTGTTAGATGATTTCACATTCCACAGATAAATGATACAAGACCTAATCATTCAGTCTGACAACCACTTTGCAATTCATGTTTATTTTGTCACAGAATTTGGGTAATCACACAACCTGCAAATGTGGATTAATTTCTAAGCAATTCCTTTTATTATAGTAGTGTAAATTAGCACTAAAGTAACAGAAAACCTTCCTTATCTTACTCAAGCTCATGTAGATACAAAGGAAGGGCAAGAGATTGTGGCTGAAATTCCCAGCACCCTGCAGAACTCAGTTTTACTTCGTCTCAATTCCTTTTTTATAAAATATATTAATAATTAAGCAAATGAAAACGGAGAGCAGTCCTTCTCTACCTCCAAGAGAAATAAAATAATGAAGAAAACTTCTCGGGCATAACAACAAAATCTCAGAAGCACTGTCCTTTGTTTCTCCTCATCTTTCCTCTTCCTTGAACAATGCCATTTCTTAGCTGTACAATATTATGGGCCCATGAGGTGATGAAGGAAGAAATCACGGAATGTGGGCCACATGGCAGCTCTGTTACTGTTAGGGAACAGACTGCCTTAGCTTATTGAATTATTGTGTATACTTCTTGTTATTGAACTTGTTTAGAAACTGCTTATATAGAATTCACTTAGCATAAGTCAAGTTTGTTTAGCATAACTTCTGCAAGCTGTGAACTTTTGAACTTTCTTCCTCATTAAGAAAAAATGTATTCAGAGTGGTTCAAATTAGAAGATAAGGGGAGCTGCATCCCTGGAGATAAGTAAAGGAACAGAACAGCATCTGAAAGAAGATGAAACAGAGGAATGTTTTGGTTATTGCCAAGAACTTACTTTTCTACAACTGCAGGTGAAAAATAACAACTAAAGGTCAGGACTTTGATAGCCTGCCTTCTGTATGGATCACATAGACATCAGATCTCCACGTGAGCTGACACATACCATCCACAAGCTGTGAATGAGAACCTGCTCTTTTCCAAGGAATCTACTCATGAGTAAGAGACAAGGAGAGAGGAGCACATACATATTTAAGGAGACATGCTGATATAATTCCAGAAAGTTGACTAGTTATTTCAACTTTGCACAAATTAGAAGATGCGTTATGTCCTGACCCACTCAGTGGGGTGAGGGCAAAGTTAATATTTGAATACTCTGTGCAGTAACCAAGAGTAATGACAATTACTCAAGAGGTTCAGTTAAATCACTAATTTACTTAAAACTCAGTGAAATTACAGCAAATAGTGGGTTAGCAAAAGTTTATCAGTATATCATAAAACTTAACAAGACATCAGCAACAAAAATCAAAATGATGTTACCCTTAAGTGTCCAGAATAAAGTTAGAAGGCGAGAAAAAGAGAAAAGAAAGATAGATTAAGATATCAGAAGAAAGGTAAGATTTCACCACTCCATTAATCCAGTGACGATCTCTGTCTCTCTCTTGGTGGTGGGTGCAATGAAGCTTCACTAATGCTGCACACACCTGTTGTCCTGAGTGAGGAGACGTTATACCTCAGCCCATTTGCATGAGAGATAGGAGAGGGGTAGGTCATCTCCTCCTACTGCTCGCTCTTCATGCTAATTAAGGAAATTTTTCCAGAAATAGGTAGGTGGTCTTGGAAAACAGGTCAGTGGTCTCAAAAGTGCCTAGAAGTGAATTGTTTTGTCCTCTAGGGACAACTGATGATTTGTTATTTCTCAGTGATCACTGAATGACCCTGCCTTGGTTCCAGCCCAATTAATCAGGAATCAGGACTGAGGCCTTGGTAGGCCTCAGGGAAGAAACACTGCTAATGCTTTTATCTCAAGAAATTACACCTTTATTTTGCAAAGACCTTCAGGAACAGGTCAAAGTTCTGTCTCTACAGCACTCATCTGTTCCTGTCAGAAGTTGCAAAAACCCCAGCTGTTTAAGGAATAACATATCCTTAACGAGTTCAGTCAGTTTCTTGTGGCTCAAATGAATAAATTGATGAAGACATAATAGTACAATTCAGTGCTTCACACCTTTCTTAAATTTCTAGCTAACTAGCAAAACACTAAAAAAGATAAAACAGTCTTGCCAAATTGCTGGCTTGATTTTAACCATAACTTTACCTATACTTCCACGAGCGTTCTCAATAGCTTACTGGCACCCAACAAGCCCCGACTGTACTAGTATTCCCTCCTTCCTTACTTTAATGTATACATCTGAAAAAATAAATATTCAAAGTTAAAATATTATGATACTTTTGTCATGTTAGCTGACACAGCAACAAACAATATTACTAGCTCTGCATGAGTACACTTAATTCTGATTCCTGCAGCTACCAGAGGATGAAAAACCCTTGAATCTAAAGATAAATACTGCAGCATCTCCACATCCCTCTGTATGGCCTTCCTACCCTCAAGCAGGTTAACACTCCCACCCAACTTGGTGTCATCTGCAAACTTACTGAGAGTGCACTTGATCCCCTCCTCCAGATCACTGATAAAGAGATTAGGCAGAACTGGCCCCAGTAGTGAGCCCTGAGGAACACCCCTTGTGACGAGCTGCCGACTGAACTTGACTCCATACACCACAAGTCTTTGGGCCTGGCCAGCCAGTCAGTTCTTTACTCAGCGAAAAGTACACCTGTCCAAGCCATGAGTTGCCGGTTTCTCCAGGAAAATGCTGTGGGATATGGTGTTAAAGTCTTTACTGAAGTCTAAGTACACAACATCCGTAGCCTTTGGGAAATGGTGTCCCGGTAAATGACATCCCTAGCCTTTCCCTTATCCACTATGCAGGTCACCTTGTCATAAAAGATCAGGTTGGACAAGCAGGACCTGACTTTCATAAACCCATGTTGACTGGGCCTGATAGCCTTGTCGTCCTGCAAATGCTGCATAAGGGCACCCAAAATGATCTGCTCCACAGGCTTCCCTGGCGCTGAGGTCAGACGGACAGACCTGTAGTTCCCGGGATCCTTCTTCCAGCCCTTCTTGTATCACATTTGCCAACTTCCAGTTAACTGGGGCCTACCTGGTTAGCCAGGACTGCTCATAAATGATGAAAGTGGGTTGGTGAGCACTTCTGCCAGCTCCCTCAGTACCACTGAGTGGATCCCACCCAGCCCCATAGACTTGCTTGTGTCTAAGTGGTAGAGCAGGTCACCAACCTTTTCCCTTTTGGTTATGGTGGCTTCATTCTGCTCCCTGTCTCTGTCTTCCAGCTGAGCAGGCCAGTTACTCTGAGAACATCTGGTCTTTATTAAAAACTGATGCAAAAAAATATTAAGTACCTCAGCCTTTTCCTCATCCTTTCTCACTGTGTTTCGCAGTACATTCAATAAAGGATGGAGATTCTCCTTTGCCCTTATCTCCTTTGCCCTTATGATAAGTTCTGATAAGAGACAGTGAAGTATATTAATACTCAGGAAAACAGAGAAACATGCTTCAATGGAAAAAGCCTTTCCTCCACAGCAGTGCTTTGGATTTTACTGTACTTTATATCGTAAAACCAATTAGCCTCAGTACAAGAGTATGTTAAATAAAACAGTTTAAAAAGTCCAAGATGAAACTGATTATAAAAGACCTCATCCATCCACAGGATCTACATTCAGTTTCATACTCAAAATTATCAGTGGTTCTGATAAAGTACAAACCAGAAATGCAGAAAACTAAGCCTCTCTTTAGAGCCAAGATTTGTAAGAAATTGGGAAATGCATGCAAGTATTCTAACCTTCTCAATGGTCATTTTGATTGAAGAGTTTCAGGCTACCATTAACTTCTGGTTTTGTGAAATCATTCAGACGGGTTACTTCTGTTCTCAAGAAGAATTCAAACAGAATCATAGACTAGTTTGGGTTGCAAAGGACCTTCAAAGGTCATCTAGTCCAACCTTCCTGCAATGAGCAGGGGCATCTTCAACTATATCAGGTTCCTCAGAGCCCTGTCCAGTCTGACTTTGAATGTCTCCAGAGATGGGGCATCTACCACCTCTCCGGACAACCTGTTCCAGTATTTCACCATCCTCATTCTAACAAATTTATTTCCTATGTCCAATCTAAATCTACGCTCTTATAGTTTAAAACCATTACCCCTCATCCAGTCACTACAGGCTCTACTAAAAAGTCTGTCCCCATCTTTATTGTAAGCCCCCTTTAAGTATTGAAAGGCTGCAATAAGGTCTGCCCAGAGCCTTCTACAGGCTGAAAAACCCTAACTCTCTCAGTCTTTTCTCACAGGAAAGGTATTCCATCCCCCTGATCACTTTTGTGGACATCCTCTGGAATTTCTCCTACGTGTCCATGTCTTTCCTGTACTGAGCAATCTAGAGGTGGATGTAGTAGTCCAGGCACAAAGCTTTAGTACCTTTACTGGGGGAGAAGGATTTCTTGTATTTATGAAATTGAATTGTTTTAAAGGCAGTGTCACGAAATATTACACGGAGGCACCCCGAGGTTAATTTAAGGGATAACAGAGTCCACAACAACTTTTATTAAACCAGTGAGAAACAGGGTTCTTGCACTCCACAAGTGACTTAAATACAGGTTCGGATATCAGTTGAGGAAATAATTTGAAGGGGCAGCAACTAATACAACAGGCGGTCCACAGTGTGCATGCACGTGGCTGCACCAAAACAATGCCGGAGCCAGCCTTGGGTCCCGGAGAAGCACACACTTGCCAAACACGGTGCAGGATTATTTTTTTAAAAGAGATACGCGCACTCGTAGTGAGT
This sequence comes from Streptopelia decaocto, assembly GCF_964273445.1. NCBI lineage: Eukaryota > Metazoa > Chordata > Aves > Columbiformes > Columbidae > Streptopelia > Streptopelia decaocto. The sequence continues at coordinate 126,304,041 of NC_138663.1, forward strand.
ACGGGAAGTGTGCACTCGCGATTCCGCGAGAGTAAATTTATAATACACTCGCAATTGTGCGAGGAAATAATTTACTTACACGTGCTAGTGTGCACGGAATCCTACACGTGCTTATGTGAAAGCACGGGAGGAAAATACACTCGCGATTGTGTGAGGATTAATTTAAAGTACCCGTGCAAATGTGCACGGAAAATACATGTGCAAATGTGCACGAAAAGTATAAAGGTACTCGCAATCCTGCGAGAAGTTTTGCTTATACACGTGGCGGCGAGGCAAGCGGAGTCTCCATCCCGGGGAGCGGGGTGGGGCCCGTGGCTCCCGGCGGCAGGGGCCAAGCTCGTGCTCCAAGGGACCCGCACAATGGGCAGAGTCGCCGACGAGAATCCCGTTTTTTATCTGATCAGACCTGACTGGAGTCACTCTAGAAGCTTCTCTGCACCCCCCACACTAACTGTGGGTGCCCCTGAAGCCTTCCAAACATCCCCCGCATTGCCTGTGGGTGCCCAGCGGCTCGGCACTCCCTTCTCTTAATGGGCCTGGCTAGTGTGCTCTGGGCCACACAGAAGAAGCTGTTAGCCTCAAGTAGCGGAGAAAGAGGGAGATGTGCCTACTCCTTCCAAACTGGGGGAGAGAGGGGGGTTGCATTCTGCCACAGGCAGTCTTCACCTTAATAAATTCTTGCCTATTGTGTAGTAATTCCATAATTCTGACATGAGAAAAAACCCTGCAAGGTCCCACAAAAATTTCTAGGACAGAACAGACTAGACACCTGTATTTGTTTCTAGTAGTACTGTATATTTGTATATGCACTGCTTATCTCTAAATTAAGGTTCCACATCAAATGCAAAACTCAAAAGCATCATCTTTTTTAGAAATGAGAACAATTAATGAGATTTCAGTAAAACTCGATTATGAACATGAATCGCATCCTCACTTTAGTGTTGAAGCTTTGCTAAATTCAAAATACAGATCAAAATCCTTTACCAGCTTTATGGAAGTTGGAAGGAGTATTCTAAGTAAAGTACCATTATATAGCTACCCATAAGTTTTGTTCATTTGAGTGAAACTTTGACAATACTCCATCATAGCTCTGTCTCAGTAGATGCTTCTGGTACATGAAGCACAGATAACTCTTATGGGGAGGTTTCACTTATGTTTAAATTTAAGGTTTTTTCATGCTCCAGTAGCTGCAGAAGTCAGTTAAGTATACATAATACAGAGCCAGCAATATTATGCATTGCTATGTCAGCTAAAATGACAAAGTATCACAATATTTTAAGTTCATTTATCAATGTTTTCAGCTGGTCCTATACCCAGGGAAGTGGTTGAGTCGCCATCCCTGGAGGCGTTTAAAAATCCGTAGATGACATTCATAGGTACATGGTTTAGTGGTAGACTGGGAAGTCCTAGGTTAACAGTTGGACTCAATGATCTTAAATGTCTTTTCCTATCAAAACCATTCTATGATTCCGTGATTCTAAGTAAGGAAAGAATTCTGGTAAAAGTGGGACATCTTGGGTACTCTGCTTTTGGTATGCAACGTAGGCAATTATAAGAAACAAGGCAGTAAAGGTGAATTCTTTACAATTTTACAACCTTATGACATTATTTGCGCAGAGCCCTGAGGGTGATCGTAAAGCAAGTTATAAAGTCAAGTTAGTGCAAAGTTGAAGTCAAACAACCAATAAGGCCATTGTCAGCTTTTGTCAACCATCCAAGTTAGAAAGCCACAAAGCATGAAAACAGCTAATTTTGCTGGGACAGGTGGAATGTCTGGGAGCAGCATAATGTCAGGCTACCAGACAGAACTTGTACACCTCTACCAAGGTCAAGTAAATGTCTTCTTCCCCCGAGTCTATGGTGCTGGTTGTAACCTGATCAGAAGCCTTTACTGGGGAAAAGAAAAGTGTGCTAGAAGAAAAATTGTTATCCATCTGCTTCGCTCATCCAATTTAGTAAGAAGATCTTGGACTCTCTTTCACTAAGTTACATGGTTGTGTCCTGACAACTCCTTTCTGGATTCTCCTGTGGTGATGCTCTAACAATTCTCTTCAAGATTGTAACTTCTGATGAGCTCCAAAGGTAACAGATTTACTAGACCTTTAGTTTCCTTCATATAGCTGCCTCATCTTAAAGCTCACCTGAGTACAGTATACACAGGGAACAGAAGTTTTACATTATCATACACAATACTCCATCTAAGGTTCTGAAATTCACACATGTGTATACACAGTTCAAACCATCTGTCTTTAAAAAGTATGACTCAGGCAGTAGTTACAGAGGATTATAATATAAAATATTTCTAAAAAAGGTATTTTATAGTGCATGGGAATTTGTATTTTGTTCACATGCAATATTTCAAAGGAGACTACTTACTATGTGGAATACTGACAGGCAGACAGTTGCGCATTTGTTTTATTGGCAACCAATTAGTAAGACCATCATTCAGTTTCTTTTTAACAGGCCATTTAAAATTATTTTGTGAAAAACTGTATGTTATTTCAATTTACAGTCAAAATGCTTATTACTGCACACCTACTGAAAATGATCACTTATGCATGCAATATTTATATGCACAGTTAAGTCTTCCACACTTGAATAGCAGAACATAACAGAGAAGATAAATCTATCCACCTATTATTCCCAATTAGACAAAAAAAATCCTGTTCGAAAATTTACTAAACTTAATTGACAACTTCTGTTGATGCTTTCTGGAATTTAGTGAAAACAATCTAAACAAAGTTGTGATGGTAGTGAAACAGCTGAGAAATATTTGCTATTAGCCCTTTAATCTCTCTGATCTCTAAAATAAAAGTATAAATATCTTCTAAGCTACCATTATCATCATCAAACAAAGCATAGTTTAGATTGGACTAGAAGCTTTTCTAACTCTAAAATTTCAAAAGTATAACTCACACTTTTTCTTTGTGCTTCTATACAGAGTAACTAATTACTGTTCCTCACAATGATGAGTACTAATTATATACCATGGATTTTTGGAGGATACGGGCCTTACAGGTGTCTATTTTTACACTAAGAATCTTTCTGTTCCTCCTCTACCTAATGTCTACATGTTAAAATATTAAACATAATGTAAAACTGGAAATAACGGGTGAAAATTTCCTCTTCAAATCTCTCTGCCTTCTACAGAGCCTCAAAAATATGCAGCTTTTATTACCCCTTTCAGAGACCACACCTGCATTTTGTGACTATTATCCCCTATTTCTTTGTGACAGATCATGGACAGAAATACAGAACACTATCATACTATGCATGAGCTCAGTTCTTCTGTGTACATGATGACTTATTCCTTCAAAAACATTTGGGCAACATACTGAACAGCTTAGTAGCTTCAGCAGTTGAAATGTCACTACTCTGTACTTACACAAATGTGTTGGACATTTACCCTCCAAGTTCACACGTTCGATACCCCATCTCCAAGTGATTTTGCACCTTGCTCACCAGTGATCCATGCATTGAGTTTTGCTATGTTACAGAGCTAAACTAATAAACACATAATCACTACTGTCTCCCTCTGTTAAAAAACAACAACAGCAACAACAACAAAAGGGAAACAAACAAACCCCCCCCCCCAAAAAAAAAAAAACAGACAAACAAACCCACAAAAAACAACAACAACAACAAGCAGTTCTCTCTCCTGGTTACACTGAAAATATTAATAGAAACAAAGCAGTGCAGTGCACGACACAGATAATTAAGCACAACTACAACACAAACAACAGTAAAAACAACCTTTATAATTAATGTTACTGATTGCAATATTTTGAAATATCCAAAGACAAAAAGAATAATATAGAACAATTATGTAATTAAACTGACCTATTCAAACTTTTACATATGTTAATAATTCGTAACAGATTCTTGCTCCAAGTACTTGAAATCTATGTTGATGCTTAATGCAGTAAGACAGAACTTGTAGTCAAATAGAGCACAAAGCACTACTGTATTTAAAATACTTCCATGGATAACATTAATACTGCATCTGAATACTTAGAGTTGTGAATGCATTTCTCCTCAGAAGGAACTTCCAAAAAATAAAAAAAATTACTATTCTGCTCTTTGGCACAGAAAGCACAGAAAAAAAGGCTTTAGTTATCAGAGTGCATTTGAGAAGCTGCTTATCACCAAAATAGAGCTGTAGGCTTAAGGATCTTCACTGAATGGCCATGTTAGGAGGTGTCTCCGGAGGCTGCCTAGTTCAATCCCTGTCTCAGAGAGCTCGTGCACAATGCAGGGTGGCCAGGACAATGGCCAGCTACAATAAATTGTGAGCATCTCCACATTGTCACATAGGTGCATTGATCGCTCATGGTAACTTGGGCTCCAGCAGGATATCACCACCACCCTGTGCCCCACCCATACCTTCTTGTCCAGACTGCTTTCCAGCCTGTCCACTCCCTGACTGTACTTAGGCACCAGGTTAATCCTCCCAAACAGGACTCCATGTTTCCTGTTGTTAAACTTCATAACATTCCCCTCCATACTTTTCTCCAGCTCATCAAGGCTCCTTTGGAAGGCTGCACAACCATCTAGTTAGTCTATCATCCCAGTTTGGGGTCATCTATAAAGCTTGCTGAGGGTGTACTCTGTCCCATCATCCAGCTCAGTAATGAGTATATTAAGCAGTATCAGACCCAGCATCGTGCCATGGAGAACACTGTTAGGGACTGGACTTCATCACTGATCACAAGCCTTTCAGCCCAGACATTTATCCAGCTTTCAGTCCAACTTCACTGCTCATTTACTTAACTTCACACTCCATCAGTCTGTCAATTATGATGTGATGGGAGATAGTGCTGAAACCAGCAACATCCACAGCTCTCCCCTCATCCACCAAGTCAGTTGCCTCATCATATAAACCTACCAGGTTCATAAGGCATGATTTTTGCTTGCTACTGCTCTTCAGGATCCTGAACTCCACCATCTCATGGTCACCACAGTAAGACTGCTCCCAACCTCCACACCCCCAGCCAGTCCTTCCTTCTTTTTAAATACCAGCTCTAGCAGTGCATCTTCCCCAATTGACTTCTCCATCACCAGTGTCATGGAGTTATCATCAATGCACTCAGAAACCTCCTTCATAACTTGTGCCCTATTCACTGTACTGTCCCCTTCAATGGGTATCAGGGTGGTTCAGAACACACCTTTTCCATTAGAAAACAAAACAAAGACCATCAGCCCTTTCAGAGTTAGTAGTTACTTTCAGACTGAAGTTCCTCTCCACAATGTATCCTAGTGATTACATAGGCCATTAAGTATTAAAAAAAAATCCCACACAATAACTTTCATCATTAACATAATTAAGACAAACCTGTATGAGTGTTAGAACGTTTTTTTTGCATTCATTGTACAACACTGTGTAAAAGGATACAGCAATAATGACAAAAAACACTGAAAAGCCATTTTCAGTGTAATAACCAAAGATAATTGACTGAGGGTTAAACAAATGTTATTCAACCTACTGCCTGGAAAAAATACAGCTCACTGGATGAGACAGGACTGTCTCTATGATTTATGCATAGTAACCTAAAATACTTTTCCTATGAGAAAAATAATGGTACGAAAACACAAAACTCAAGCATCCACAAAATGAATACTTGTATATTTACATTCTCAGATGAGCACTGTGTCTGAATCTGATTTCCATACAACTGTTTCAAGCCAATTTGCACTAAAATCCATTTAAAAATCACAGATTGTTTAGCTAGTAGTTTTTCCATACTTTGGCTTAATGGTGTGCATATTTATGTTTTGTACACGTACTATACATACAGCTAGAATCTTTCATTTAGTTCAGCAGCACAGCTGTATATAGTATGTATATAAACTATACACAAAGGCTATAAATGTAAAACATTTAAAATGTGTATACATGTAAAAAATGTAAAATGTGTATACATCATTAAAAAGAGCTACTTGGTTACCCGTTAGAAAGTAATTATACACTCTACCAAGAAAACACACATTTACAAAATTGCAGAGAAGTATCAAGAAAGTCATTATGAATTTCCTCAGTTAAACACTATCTTCTGTCATCCCTCTCTGCCCTTCAAAAAAAAAAATCCCAATGCAACAAAACTGTCACTAACTATTAGACAAAACTATTCATCAATTTATGCTGTATGGGATTTACTTGAAAGCAAAGATTAACATCAAGTAAAAATACTCTTTTTTCTTTTTTTTTCATGGTAGCATAATTTATTGAACATGCTCCTAGCCTAACAAGTCATGTATGAAGTTTCAGTTAGAAATAATTTTTTACAAATAAGTTTTAAGTCCCCTGAGAAGCTGAAAGACTCTTTAATTAATCAGAGACTCTGCTATCACCACACCCACAACTAATCCAAGCCTTGTGTATTTTCCTTTCAGATTACAGAAAGTTTCTGTTAAGACACAGAGTAAGTTTTACATACAATATGGCACCAAAATTGCATATTTTTTTTTCTAGGCAGTACATAATTTGAGCTATTTCATCTGATTGTTATTTCACAATCATTTTTAATTGAATTTCTTTAGTTAATACAATAATATATGTTCATTTTTAAATGCTGTTACCTATGTAATCTCACCTATAGGGCTTGCCCACCAGATCTACCCAGAAAATCTATTGCCATAAACCATTTATATCAATATTGCAATGTAAATTCTGTAGGATTTGACATAACGCATATTTATTTGGCCTGCATTCAACATTCTTGGTAAGAAAAATCAAGATACAGTGTGGGGTTTTTTTCCAGAGTATATCCTTTCTGATCTCCCAAAGCACAGGTAATCCAAGAAAACACCCATTCATCTGCAGGTAGCCAATGATAAAGAAAAGTAATAAAGTTTTGTCTTGTCTACGACACAGTAACAACTGTATGCTGGCCTGCCTGGAAAACCTGTTGTCTCAGCAGAGTGAGGTGTAGCAGAGCTCAGCTGAGTGAAAACTCTTTCTAGGATTCTTCATATTAGCCAGGAGAAAGAAAGAAGGTGAAGCCTCGCTGCAAGGACTCAAGTACATCACTGTCCTTCTGTGCATCAAGGAGAGTACATAGCATACATGTCTTGATAGCTACAGCTCTTCTAACAATATTCTGTAACCACAAAGAGCTAACGGAAAAGCCCACCACTAGATTTCCACATGTAGCCTGGACTTGCTTAGGGCAAATAGCAGGAGCTCTAAGAGATCTGCCAGGAAGCTGATTAGGTACCAGCACAATGAGGAAGAAGCTCTTGCTTTCCATTCTAACCAGGCATACATCTGGGAGATAGATGTACAGTGACCAACAGTGCCTCCAAGAAGGGCCTGAGAAAGAAAGTATTTTTCCCTGCAAAAGACTAATTTCAAAGGGCGGTATTGCCGAAAGTACCATCTTTCCCATTTCTAACAACATGCTCACTCTCTGATTGACAAAGGGGAAAAATTCCCTTGCTACTGCTCTTATTTTCACTTCTTGTTTTCACTTCTTGTTTTCAATCACTGCTGTAGACACAAAGTCAATTTTTAGAAGTGGCAAGAAGCACCTACAGTGGTAGACTGCCAGATACGGCACCAGTGTGATTAACAGAGCAGTGCTCATGCAAAAAAATAAATTATATATGACATGTCTCCAAAGATAAGATTTTCTAAAGTGAGACAAAACTATGATAAAATATGATTCATTAAGAGACTTAGTATTCACTGCATAGATCAACAAGTTCAGTAATTTCTATTTTATTTACTTCATTCTAACCCTTACATCCTATTCAATCTCTCTTTCTTCTGAGACAATGAGCTTTACAGTCTTATGTGAGAACAAGTTCCTTATTTACAAGAACTGAATACCTTCATGTACTTTTATAATGATTGGGTCATTGTCAATAAATTAAATATTCAAATGGATCTCCATTCATTTTTAAAAGCTTTAGACATTAATATAGAATTAACATCTGATTTTATGAAACCTCACTGTCAATATTTTTTCCAAAGTATATCAGACACTCGCTCTCAGGAGTGTCTTGTCAATTAAATTTTCAACAGACAAAGACAAAATCAGGGCAAGTAATTGATCTTTTTTACTCTTGCATATTTGTAGATTTAAGTGAATTAAAAGTCTTACCCCTTACTTTTACAATCAAATCAACAAGCCAATTACGTTTACATGAAACTCAAAGAACTTTAGTTTTCATTTGCAGCATACAGATTTTTCTACCAGTTCTTTCTACCTTGAACTTTGCATCTGAACAGGCAAGGGCAAAAATTGCCACTGGAGTATTTTATATTCAGGTATATGGTGCACCACATCAGTTACTTGACCCAATCCAGTGTTTCTTATAATCAGCGAGAGGTTCCTCACTGATAATCATGTTATTGAAGCGTAAAAAAATCATGACCAGGTTATTTTTCTTTCCTTTTTTGTCTCTTCTATAAGTAATTTATGTCCACACACCTCGAATCCTAGGGATTATGATCATTTTTCTCCCTTGACCAACCAGGATAAACCAGAAAATAAAATAAGGGTTTTATTCATGTGAATGTCCCTGGATAATCTTGTACTGGCCAGACACCATCTAAGCCTTAATTCCAAATTACCTGCCAAAGAAAATGTGCCAGCAGCCCCACACTCCCTGCTCTCTTCAAAATCCATCTGTTACAACAAACAATCCAGTACTAGTGGTCATTCTGCATCTGTTCTTTATTGAACTTACTCCTAATCTTTTGAGCTTTGTGGTTACCTGTATATTGCTTGAAGCACTTTCTGTTTTTTTCCTTGCTATCTCCTAATCTGATTATTTTAAAGAGTCATACACATTACAACACTATGTAAATAATTATCAGCATAATCCAAAATAAGAAAATCAGAGCAAAAACTGTGGTCATAATCTGTAAAAATTGCCCACAAATAGAATGGCAACACCAAGAATGAGCAGACAGGTATTTTTTTACTTCCGTTCTGTGGACAGGACTTCAAAACTTCCTAGATTGCTGACAAAACTAAAACTGTTCCCAAATACATAAAACCTGTTTTCCTGTGGTTTTAAACCAGCAAGTCTCAGAAATCACTGGGGCTCCATTCTTGAATTTTTTTAAAATAAGTGATTAATTTGGGAGCAAAGGATTCAGATACCTACATTTGAAAGACTGAGCCCATTTCTTTTTGAGCCAAGTCTACTCAGTGCACTCTGACAAGCCTCTGTGACAATTAACAGATTTCTGGGAAGACAGAAAATGGCTTGTTTTCACTTCAGGTTCTAAAATGATTCAAGTCTTCTCAATTCCCACTTTGAGTGGTTGATACAACAGATGGTTGTGCTGACATTCAGAGGCACCTTGACAGGCTGGAGAAATGGGCTGACAGGAACCTCATGAAGTTCAACAAGGGCAAGTGCAAAGTCCTGTCCCTGGGGAGAAAGAATCCCAGGCAACAGTACAAGGCTGGCAGTAACCCAGCTGGAAAGCCGCTTTGTCCTGGAGGTTCTGGTGGACACCAAGTTAAAAATGAGCCAGAAACGTGCCCTTGCAGCAAAGAAGGCTAATGCTATCCTGGACTGCATTTGGAGGACTGTTGCCAGCAGGTGGAGGGAGGTAGTCTTTCCCCACTACTCAGCACTGGTGATAAGGAGTGCTGGGTCCAATTCTGTGATCCTCACTGCAAGATACAGAGAGAAATGGGAGAGAGTCTGGTGAAGGGCTGTTCAGATGCTTAAGGACTGAAGTATCTATCCTAGGACAAGAGGTAATGGTTTTAAACTAAAGGAGGGGAGATTCAGGTTAGACATGAGGAAGAAATTTGTTACAATGAGAGTGGTAAAGTGTTGGAACAGGTTGCCCAGGGAGGTGGTGGATGCCTCATACCTGGAAACATTCAAGGCTAGGCTGGATGAGGCTCTGAGCAAACTGATCTATTTGAAGATGTCCCTGCTCACTGAAGGGGAGTTGGACTAGATGATCTTTGAAGGTCCCTTCCAACCTGAACTATTATATGATTCTGTGAGGAAAAGCTGAGAGCTAGAACCTTTTAACTTGGAGGAGTCTCAGGGGGGATCTCAATGGATACAAATACCTATAGGGAGCATAATAAAGATGACAGAGCCAGGTTCTTCTCAGTGATGCCCGGTGACATGACAACAGGCAGCAGGCACACTGAAACACAGGAGGTTCCATCTGAACATCAGGAAACACATTTTTACTGTGAGAGTGACTGAGCACTGGCATGGATATCCCAGGGATGCTGTGGATTCTCAAAATCCACAAATGGTTCTCAGATTCTCAAAATCTATCTTGAGCATGGTGGCTCTAGGTGGCCCTGCTTGGGCACACCAAATGACCTTCGGATGCCTCTTCCAACCTCAACCACTCTGTCATTCTGTGAACTCTAAATCACAGGAATCAGCTATGTTCCTGCTTCTCAGGCTGTGTTTGAATGAGTATCCAAATACATGCCTAGAAAAGGTACTTGTCACACAGGTCACTTGTCACACAGGTTTTCAAGCAACACACAGTGTAATAAAGAAAGATAGAAATGGCTAAACCAACACAAATCCTGACCGACTACAACTTGATGGAAAGATACAGGTGCTTCTGATATTCAAGTGTAAATGCTTCCAAGTAGAAGGAAGTGAGATATCCTAAACAACATCCAGGACACAGTAGAAACAAGTATCTTTCATAAAGCTTTGAAACAGGTATACAAAATGTCAGAATTTGTTTATATCTGTTAGTATTTATTGTCAGTTTGAAAAGATATTCCACAGTACAAGAGTATCACAGAATCTACTGAAAATATTCAGGAATGTCAAGGCTGCATACACAAATGAGAAATTATCTTCACAAGTGAAGAAATAGAAAGAGGTACAATTCACTGCAGACAGTAGCACACAGCTGTGTGCTGGTTTCCAATGTCTGACATTACCAAACTCACAAGCAGCAGCACGTAGGCACTACAAACGTGGCCCTCATATAGGAAGGGACAATCGTCTATGAGACTTCTTCCCAAGATTTTAAGATTCATCAGGAAGGCCACCTAAGATCTGACTAAACCATTGCAAGTTGGTCTTTTTTGTAAGAATAATGCTCTTGAATATATAAAAGAGTGTCGTCTGGGTTTCAGGTCCTATTATTCATTTACCATCTTTCAGATGTTGCCTTTATAGAACTACTTCATGATCTGGCTGATGACAATGTTTCACTGAGCAAAGTTAGCAAACGTAGGTAAATAATAATAAAGGTAGTGAGCAAAAACTCAGTTACTAGGAAGACTTCAAGGCAAGAAGGTAGAGCTCAGTACACCCTTCTACAACCACTCGTAACAGCAAAGCTATGATACTTGCACATAGCAGAGGAAGAGTAGCATGTAAAAAGCAAACCATATAAACCTGATACATGGTACAGCAGCACAGAGGTACAGAACAGCTTCTGCAAGAGTGTGATCAGTACTTATTTTGTTTTTATTCATATATGGGGACTTCATCATCCAGATGAAATAGGCCCTCCTGCCTTTTTTATTTTTTCTTTTATTTTAACACAACTGATAAACAGCACAGTATGTGTCATTTTTTATAGCCACTTCATCTTAAGTCTCACACATGAGCATACGAGGAGTATAAGCTTACCAAGGTCAAAACTCAAAAAACAATAATCAATGCAGGTATTACTGTAGCATTCTCCTTTCTTCATTCTGAGTCATGTAAACAATTACCCAAGTCAAAATGCACATTTTATCTGAGCAACAGCAACAACAGTTTCTATACACGCTTGAATGGAGTTCTGCCTTATACCTTGCTTTAATTATTATGATAAAATCTTTACAGTTGTTACAATCCCACCCAAATGTTATTTGGGATCTGGCAGAGTGTTTCGCTGGGCTGCAAATCCTCATGCAAACCTCATGCCCAATTACACACCAGCGAATGCTTCTGTTTACATTTATATTGATCTACCATGATGTTAAACAGCCAATATAAGAGCTCCTTTATGCAATCCTGACTTTTCCAAGTAGCTAAAAATATGAAAACATATTTTATTTACTAGATAACTGTATTGCACAGATCACTGGTCAAATATGTTGTTGGTTTGGGTTTTGAATGAACATTTTCTTAAAGCATCTGTTTTCCACAGAACATCTCTGATTTTGTCTTTAAGTTTTTGCCCTCTTCTCCTTCCATCATCCAGAAATGGGCAGAAGAACAATTATTTTATTAATGCAAGGCTCATATAGTGGCTACTGTGGTAAAAGCATTTCCAGTGAGTATACTCTTAAGTTTCATTAACTCATATAGTTGAAATAAGACATTTGAATATATGTAGTCATATAAGGGAAGTTAATCAACAGTTAGTCTGTTACATCTCAGAAACCTGCCTTTCAAACTGATGATCCTTTGTAGCTAACAGGAAAAATTTAAAGTTCTTTTTCATTAATAAAGCCTAACTCTAAAAGTATTGATAGAAAAACAAAGTTTGCTAAAATCATTCCAGAATTTGTTCTTCGAAGAACATTGAAATAATGTTTAATGTCAAGTAATTGACAAAATTCTTATTGTCAGCCTTTGAGGTCTTAGAATTGGACTTTCCTACATTACAGGGGTTATGAGAAATCACAATTCAAGCATAATGGGCCAACAAAAGATCATTAAGTTTTAACTTCAGCTTTGAGTCACTTTTTTTCATGCATCAGTATTTACTGGAAGCTTGGTTATTGCCTTTACTAGGTAGTGATATAATAAATTCAACATGAAAGAAGGTAGAAACAAGTAACAACATGACTGGAGAGACTAAGCACTGTGTCAAAAATGTCAAAATATGTATGCTACCCTACCAAAGTACATATGCTAGCCTGTCATATGAACAGTATACCATGACTGCAATGGGAAAGGAGAGAGGGAGAAAGACTTAAGAAAATATCATTCCTCAGCTCCTCAGAGCAGCCTTCGGAGTAGCTACAAACACAGCAGGTTTGTAGCTGCCTTCATCCCACAGGTGCCATGCAAGGAGTCCACTGGGCACCCTGGCACCATGGGGTCAATGAGGGCAGGCCGTATCTCACAGGGGACCTCTCTGAGTGCTTGCTTGCGTGTCCTTAGCACACAAAATCATCCCATGTTATAGCTGAGCTGCAGCAAGTTGAATGCAGCAATACTGGCATCAACTCTTGAGGAGCTGCAACAGGCAGCTATTACTGTCAGTGATGCAGGGACAGATAGCAAAATATATTTTTCTTTATTCATTGAAGCTTTTCTTTAAGGCTATATCAACACTTCAGCTGCTTTATACTGTTCTGAAGTACTTTGAGAATGCTAGCTTGTGAAACTGGTTTAAAGAGTCTCCTCATTTTCAGGACATGGCAAATTTGATATATATAGTCCATTTTCATCACCCTTAACACTGTCTGATTTGTTTTAGGGTCCTTCATTTTATTGAACATCTGACTAATTTCTCCTAAATTCTCAGGAACATGATACAAGATTATAGATACTCCACTATTTTCCAGCCTAACTTCAGCGAACTGAGATGTACTCAGGGCTTGTAAAAGGGGAGGAGAGATTGTCATTGTTTGTGTAACAGTACATGTGTGAAAGCACAATGCATATCTGTGCTACTTACAAAAGGGTTCAAGAAGTATAGGCTTCCAAACAGTTTATTAATTAATAGTTTAGCAATGAAATGAAGGTCACTACCTCAGTAAGATAAATCTCATGGAACAGATGGCCCTAATGCCTAGCTCTCCCAAACAATAGTGAAGCCATGTTATCTGAAAGATACAGAGCTCTTACCTTAGAAGGAGACTGCATTTTAAAACAGCATTTAGGGGCAGCTGAGTCAATGAAATTAATCTTTCCTAGGTTATCCAGGAAGCCTCCTCCAAGGAATACTACAGACCTCCCTGTTATTCAGAAACTAGTGACTAAAAAAAAAAAAAAAAAGTATTCACAATTAATAAAAAAAAAATTATAAGCACCAGCTGAAAAGTAGTAAGTGCGAATGGCTAAAGGTGTAATGTATGCAACTGATTACGTATTTAAGTAATCCGGAAACTACTCACCAGTTTGATATTTGACAATTCACTTCTAAACATGCTGTAAACACCCTGCATCTATCACAAATCTCCCTGTCCTATATTAATATAAACCCCTCCTCACCTTTAGCTATGGAGTGAGAATAAATGCCCTTTGAGAACATACCAAATAAGTCACTCCTACAGCCCTCTGTCAGTCTTTGACAGGTCAGTGATGACTATGTCAATCTTACTGCTGACAAAATATTTCTCTTTTTATTTCCAGTATATAAAGATAGGACCCCATCTCCCAGAACCCCAGCTTAACTGAATAATGTCTAATAAAGAAGGTTTGCACTGTGAGAAAACGTCCAAGAAACTGTGATGCTGACACAATTCAAAGTAGTGTTTCTTTTGTTATAAATGAAGCTGTCTTATTTCACCCAGGAGGCAGTAGGACAGCCCAAAGAAAAAGGAATACTGAATGCACTGGGCTTGCTTCCCTCAACCTTCAGCATCCCTCCAACATTGCAGACAAACAGGAAAATGGGAAAGCACAGTGCTCTTGGTATGAGCCTGTCAAGGATGGTAAGACAATTATCACCTGTCCGCTTGTGATGGGAAACTCTGAAATGTTATCTGTACCTCAATGCAATAGGGGCTTGAATGCAGAGTAATTTATCCATTTTGTAGCATTACAAGCATTTCTAGACTACAGAAGTAGTCATCTCTACTTAGAAAGGATATATAAAATGTATAGCCAGTAATGTCAGTGTGACATCACATACACATATGACATGATGATCTAAGGTATTTTACTAAATCACAACATCAAAATATTTCCCAAATAGATGCAAAAAGACAAGTAAAAAAAAATAATAATCTTAAAATAAAAATAAGTAACTGTTTTGACTTATAAAAATAGATGCATTTCTACAGAAAAAGATCTCTAAAAAGATCTCTGAGTATCTCTATGTCTTAAATATTTTTAGTTCATTTCTTAAACAGCATAAGAGCATAGGTCTAACACTTACTAAAGATCCTAGTTTATTTAAAATACTAGCTCAGGAAACAAAGTCCTTTGATTTATGTATTTGAGAACATCACATTATTTTATTTCTAACACAAAGGCACCATTTCTGTTTTTCTGCAAGCTTCTAAGTCCAGTGACATACTACAGGTGTGAGAGTAAAAAGTAGCCTTTATAAAGGACTAAACAAATATTACTACCCATAAGTTTTTTTAATCACATCAACTATTCAGGCAGAACTCATCCCACCTAATTACCTATCTTCAAATAGCTATCAAAGAACAGAATGAATCACCTTCAACCAGAGTTTCCCTTATTCTCTACTGATCATGCAGAGCCAACATGATTAGATAATCTAGAAATATACATTTGAAAATATGTCAGGTAACTGCAATGTACCATGCTCTTTTCTCCCTCCAGGAAGGTAGCTCTGAAATATGTACTTTAAACAGACTCACAACCCATGGAGGACAGTGAGAATTTTACTGCAAGATACATTTAAAAAAAGTCTTGCTGCCCCCCCTTTTTCAGGTGCTTATCCTTCCTAATTTTTAGTCAGTCTTTCAAAATATATGGACTAGTGCACAGGCATTTACCTACTTTTTATACACATAAAGTACATGCTGTCATTTTTCAGCTGTTATAGCAAATACAAAGAAAGTGAAAACACTTTACCTCAAAATAATAAAAATTCAAGTTCTGCATCTAGAGAATTCCCTGTTCCACCCCCCTCAGTAAATAAATATACTTGTGCTGTTAAAAAGAACTGATAATGCCTTTGACAATTCTAGAACATGTACAGCTTGTTTCGCTGTGATGCATGACACTACTTAGCTTTACATATCACCTTAAGACACATTGATCTTGAGCACTGTAGCTGATATCTGAAATGCACTGTTTTAGTGAAGAAAGGTTGTTGGAATTTATCCACATAAAGTACATGTGTACTTTTCACATGAACACTGAATATGTCTGTTCCTGAAAGATAAAAGATTCAGAATATTTTAAAAGACATTTCTAATTTGAGAAGGTAGGTAAGTTGTTGTCTCTTTAAAGAATTACTCAGGATCAATAACTAACTGAGTAGAAGAAGAATGAAGCAATAGATCAGCCTAATACAAAAAAAAAAAAAAAAAGTTATAAAGTATACCAAATCTTTCCACATTATCTTAGAAAATTACTGCTCAATTGTGACCATGTATGTTGTTACTAAACCTAATTACCAAGCAGAAATTCCTGTCCATTGTACCTAATCACTTCAGCCATCTGGTCAGCACACAGAACACACCTGCAGATTGCCAGGGACCCCACTTTCACCAGGATGTCCTGGGCTAGAATGAGGTGGGGGACCAGAAGACTCAAGTAATATAAGGTTCTGCTCACTGAAAGACCTTATATTCTGGAAAACAGGCCTTCTCTGGCCTTTCAAGTACCAGAAATTAGCAGGATGTTTGAAACAGTCTCCTCAGCTTCCTCTCCCTCATAAGTGATGAATACTCACATGCATAACTCACTGCACAGCATTTCTGATCCAACAGATGATCTGTCTATGGATTTTAGGAAGGTTGTGCACTTTGTGTTTATGCTTTCCCTAATGACTGCAGATGTTGAGGATGGGCAGTTGAATCCCATCCTTATTCCCAAGGCTGGACTCAGGAGCCTCTGAGACACAATTTCAGCAGCATACACACTCTCAGATCTTGGACATATTTAAAGCAGACCCTGGAGATCCTTATACACCGGTAGATTTGGCATGCTGGCCTAAAAGGCCAGCCACAATCTGAGGTGTAAACACGTTCCTGTGGGATTTTTTTCCCCATTTCAAAACTTACATCATTTGCCTAGTATGCTAAAAACAGTCAGAAGTAACACTGCGTGGCTTAGTTGAAACAGACCTGCATTTTTCTTGCTGCTACACAGAGCTCCCCTCTGAAGGTCTTAAGATGTATTAGTTGCACAAGAAATCAGATGACTGCTTAGCTACATAAACAAATAGCTTTTTCAAATGGGAAGCTACAAGGAGGAAGCATCCTCCCTTGGAGGATGAGAGGGGCACGGGACCAACAATGAGGAAAAAAAAAAAAGTCTGGCTGGATCCTTCTGAGTCTTATTAGTGATCCAGGTGATGCCGATCTGCTTTGGTTTACTTATTAATAGAGCCAGGAAGCTCAAAAGAGCCTGCTCATGCATCAACAATCAGCATAGAATGTGAAGGGAATAAACTTAAAAAGCAAAACTGAAAGCCTATGATCACATCACTATGAGAATATTTTAAAATAAATGTCACAAGCAAGCCAGATGACATAAGAACTGTATTATAAGAACATATCCAATTTTGTCATTTAGAGGTTTTTGTCAGGCCTCCAATCAAAGGTCATTCTACAACAGCCAGGAGTATACATTTCAATTATCCATTAGTCATACCACTTCTGTTGTTCAACAGCATATCCCTTGACAGAGAGTTTCCCCAGCTCTATTACATAACAACCACAGATGTTTTCATCTAATCAATACCTTAAAAGGGAACAATGACAGCGATCTAAAACAACCACGATATTTAAGTTTTCTTCCACGTATACCAAAGAACTGGATAATTTAGTCCGTTGAATATTCTCTTCTCCCCTGCCCACCAAGGGATTTCTATAACCAGAAAACTGAGAGCATTCAGTGATTTTTTTTTAAATTCTTTCCAGAACTTTCACTCTAACATGCTGTTGCATTTCTCTGAACATTGAGGGAGTAAGTATTTTCAGACTGTATGACCTTTATTTAAAAAAAGCCAAGAACAAAAATCTGTCAGAGCACAATGATTTTTGTCCTCCCAAAAACAGGCCAGGATGCTTGCAAATATATTTGTGGTGAGCATTACCAGTGCTACTATAATTCCATCTGAGACTCATATGTGATTAGTTTCCATCATTCTCAACAGGCTGCAACCTCTCTGCTGTCTTTGATTCCCAGGTGCCTTCCTAGACACTGGCTCTCCAGCTGTCAAAGATCCACAAGAACAGCAAGATCCAAACACATCCACTACTCAGGCACTTAACTGTCCAAAGTTGTCTCTCACAAACATTTTGGCGGTATGCATCAATGAAAGCAAGTAAGTACAGAAGTCCGCAACAAATCCCAAAACAACTTCAGGTCAGAAGATTTGCAAAAATACCAATGCATTTCCTTGCCTGACTTCACATACTACTTCTGATCATCTTCTTGAGTGCTAGTCCCTTAAGTCAGAACTCCTGACCCAGTGCAAAGTTCATCCTGCAAAGCACTGAATCTCTCTCGTTTAAGGAAATTTATGTAATCTCTGTAGCCACAACAATGAAGAGAAGTAAAAGGGTACCTGAAGGATAGATTAACACACAACATCACTGTCAATATCAAACAGGAAATGTTACAAGATGTCTTACCATTCAGCAGTACACAGCAGCAGCTCTCCAGTGGCTATGTAATGAATTCTGACCACTAGCACAAATGGAAGTCTGTCAGTAATGTCCAGTGTAACTGTTCCCTACACTAATTAAACTAAGCTAAAGATAGGATGTATATACATCTAACCACATCTTCACTTTCCTATTAAAACCTGGCTACGAAAACTTTCCAACTGACCTGCCATAGCGGTTCAGGAATTTTCTAGACAAGAGAGATCACAGCGTCCTGCCACGTGCTACACTGTTTGCTTACCTTGATTTACAAGTTCAGACCTGGAATTTTACTCCATGCAGGAACTCAGGAGGGCAATAGACATCTCCAAAGCATATTTCAATACACAGTTAAAATCAGACTAA
Source organism: Streptopelia decaocto (assembly GCF_964273445.1). Classification (NCBI taxonomy): domain Eukaryota; kingdom Metazoa; phylum Chordata; class Aves; order Columbiformes; family Columbidae; genus Streptopelia; species Streptopelia decaocto. The sequence goes on from NC_138663.1 coordinate 126,322,832, forward strand.
CCCCTACCGTTAGCTCCATACTAGGTGCAAGATTTTGTTCTAGCATGTCCTGTGAGTTTAGCGCAGTATGAGAACAGAAGACAGACATGGCAGAAAAAAAAATAAAAAATCACACTTCAAATAGTTTTCAGTCTGACACTGTTACACAGAATCCCTTACACCAAGCAAAATTCATACACTTTACATAAATACTTAGCACAGATTGTTACAATAACATTACAAACCAAAGAGTATATGCAATGCTTTCTTCAACTGGCATTTAAAGCACAGTATCGTTTAATTTATCCTACCCAATCTACATTTATCCTTCTCAGAAGAACATTCTGGTGTCTTGACAATTAAAAGATCTGCCAGGAGTCACCATCCCTGGTACAGAGGCAGTGTACTGGTGAACCACAGAACATTTTATTTGCTGGGTTTCCTGTATATAATCAGAACTTCAAAATACATACCTAGCATAAAAGCAATGCAGGCAGCTGAATCTGGCATGCAGAGTAAGTGCTCAAAAATGTAAAAGCAAATTGCACACATGTGCTGCTAATCTTAGAGGTGCAGGAGCCAGCTGTCCCCATGTGCTGGAAGGTGAGCCGGTGAGGAAGGCTGGTCTGTCTGAATAGAGAGCTGTGGCTAGAACTTAGGAATAAAAAGAGAATTTATAACCTTTGGAAGGAGGAGAGGCATATAGATGAGGTTCTTAGGTACATGGTTTAGTGTTAGAGTCAGGTTATGGTTGGAGTCAATGATCCTGAGCATGTCTTCCCACCAAAATGATTCTATGATTCTATTATTCTATTCTACATTCACACAGAATCTGGCATGTTTCGGGACCTTAGCCAATAGTAACTAATCTTATACATGTGATCCACACTGAATGTGATTCACTAAGATGGGATATTTCAAAACATGTTTAACTCTTCTCTAAGAGTGCTTAGCCACTGCTTACTACCATTTGAAACTCTTAATGGAAATAATTCTCTCTGCTCTGCACAAAATATGAAAACTATTCAGGCTTTCCTGTGAACAGCATAGAACTGCAAGCCAAACATATTTCCTCCTCCAGTACTTGATTATATATCTGAGCTGAAGTGTGAAATATTGTCAGCTTCCATTAACTAGACTGAATTAAGAATGTTGCGTCTTCCTGAAAGCATAGCCCAACTTTCATGCTGCCATTGACAGCAGTGTCTTAACTCCAACAGACAGGTTTTAAAAATAAAGATACAGATTTTTCCTCATCTTACACAAACCTCCCAATATCTTCAGTGATGATACTCTCTGTACAGTGTTCAGCATCAAGCTCTTCACAAGCAGCATATATAACTAGGTACCTCCTGATGAGTCAAGCATTTTTTCCTTCGTCCCACCTCATGTCTGAACTTTTCTTTAGAATCTTTCCAACAAATACTGTGAAGATGCTATAATGCAAGGGGGCAGGGAGATGGGGCTTATGTATTTTATTTTTTTAACCATCTTTTTCATAATTACACACTGTTGCCCATTTTTGTCAATGGTATAAGAAGTATCTTAATTACTTCTTAAGTATACTAGATACTGAAAAATTACTTTTAGTTCTACAAGTTTACCTTCCAGTCTGAGTATTGTGTTATAATGAGTTATAACAAACCACAATGTTGTGCCCAAGTTTCCTAACTGGCCTGCTGGGAGACTATCCTTTTATTGTCAAAATAAGCTTATTTCTCTTTTACTCAAACTGCTGAAGTGCAATAACGAATATGGAAATATACCATGAACATTTATTTTTATTTTGTTAGCATTTATTTTTGCTGGCAGGTGGGTGCGAGCCATGGGGGCACAGATGACTTATTCCAGAAACACCAAGATTAAATTGAAGCATTTTCTCCAAAATGGCAGTGCTTTTCATTCTGTGAACATAACCAAAGTGCTTTCATTGCATAAGTATATTCTCTGTATTACATTATGAATTGTGGTATTAGTCTCAGGAACCCAAGGGAAACAATACAATGCAGAATAGTTTTTTGTTATGTAGTAGAAGCCATGTTCAGCGGTATAATTGGTAATGCCAGTCAACAGTAAGCAATACACTTTGGAAATTTATTTAGGTAGCACAGATAAAATAAGTTCAACCTGAACGTCAAAAAACTGCAGATATCCTACATTGTTATTTTATCCCAGGAACCTGGGACAATGGTTTATGGTTTTGGTTGAGAGCATTGGTCTTGACAGTACTGCATACTTCTCCCATACGACATACAAGATAAAAGTCCCAAATAAATTCTTTTACTGGACCAGCTCCTGGAGTTTTTCCTCTTCTTTGGCATAATGCTTATAACCATCAAATTTTTACACTTGATCTAGCTGAGCCCTGAAATTAAGAGGCAGATTCACCTGATATCAGAAAGGTCTACAGGAGCAGCTTATTTTACATAAACAAAGGCTGTCTAGAAGCTCCAACAACCTCATAAATAAAGGAATATCCCTGGGAATAGTTACAAGCTCTTCTCACTTTGCTGTATACAGTAGTGAATGAAGGGTCTCTGCCTAAGAGCAAAATCTACACACAACTTAATTCAACAGCACTCAGGCTGACCCTTGTAATTTACACTTTGTCCTTCACAAGTGAAAACCTACCAGCAACTGAGATACCACAGAGATACCACTGAAGTGTAAAGATACTCTAAGGGCTCCGGTTCAACATTTAGTACAACCCTGACCTTGAAAGTAATGGTAAGAATTTCCATTAATGTCTACAGGAATTACATACACATGCCACGGAGAGCATGAACCTTTACATATATTTATTGCATGATTTAGTGCCACTCGAAACTGAGTATCATGGTATTTTAGGGCCTAATTCATCTCGCTTTACCCAGTCAAAACTCACACAAGGAAGAAAAGTTTGGACTCATAAAGCATACTCAATTAAAACCCATAAAAGAAACCAATTGCTTACCAGAGTGATTAAAATCAGATATGTTTCCACAGGGAAAATAAGAAGGTCTCTTTAGGAAAATTCACTGACAATGGGAGCTAAAGTTCCCTTTGAACATATTAACTCTTTGCTTGAGGTATTTCTAACAGGCAATAAGTGAGGGAGTAATGAAACTTATGCTTTCTTTCCTTTTCACCCCTCCCTTGCTTTCTTCACTGTACTTTTTATTCTTTCAGGCAGAGCTATGAGCTACTATACAAACAAGCACAATTTCTCCTCAAAGCATTGCAGACAGTTCTATTCTTCGATTTTCATATTTGTTATGATCTTTTCCTCTTCCCCACAAAACTCCTTGTCTACAAATATTTTTTTCTTCATAATATAGTTCTATGTTGCAACCAAAGGTTTGAATAAACAAGTGTCACAATTGTGTTAAGTTTTCATTGTATTAATATATGCTAGACCAGCATCTCATATTGCAGCAAAGAGTTGTGAAGACACCTGAAAGAGTGCAATTTTTGCTCATGAAGCAAAAAATTCTAAACATGTTTATTTTGGCTTTGACACAAAACCCTCTAAAATTTCTGAGAAAACATGCATTTTATTGCAAATGATGTTAACCTTTCACTTCAAAATAAAGAAGTTTTACTATCAAGCAGATTTTTGCTATCAGTCATTTTTATGTCAACTGTTAGTATTTTATCTGCTGTTTCTCTTTCGTCCTTTTCAAGCATGCTCAAGTTAAAGATGGCCTAATTCATTTTCTCTTACAAATGGTACATTTTCACCATCTTTCAACTTTTTGGGGCTCCAACATTACATGTGACAGTTATAGAAATATCTTCATCCTTCACAACATATCCTGAATGATTAATTTCCATAGAATTATATTCCCAACATCAATTTTTGTTACACTTAAAGCACAAGAAGCTCCTTTCATTACATGCCATGGATTTATGAAATCAATTAATTTTCAAACTTATTCATCACTGCACCCATAACTAATGGAAGTCCTGATGATGGAATCTCAAAATTAAGCTTTTTGCAAGAGGTCCAACAGAAATGTTCAGGATTAGGAAAATAATATTTCTAGATCTCCTCTCATACCCTCCTTAGGCAAAATGATCACAGAAGCCCAGAAATCATAACAAATATTCAAATCATGATCTGCAAAATAGATCCAGTCACCTCTGCAGTAGCAAACATCAATAAAGCAAGACATTTGTATGACGCAAAATTAATCAAGACTGTTCTTACAGATTCATAGCAACTAGTGCTTCTCTCAGTCCTTCACAGTATTTCCAACTCAGCCCTAAGTCCTTGCATGCTGGAACAAGTTTGGGCAACTGCAGGCAGGCACAACACCATGCTCTGTGTATGCTGATTGGCTGGTCAAGACACATGACCTCATCAGCCACCTGACTTGTACTCCTAGGCAGGACCCAGCTGGTAATTGCCCTTTCACCAGTTAAATCCTCAGTTTTGGTTTCCCTTCAAGATTTTCTTAACTTTTCTTCCTCAAGCCTTCTGTTAAATTTGGTTCAAACGGACTGCATTTTTAGGAACAGTTGATGAGCAGAACACACATTCATATGTATATGTCTCCTCTCTCAGAATATGGAAGTAGGGCAAAAAAATTCACTGAAGGGAATTCATTAAAACCAGGTTTGGACAAATGAACTTGCGAATCTCTCTGGATATTGCTCTCCTTCAGTTCCATCCTCAAAAAACACACATCCACTCAGATGTCAGTGTTCCTAGGCATCTCCCTGCAATACTTCACATCAGCAATATATCTGAGAGCATGGTAAATATCCATCAATCAAAAAAAATGAGGAATCTTGGATACTTTAAAATATTAATGGTTTTGTTTCTGAGAAATAACTTTACAAGTTGGTGATATCTACATCAAACCACCAAAAATCATGGAGGAAACAGCTGAGACAATACAGGTGACAATATTTTGTTCCTGGAAAATGCATCTGCAGACACAATTTTCAAACACTACCCATATGGAACAAGGTGGCACATGCACATATACATAGCTCATGAGTATGGCAAGGAAAAATAAGCAACTGCAGTGCTCTTTCACTTAAGCAGCCCTGTGAGCTGCTATTTATAACCTCGCTGTTTTCTCCAGTTTATCGTTGCAAAAAGTCACTCACATACTTTACTTACCCTTTACCTTCAACATCACACAGACCAATGAGGGAAGTAATGAGAACTGCCAATGATATGATGCTTTCCAACCACATTCCTCATTATTTTCAAAACTGTAGTAAATCCTGAATTAATTCAGCCCATACCATCTCTGGACAGATTCAAACTAATTAAAGAAGGAAGCTTTCTTGATGACAAGCCACATTCCATTCACTCAGCATCTAATAGGTTGGCGCTACCTGTTTCTTTGTATAAAGAAAGGATTGGCAAAACTCACAGCACTAATTAACTCAGTACTTATTGTCAGCAGTCTAATAATATCTGTGGAAAAAAATATTGACACCTCAAACCTCAGTTTGTGAGGAACAATTCTCTTTTTACCTAAACAAAGCTCTATACAAAACAGCTAATGCATTTCCAGATCTGCCTGCTGGTTGGAGGGGGAAAAGACAGCAATACTATAGGGGCCACATAACTTAAAAGTAGGCTATAGTTGCACACTACACCGGGCAGCTATTTAATCTAATCCCTCTGACATCTTCCAGCTGTGTTTAGTACAAGGTTCTCTCCAGTTAAGAATGTACTCAGTATCACTGGTCATTCCCATTCCAATATGCTGTTACTTCTTAAGAACATAAATCTTAAAAACAGGCTAAGAAAGCAAAATATTTCTTATGAATATGTGTGTGCTACGGAGAATAAGCTTCAGAATGATAATTTAATTAAGACATGCAGTACATCCACCATTGTTACCCAGTATACATATAGGAAAAAACACAATGCAAAATTAAGGAAAAGGAAAAGATACAAGGCTTCAGAGTTCCATTATGGGCTTTATTAAACATATGTGATTTATCTAGAAAACAGGAATAGGAAGAGTTTGGGTAGCAAACACCAGGATATTTTATTGCCCTATTTTACTCATACTTAGTAACACACATATGATCATATGATCCTATTTCTAACAACCTTAAAAAGAATATTCCCTTCAAAGGAGCTACAATTCAATTCTCTGCTTTATTTTGATAACTAGTATCCTTTCTTCTTTGTCTCTTATATCCCCCACTCATCTGTTTGAAAGTGATCTACAGCAATACTAGCAAGCCAACAAGAAACACATAAACTGAAAGAGGACAAAAACAAATTAAGATATTCATGAAGAAAAAAGAAAGGTATGTTTCCATTATCCTTGCTCCTTGAAGAGTAATACACTTAGATTGTTTTTGCCCAGTGCATACACTCCAAGGAGCCACAGAATTTTGTGAATATGACAGAAATGATGTCTCTCAAAATTCTTCAAAGCAACTGGTAACTACTAACTTTGAAAGCTGATGTTTCAAAAGCCTGATGATCAGAAAAAAAAGGAAAAAAATAATATATTTATATTGCTCTGATCATACAGAGAAGCCAGAAAGTTCCAAATTGGAAGCAATATTCAAATCAGCATTCATGTTTTTATACAGTATTGTAACCATAAAAGTGTGCCTCATGTGAGCTTTCTGTGGTGTATTTACCATTCCTCTAGAGGCACAACAACTTGGGGGATGGCTGCTGCACTCTTAAGAACAATATCCTGGAACAAGATTTCTAATTTCATCCAGTCAAATATCATTAAGAAGCAAATAGAGACTTGCAAAAAATGTTTACTGCAAAACAGTACTTAGCATTTCACGTAGCTGAGTCTCATATTCCATCTATCCCAGCTTGCCAAGCCTAGCCGGAGATCGGCAGTGAGCTGCCTGAAGTCAGCATGAGCTCACAACAAAGCCAAAACCCTGCAGCTGACTCATTGTGCTATTTGACATACAAGACTTGCTTTGCCAGAACTTAGTATGCTTACACTGTGTATTTGTAAACAGTGGATACTAATATATATATAGTCAGATTTTCTCAAGGCTCTACTAGGAGAAAAAAAGCCTTTAGTGTCTCTGCTGAAAATCACATTGTACAATTATTCAATGGCAGCCTTAATCATTCCAGCCAATATCAAATGGAACACATCCCCACCCCTGCCAGCACCACACACTTCTGGGGATATGTTAGCCAGCTACTAGTTGCTACACCCTCTGTCTCTGCTTTCTTTTGCACAGGGGACAGCATTTCACTCACAAAAAGCAGCAGGCTAACCAGAAACATAAGTCAACTTTAGCCCAAGTTTCATTATCAGCCACAAAAACAGAAGCTTGTTTTCCTGCTTTGAAAGGAAGACTAAAACTCAACAGGTGGATGTTGAAAAAAAACAAAAGCAATTTTCTTTTTGGCCCAGTGGGCAAAACTGCTATTAGCTTTAGGTAAGGCTGAGTCCATTCTATTTCTGAAACACAGCAGTGGGGAAAATTTTCAGTCATTACAAGTATCTGCTTTGCTTTCATACTCCTGCAACATTTACTACTGAAACATCAATAAAGACAGCGGATATAGGTTGCAATTAGATTTCTATGGCCCTGCAAGAACAGTTTAGATAATGTAAACTGTTACCTCTCCTCCAGTGACTGGCTTCTTACACCCCTAGCCAGTTTACATAAATTCTGGTTTTGCACTTACGCTTTCTGATTTTCATAATAAAATGTAAATTTCTCACAATCAAACTGAATTAGCAGATCTGCCCCTTCCTCCACCTTGGTTCCCATCATGACTTCTTACTGAATTTACGTCATGCTTTCAACCTAGCACTTTTGTGTATTACACACACTTGGACTTTCTTCGCCACCTGCCCAGTTCCATGTTCACTCCTCTCCACCAATATCTCCATCTGAACTAAAGTCCAGGCCTCACAAGTACTGAGCAGCTACCAAATCTGGAGATTCACCACCCTGCTGGCACAGGAACCTCACCAAGGCTAGACCAAATGCAACGTCTACAAAAGGAAAAACAAACAAAAACCCCCAAACCACACCACCCCCACACTGCTTAAGCCCTACAAGCCCTACCATCTCACAGCTGTCACTCAGAACAGAGACCTCTGACACCAGGATCAGTGGATATTGGGTAGAGGGGGAAGGAGGGTGGGGCAGAAACAAGGTTGTGGCAAATCTCACTAGCAGCAAGTATCATGCTTCTTTATGCCAACACGTCCCTCACAGACCAAGGAGGTGCCACATATCAGACTTGCTTCCTCTTGCCACACCAGTGGCAGTGGTAGAAGAAATGCGCACCCACAAATAGCACAAGCACACCTGTGCTCAGCCCCAGGCTGGCCAGCCCAAAGCCACCCCTCCCTTCCAGAACTGATCCTGAGACAGAATAAGGCATGACTCATTCAAAGTGGCTGCAATACAGCATTCTGTCATGAAGGGAGAAGGCATCTGTGCTGTGGAGTTAGTGAGAGAGGCACCAGGGTCATGGAATCATTGAGTGGTTTGGATTGGAAGTGATATTAAAGATCATATAGTTCCAATCTCCCCGCCATGGCCAGGAATACCTTCCACTAGACCAGGTTGCTCAAAGTCCCATCCAAGCTGGCCTTGAACGCTTCCAGGGATGGGGCATCCACAACTTTTTTTGGTAGCCTGTTTCAGTGCCTCACTACCCTCATGGTGAAGAATTTATTCCTTATAGTTAGTCTAAATCTATCCTCTTTCACTTTAAAGTCATTACCTCATGTTGTATCACTACATGCCCTTGTAAAAAATCCCTCTCCAGCTTTCTTGTAGGCCCCTTCTAGGTACTGGAAGTCTGCTATGAGGCCTGCTCAGAGCCTTCTCCTTTCTAGGCTGAACAACCCCAACTCTCTCAGCCTATTTTCAAAGGAAAGGTGTTCCTGCCCTTTGATAATCTTTGGGGCCCTCCTCTGGATTCAGTCCAACAGGTTCACATTGCTCTTACGTTGAGGGCTTCAGAACTGAATGCAATACTCCAGGTGGGGTCTCACAGGAGCCGAGCAGAGGCGGAGAATCACTGCCCTTGGCCTGCTGCTCATGCTTCTTTTGATGCAGCCCAGGACGTGATTTGCTTTCTGGGCTGTGAGTGCACATTGCCAGCTCATATTCAGTTTTTCATCCATCAGTGCTCCCAAGTCCTTCCTTGCAGGACTACTCTTGATCCACTCATTGTCCAGCCTGTATCCATGTTTGGGATTGCCCTGATCCAGGTGCAGGACCTAGCTGAACTTCACGAGGTTTGCACAGTCCAACATCTCAAGCCTATGAAGGTCTCTCTGGAGGGCATCACTTCCTTCTCAAGCACCAACTACACCACTCATCTTGGTCTCATCGGCAAGCTTGCTGAGGGTGCACTCTATCCCGCTGTCCACGTCCCCAACAAAGATCATGAAGACATAGGTGAGTCCACTGCGGACTGAGGGAAAGTTGCATTTAAATATGAATTCAAATGAATAAATTTCTGGAGAGGGGAGAGCAGTGGATCAGGAGGGAAAATGGCAGAATATGCTATTAAAACAAACAAACAAACAAACAAACTACATGCTATCAGCATGGTTGATCAGAAAATTCAGGTGCTGGGAATAATTTCTGAATTCCTAGGGCTGCTGGCCATGTTAATGCATCATTGCTGGTATCTGTGGGCTTGTCTCCAGGTTTTGATCGTCCCTAGCATTTGCTCCATGGAAAGAGGTAAAAGGCTCAAATCAGAGACATCTGCTACAATCATCAAGTAGCTTGTTTACTAAATGCAACAACAGGAAAAAACTGCAGTAGCTCAGCTGTTCTCTTTCTGTCATAATTGGGAAATAATATTTGATTTCATGGGACACAAAGGAAAAAAAGGCAGTGTGAAACACCAAAATGCTAGCCTCCAATAAGAACTGAGTTCAGGAAGTTTTGTTTTCTTTTTTCCACAAAACATGTTACAAGGTGGGAAACAAAAATATCAACACATCTGAATTTCAGTTTTTGAAGAAAGGCAAACCAACAGCTAGCTCTTGAATTCATATGTTTGCATCTGACCTGAGAAGTTGGTGATATATTTGGTCTTATTTTTCCTAAATTCAGTTAGACTTGAGCCTCTTGCAATATACAATTATGACCAAAAAAAAATTATCTAATTTGGAATGAATGTTTTTCCTCCACCTTCCAGCTGTATTCTGTCATGCCAAAAATGAAACAAATACTAAACTGCCTCCACAGTTTAGTACCATATATAAAATAAAAAGGTAAAGTATTAGGCCATGATAAAATTCCAAAACAAGCTTATATAAGAAACTTTTGCAGGCATGAACAGTTTGGGTGATATTTCTGTTATTTTGAGAGTGCTACTGGGAGCACACCCAAAATTAGCTTTTAGCAGGATATTCTTCCCTCACCGATCCTCAAAAGATGTAATGATGTTTTTCTGTGTTTTTTTGTTTGTCTGTGTGTTTTTCTCTCCTGTCTCTTAATGCCCAAACAGAACTGTAAATAGAAACAGTCTACTCTTTAAAATTTGCTTGGTGGGAAACTTGGCTAAATTATTGAGTAGAACATTAAAATGTCTAGGTTAAAATAATCTCCATGACCAACACACTATTTCCTGTGCTGGGGGGAGGGGGGGAAGGCATAACATTGTTAAAAACGCTCAGATCATTTAAGTTAAAGTAGTCTCTGAACAAAACCCAGATACTTTACAAATACAAACATCACTATATCTATCCTCAGAACCAGTTTAAAACAAACAAACAAACAAAATCACAGCATTCTATGTCATTCTGAGAACACAAGGGAAGAACAAGAACAATAGCTATGAAAAACATGTATCTTGTAATTACATTTTAAGTTCCCTAGGAACTCTAAACAGGCAACAAAACATCTATGGAAGATGTTATTTCAAGTGGTAGTTAAACTGACAGCTTTCAGCTACAGCACACTCCTCTTTACCATATGAAAAAAGAAACCTAAATGACAAAAAGATCTAAAATCAGGCAATAGGACAACCTTCTGTTTTAATTTCTTTAAACTGAATTTGCAAGGCTCCTCCCCACTTTCTCTGTGATTTGAGAGTAGGGAGTTTATCATACATGACAGTGAAAAATTAAATACATATTTCCAACACCTGCTGGGAGGGAATGTTACAGTCAAATATCATAGGTGAAAATGAGTGTAGCAGAAGTGCCCCAAAAATCAATTTTGGCTGGCAATTAGCTCCAAATGGACTTTATTCTAACCGGAATTGTTTAGTGGAGAACCAACTTGAAATGAGATTTATTGAAAATCATTCAGCACTCCAACAACATTATAAAGGACAGATTCAGATACTGGTTAGGAGTTCAATTACTATACAGCTGACTCAGACTCAAGGGATCCCAAAACTCTAGAATGATGATTCAAAATGTGAATCTTCTCACTCATAAAGAGTGAGGACTCTTAAGAGTACCCAGAAGACATAACCGCTTACCAATAAGGCAAAGTGCCTGAATCTTTGAGGAAATTTCTGAAGATGGCCAGTCTCAGGAGGAGAATCTTCAACTGCAGACCCTCTGCTTCAAAGAAGACCATCTCAAAAGGGATCTCCAGTGGGTTCCATTTATACCCTAGTTGAATCTGAGTTGTAGTCATTTATGGTAGTGATCTAGAAACATCTCTCAACCAAGGCATTTAATTGGTCAAGGACCCTGCCTGTTGACCAAACAGCATGTGCATGACCATAGCGGTCTATTGGTCTAGAGCTGTTTTGGGGTGGCAGGGGTAGGGTGTGTATCTTCCACAGTAAGTACACAATGTACCTGGAGCCAAGAATTTATTATCAGTCTAGTTAATGTTTTGGCATTCTATTAGTCCAAATTATGTAATACAGAAAAGTCACAATGATTAAAATTATTGTATTTATGTATGCCTATATTAAAAAAGACCTTCCTATACCTTCCTTTCTACGTTACACCCACACTCATGAATCCTGTCTGGGTCTGATGGTCAACAGCTTCAGCGTTCCACAAGCAGCGACGCGGGGTGTCACAGACATTCATCAGTGTCCTCAGCTCTCACTGGGAGGGGCCTGATGCCGGTGGTGGGGTCCCTTCCTTTTCAGTGCCACAGTCCACTTGGATTTCTTTGCATATGTTTGCATACTATGGCCTGCTTTCTTTCCCCTACTACCAGGGAAGGGGTGAAAGCTGACTCAAACCCCCTCAGTATCCCTGGGACCATTTGTCCAGCAGGCACAGCCTGGGTCTGTCAGCCCCTTCCCCGGCGGCACTCACAAAGCTGGAGCTCAGACAGGCTGGGCAATGGGGACTGGTGACTTGGCCATGGGACGCCAGCTAAACCCAGCTCAGCCCCGCTCAGGCCCAGGGTGGTCCAGGCACCCCTGGGACCTGCCACAGCCTGGTATTTGACCCAAGGAGTGGCAATACCATATTTATTGGTTTGTACAACATGAGCTTCCTGAAGCTGCATCTATGTTGGGATGGAGTCTTTTTGCCTCTACCTGTCTAAGGCCACTAACCTTCTGTTCTTTGGGTGCAGGCTCTTAGGGAAGAGAATTTTGTCTGACCTTAGAGAGTTTCATACTATTTCATGTGACAGGAAGTATATGCAGTATTATTTTCCCTGGATCAATTTATGGCAACCTTGAAAGACAGAAGGAAAGAAACTCGAAAAGAAGCACATGAGCAGCATAGAATAATTTCAGTTGGAAGTGACCTATAACAATCACCTAGTTCAACTTCATGATCACTTCAGGGTGATTAAAAGTTAAAGCATATTATTAAAGGGCATTGTTGGAATGCCTCTTAAACACTGACAGGCTTGGGATATCAACCACTTCTCTAGGAAGCCTGTGCCTGTGTTTGACCACCCTCTCCGTAAAGAAATGTTTCCTAACATCAAGTCTGAACTTCCCCTGCTGCAGCTTTGAACCATTCCCATGCATCTTATCACTGGATACCCAAGACAAGAGCTCAGCACCTCCCTCTCCCATCCCCTCCTCAGGAAGCTGCAAAGAACAATGAGGTTGGCTCTCAGCCTCCTTTTCTCCAAACCCCAAGTCCTTAACTGCTCCCTAAAGGACATTCCTTCCGGTCCCTTCACTGGCTTTGTTGCCCTCCTCTGGATACATTCAAGCACCTTGACTTTAAGAATCATGACAACTTCAGAGCAGAGAAGAATGCATGGAGCAGAGGTACTGAACAAAATACATTTAACATGTTTTTGCTCTTTTAGATTGCATGTAGCTACCTGCTTTAACAAATTTAATTCTAAAGCTGTTCTTCAATCTGATTCATCTGCTAAATAAAGAGATTGGCACCATTTGAAATTTTTGCTTTTAGACATGACTAGCTGGGGAGCTGTAATTCATATTTCACTCTCTGAACTAGTTTCAGTGCCTGCTTGCTAGACTTTAAGGTTGCTCAGGATTATCACTCTCACTTTCACCCTGGTTCAGTAAGAGACTTAATCAGGATAAGTCCTATTGGCTTCAATAGGATTTACTGCTTAAATTAGGCAGATGCTTAAGAGACTAATTCAGGAAAGTGTTTAATTATCAGAGCCCACCTGTCAAAATAGTATCCCTAATGGGAGAGGTGATTAAGCACTTATTTAAACTCTAAAATATATATTTAATTTTGAATTCATTATTTTAGCATTGTGCTGAATAGAAAGGAACATAGGCACATGCTTAATATTACATGCTACGTGCTTTGCTACATTGATTTAATATTCTTTGAATTATTAAATTAACAAGATAGTAGAAGGATTTGTGCATACTTTCAGCCTTTTTCCTGATAGCCTCATCTGGAAATGTGCTATATATACACACATATACACAGGAGCTTCAGTTAAAAAGGAAAAAAACCTACAATTTTTATTAGTAATAGAAGAGGTATTTGATTAACATTTTGGCCTAGAAGAAGAGCCATTTATATTGTTATGAAGGTTTTCATAAAATGGGTGAAAATGAAAACTTGGAAAGACTATAAAATGTTATTACCATGACGAACTTACTTGAACAGAGATGAAAGTCATCTCAAAGTTATCAAAAATTTGAAGAACTGCAGCACTACAGAAATATCTATTTTTAATTAAAGTAGTGTACAGAGCGAAAAAAAATGCCATTCACTTAGTATTTATCATGGCCCTGATGATCGGTTTTAAAAATGCTTGCTCACATGAAATGCCTTCATTCTAGCACCGCTGTATGAGGATGACTGATCAACAGGCTTCTGGGCATCCATACTTCCTCCTGCTTTGTTTGTTGGTATGAATGCTCAACTCCTACTGAACATCAGATGAAAGCATATCACCTATGCCACTATATGTAAGCTTAAGTTTCTAATAGGTTTATATAAGATATTCTATGAATTATCTGTTTATTAGGTAACATTGAAACATTCCAACATAGGAAAGGGTACAAAAGTATTCTTGGTTGTATTTTATGTGCCTTTCTGAATAGCGGACTGAGCAGTTTCTGAAGTGGAGATAAACTCCCAAACTGGACACAAGGCCAGAAGGACTTGCTTCAATCAATATAAGCTAGCTAAGTAATAACAGAATGGTTTGGAATCCAATGACCTTACAGTTTGTTTACCTTTTTCAGAGATACTGCCACATTTGGGATCAAGGAATACAAACCAGCTAGTTTCAAAGTAAACAAAATACAAGGCTGGAAGGGTCTCTGGGGCACGTTAGTTGGAGAGTAGCTCTTCATTGTGCAAAATCTCCTTTTATGTCTTCTTTCTTAAGACAGCTGAACAGCATATGATCTTTAGGAGAAAATATTTTTTTTTTCATTTATGTCTTAAAAAAAAAAAAGGCTGAAAATACAATTTGAAAAAGAGAACTATTTTTTAAAGTTACATAAACAGAAATTTACACAAATGATATTTTTAAGGTGCAAATTATCAGAAAAGCAACAATAAAAGATAATATTTCTCCATGACAGGTCTGATGAAATGTATTTACTGTAGTGACACAACTGTATATATTTATCTGGATATAACATGACAGCAATAGTACTTGTTACATTGCACTATGGAATTACCATAATTTCTAATAAAATTCCTGCTGGGATGCCATACATCACTAGTATCAGGATTTGTATCAACAGCTTCCTCAGGGACAAAAAAAGAGCATAAATTCCTTTTCATGTAAAACCATGTGGAGTTCACAATTTAAAAATTAGCTAGTGCATAGATTTGTTTTTAATTTGAATCCCAATGAATAATAATGGACGGAAGAAGACATAGTAATAAAAACACGATTAGACCTCGTCAAAACTGGACCAAGCTCTTAATAAGTGGACCTTTATTTTGAGACATGTGTAAACAGTCTGTTATAAAATGGGGCCCTTCTCTAACCTCCAGAGCATAAACATATGACATTATAGTAAAAGTTACTAATTTTTGACTGTGGCATAAAAATCTTTCTCCTTTAAAGACTTAGCCTCTAAATACTGAATTCAGGAAGCAAAAGGTTTGAAACTACCACCATAAGCACAAGAAGGAAGACCAATAAAGACTTTGAAAATAATGTACATCTCAATTTTTGTTGAAAAGGAAAGTTTAATCCTGTAATTTATGCTTCAACCTGTAGACAGTTGTCAATTTTGAGCTCCAAATATTAAGTTAGCAAAGAAGGAAGTCTTCTATATATTTTCAAGTGTATTTAGATGTTTTGATATTTTGACACTAACTAATAACTTGCTTGAGTCACAAACACATTTGCAATTCACCTGAACCCTGTCAAAACCAGACAGTAGCAGGACCAATGCCATGGTCACTGAAGTACTGTTTTCTGCAGTTGTTCATATTATCTGCGGAAGCGTTGTTGCAATAAATCATTTAATCTCCAACTGAGATGCTTCTGAAGCTATGCCTGAATTATTCTAGGACGTTCTGCACTGAGATGTCATTGGCACAGACTGGTTGAGAAGGTAACTACTGTTCACTTTACCATTAGGTTAGCACAATTTTCTGTTTTCCTGTTCCCTGTTTAATTTTCTGGCAAATGTTACAGTAGCTCCATTAAAGTAATTTTTTCAAATTTTCAAGAGCAGAGCTGCAAAACCAGGTGCTTTTCTGAACCAACTTCTCAAAATATTTTTGAGGCCTGGTTATGTCATCCTTAGTTTTGTTTTAAAACCACATAAAATATATTGTAATTTGAACATTTTACATTGGCTTCTTGTATTTGTAATAATATAACTTCTATTCATGGAAAAGAAACAAACATCTTCAAAATTTTATCTCTGATTTCTGCCTGGTCTGAGTGAGAGTTTAAGCTTCATAATTTTCCAGATATCTTTTAATTTTCAAAAGTAAGAAAATAAGAGCTTTTTTCCAATTGTCTAGATAGGAAAAAAAAAAAAGTGGAAAATGCAGCTATCAAAAAGGCTTGGAAGGTATTTACATGAGCCAGAACTGTGCCCTTGCAGCAGAGAAGGTGAATGTTACCCTGGGCTGCATTAAGCAAAGCATTGCCAGCAGGCACTCTCCTCAGCGCTGCCGAGGCCGCATCTGGAGTGTTGTGTCCGTTCTGCACTCCCCGCTGCATGAGAGACGTGGGCATAGTGGAATGAGTCCAATGAAGGGCCACAAAGATTATTAAGAAACTAGAGCCGTCTCTGCTGTGAGGAAAGGCTGAGAGATCTTAGACTGTTCAGCCTGGAGAAACAAAGGCTCAGGAGAATCTCATCAATGTTTATATTATAAATACTTGAAAGGAGGGTGAAAAGAGGACGGAGCCAGGCTCTTTTCACTGGTGCCCAGTAACAGGACAAGAGGCAAAGGGCACAAACAGAAACACAGGAGGCTCTGTCTGAACATAGGGAAACACATTTTTCATTGTGAGGGTGACAAAGCACTGACACCGATTGCTCATACTAGCATTAGTTTGATGACATCCACAAGTTTGAATTCCTGTTATTCTACCAAACTTTTTTAAAAACAGAATATTTTCATTATATTAATAGAATTGTGAATCTTTACCACTACAATATTTTCCTCATACTTTTTCCTTTTTTTTTTCTTTTTTCTTTTTTTTTTTTTTTTTCCTGATATTCTTCTTCCTGCATCCTTTTATAATACAACCTATCCTCAAACCAACATTGGGTTCTAAGATAGGTTGTATGACAAGCCCTTCTTTCCTTCAACTTTCGGAGTACAAGATACTCATAAAGCAAGCTTCAGCTACAAAAATTTCTAAAGGTTTTCACTATTGGTCATTCACCTTGAGATTTTATACATTATGGAGACAAGAATATTCACAGTCATCTTTAACTACAATATAATTTCTGTTATCCAGCAGTAAAACATAATAAAACTGTATGACAGACAGCATCAAAATGTATTTGTTCTGCTATTCTGTGTCTTGTTCATCAAGTGGTTTTTATTTTTTTTATTTTTTTTCAGCCTTAGCACATTGCTATGCTAGGATTAGATGCACTGTACAATCAAAGGTATGTACGTACGTGTACGAACATACACACACACGCCAACAGACGTGCTTTGTACAACAGTCTTAGTAATGTTCTAACATAGAGAGCAATTACCAAGTCCTGAGTAAAATCTGAAGTCAGAAAACTAGCAGGCTGTTCATGGAGAAAGTGTCTCAGGTACAACTCTCCTGACCTTCAGTCTTAGGCCTTTGCTCAGATATGAGCTTTTACTTCATCTTCTTTAAGAATGATTCACAGAGTGCAAGCCTAGTTGTGCCAACTTATTTATTTTTAACCTTGTCAGATATTTAATTTTCACCATTATCTTTGGTTGAACAAACTATTGCTTATTAAAGACGCTGAGGTGGAGGGGAGGGGAGGATGGTGCAGGGGGAGAGGAGAGAGAGGGGAGGAAGGGAAAAGGAGAAGGAATCTAAAATCGTCTGCTCCACAGAGCCAAAAGACATTATACTGTCATTTAAATGGGACTGTGATAGCATGCCTGTGTATGGTACATGACTTGTCTTCCCTAATCAGCATTCCTCAGTTTGACACTAATATATCCTAACAAGGACAGCCAGAAGTTGTGTAAAAATAAAGAGAGATTTGGCAAAGGGCTGAGTTGTCAATAAAATCTTCTAAGTGACTCAAGGTTACTGTGTCAAATAACACACTTCAGCTAGTGTAAAACTACAAATTGACGTGGAGAAGACAAACAGTTTTTCAGAGCCCTTTCCTTGTCTGCTTTTAAAGTTAGATTCCAGACATCTTTCAAACTGGGGTTTTGAAATCTAAACACCAAAGTCTCACATTGCCGTCACCTACATCATTTGACAGAATAAATTTAAGGATTCAGAGAAATCACACTTCATTCAAAGCTAACATAAGTATCTGTTGTCCACGTAGGCATGACCTCAAAATGAATATCTGCTCTACCACTGTTAAACAAATAAATTAAAAAGATTAAAAATATAGGAAAGAGATACTGAACATCAGGGGTAAAATAACAATGCTCCCACATTTCATTCTGAAGATATGAGAAAGATACTAGTAAATAGTAGAAAATTCAGTAGTGCTTTACTTTTAATTACACAATAACAACACAGGCTGCAGATGGAATTTGGCTACCATTGTTCACATGGCAAAATTGGAATAAGATTTAAGACGAAAAAGAACTGGTTATTTGAAATAAGCTACAGGTACAGGAAAGAAAAAGACAAGGTAAGAGCTGAAAATAAAAACTATAGCATAGAATAGCGCAGGCAACTTGTGTACAAATGAAGTAAAGCATCTCTGTTTATTAATTAATTATTATGTGAAAGTCAAAACTGTGTATAAAGATATTGACTCAGTAAAACAACCATCATTATGAGTCATTTCTCATCGTTTTTTTGGTCACTATGGCCATATGGAAAGTTGAGACCTTGAAAACCATCAAAGT
Source organism: Streptopelia decaocto (assembly GCF_964273445.1). Classification (NCBI taxonomy): domain Eukaryota; kingdom Metazoa; phylum Chordata; class Aves; order Columbiformes; family Columbidae; genus Streptopelia; species Streptopelia decaocto. The sequence goes on from NC_138663.1 coordinate 126,341,647, forward strand.
ATGTTATCACTACAATCATATTCTTGTCTATGCTTCTTTGGTCTAAGCATCTGTAAATATATGTCACTCCTTTTTAGATTTATTCTTTATAGCAAATGCACAGCTCTTGAAAAAGGTCTAAGTCAATGACTCAGGGTGGGGGGCATTCATGGGGCAGCAATATGCTATTAATAAATACTACTGCATCTCTTGGCAGCTTGGAACACCAAAAAAAACCCCCTGCAAATATCTGAGAATAAAGGATAAGTTTTGAATTATACATGCTAAAGGCTGGCAAACAAGCTCAGGTTATCACTATTCCATTAAAGAATAACATCATCCCACTTGGAGGAAAGAAGTACTATATCTCTGTGACATATACATGAAAATGTGTAACTGGATTCAGGAACTTAAGTTGCAGGAGAAGTGTTACATCTTATTTCCTCTTGAGAGATTTTGTGTAGGTAGCAGCAGCTGTTTCATCAAAACAAGCATTTTGGAAATTAAGAAAAAAAAACAAACCAAACAAACAAACATTTGTAGCAGTTTAGCAACCTAATAAGAAACCCAGCTGTTAAAACAAAGTTGGTTTTGAAAAACAGAAAAGTCATTTTTAAAAAGGTAATAATATTACCCTGTGTTGTTGTATTTTTCTCCTTGAAAACCTGTTATTTCTAATTACAGAAAGAAAAAAAGTAACTTGGTCTTATCTTGAAAGGAAGGAAAATAGAACAAAACAAACAACAAAATTCTGTTTGTACTATTCAGCACTGCTAATCAAATACCTGTTAGCTGTTGCCAAACACTTAATGTCAGAGCAAGGTATATTAGCACAAACTATTAATCTGATATTTTTGAACAATAAATAGATGTTCTTTTACATTTTATCTCGATCAATCCAAAAGAAAAAAGGGAAGACATTTGTCAAATAAATTGTTCATTGAAAATTAGTCACCAAGTTCTAAGAGTAGAGGGCTTATGTGTATGTTTACAGCTGGTTTATAGTGCATTTAAATTTTAGATGTGACTCTGGAAACTCTTTAGAATTATAAGGTGAGTTTCCAAATTGATGGAGAACTTTAAGGCACATAGATGGAGGCACTTGGGTTAGGATTACTTACATAGGTGTATATTTGCCTTATACCATACTTCTCATTTTCTAGTATTTTTCTTTCTGGGAGTTACCATTGGCTAAATTATCCTGTTAAAAAAAGTGGAGATGGAGAGCAAGACACACAAAACCACTTATCTGCATTCTTTTATTTCGATGACATTTAAGTATGCCCTTTAGAAAATAAGATAGAAGATCTAAAGTGTAAATAGCATTTGCACTGAATTTCAGACTATATCTTAAATATTCTAGAATGATCTAAAAACAAAGCTGGAGAGCAAAACTGCAGGTTAAACTTTATAAAAGTTCATTAGTAGTTAAACAGCACTTAGAATGTGCCAAATTGTTGCTGTGTCACCTCTGTGGTGTAACTATTGATCAGGACTTTTAAGTGACAGCAACCAGAGAAACTGTATAGTTTTTTTTTATATGTAGACTTATACACATATATATGTACAGCCTTACACACACACACATGTGAGTGCATATTTATATACATATGCACACCCAGTTTTTCAAGACTTTCTTCCTGATGAAATACTACTCAGCTGAGGAAAAAAAAAAGCAGACCTAATAGAAGGCTGCATGGTCAGCACCAACTGCTTGCTGAAGCAAGTGCACAGTAGGACCAAATAATATTAAATAAGCAGCAATCAACGAAGTTTTTCAAACCAGTGAAAGGAAAATAATAGGTTACATAAGTAAAATTATAAATGTAAGCTACTTTCAAAATTATGTTATTGAAAGAGTTCGTACCACACATATGAAATCTAAAAATTTTAATCAACATTAAGGTCCTGTCTATATGCACTCTGAATTAGTACTATTACATGTTTTGTCTCCTTGTATTCTTGGAGAATTCATTTTCTTCTGGAAAACCAAACCACTTAGTAGGAAAACCATCTACCTCCATCAGTGGTAATATATTTAATTATCTCTATGGCTCTCTCTACCTAAAGAGAAAATAGCTTGATGTACCTAAATTCAAGCTGTATTTCTTTTTAATGTTTTTCTCTCCCTACCTGTATTTCATCAGATGTTTTCACTTTAGGATTTCCTGGAATCCCAATGGACATACACAGATTTTTTAAATGTCATTAATTTCTCTCTTCTTCCCTTCAAGGCCGGGGATTCAAGTTTTTCTTGGACATCCTACAGTTATGGGGATGCCATTCATGTGATTTTCATAGGAGAAAATCTGCTTACAATGTTGAGCTTGCTCATCTCATCTTTAATAAAAAGAAAAAAAAACCACACAAACAAACAAACCTATGAGAACATTTCTGCATAGTTAGTTGAGTTTTACCTGAATTTTAGAGATGACTGACTTTGAAAATACTGTTTTTCTTGAAGTGTACAAAGATGAAGTAATTTTCAGACAGAGTACTTGCTAGAAAATAGGATACTTACGTCACAAGTGTAAAAAAAAAAAATAAAGTCCCTGTAGATTCTCTTGCCATTTTGTTCTCCAGCTTAATAAAGCAGAATACGTGTCACCTTAACTAAGGGCCTCACCAGTCAGTCAGAATGGTCTGTGAGTACAGGCACTTGGCATGTATTTATATACATATATGCGTGAAAGATTTCTCCAGAATGGAAATATTTCTGGAAATGCAGAAACCATTAAGCTTTAGGCTGCCCATTGAGAACCTTCTCTTTGGAAAGTGAGGATCCTGACAATGTCTGACTATACAGGTCCACAGCTGCTTCTCACAACAGAAGCAGAAAAGGCCTTGATTCTGTACGAGCACTGCTCAGCAGTAATTAAAACATCCTTGTATTACCAACATTCTCTTCAGCACAAATCCAAAATGTAACCCCATAGTACCTACTATGAATAAAATTAACTCTTGCCCAGCCAAAACCAATACAAGAGGGTCCGATGCCTCCAACCCAACTAACATTACTATGCAAAACCTTCAAAAACGTATAGTCTAAGTTTCTGTTCCAGATACCATTAGTAAGATATCCTGTATCTCAGATGTGGATGATAATAAAGTCATAATATCTTAGCATGATCATTAATTATGGAACAGCACAATAATAAAGAGGGTTTAAAATAATTTTTGTGTGTTAACAGACAGGACAAAAAAGATTAGCAATACTTTCTTAAACATAAGTAGGACTACACAAGCAAAACAAAATACTGCCTGCAAAAAAAAAAAAAAAAGACTAATTAGAACTCTTACAGTTATCACTTATTATATTAGCACTACTTGATTAGACCTAAAAACAACTGGTATGGTTTGATGTGGATCAGTTTCCACCCCCCTAAACTCTTCATTAAATAATGGTAGCTTTGTAACCCACTCAGCATTTAATATCACACCGTAAATGTGAGGAGTCAACCTTGTTTCAGCAAAGAATATACATCTAAATGTAATAAATGTAGATGATTATCCTGAACGACCAGTCAATGTTTGATTTGCATGCAGAGACTAACATTAACCATTGCATGTGATGCATACCTCTGAAAATCTCAGGGTCACAAAGCCTATTCACTCAGAGTTCAAAATATATTTATATTCAGGTTTACTATCTCATTCTGAAAGCTTCCTAAGTCAGCAGCAGCATGTGGGTGTGCTGCTACAAAAATATCTTAGTAAATGAGAGATTAGGGTCAGTCAAATTTAAAACAGCAGTAATAATGGTTATACCTTCCTCATAAACTCACACAGGACCATTCTTGACACCTGAGACTTTAAAATATAATTTTGTCATTAGTTGTGAAATTCCACAGGCTTTATGTTCATTTGGTCATAGACCAGGTCCCAGGGGTTGGCCAGGCTGCCCTAGGCCTGAGCGGGGCTGAGCTGGGTTTATCAGGCGGCCCATGGCCAAGTGCCCATTGCCCAGCCTGTCTGAGTTCCAGCTCTGTGAGCACCACTGGGGAAGGGGCTGACAGACCCAGGCTGTGCCTGCCAGGCATACAGCCCCTGGGAATACTTGGAGGCTGCAGGGCAACTTTCATCCCTTCCCTGGGACAAGCGAAAAGGAAGCAAGTGGGGATGTGAAAACATGTAAAAATAAGTTAACTGAGGAAGAAGGGACCACGAAGATCACATGCATTCTGGTGAAGACACTGGTGAGTGGCTGTGACAGCCCCTGCCTCTTTGCTTGGGGAAATCTCAAACACTTGACCATCAAACCCAGAGAGTTATTGAATGAATAAACATGACACCAAAGAAGTTATCTTATTTAAACAGTTTTAATGGCATGATTATTAATGAGGCTTTTCTGTACTGATTTGGACTGTGTTTTTATTGCTGGACTAGTAACAACTATCATATTGTGATTAGGTCTTGTGATTTTTTGTTAGCAATACGTTCTTGATTCTCCCTCTCTTTTTTATGGTGTATTCTTTCTTGTCCTTAATGGTAACTTGTTACTATGTACCTCTTAATTTATTATATTGTACTATAGTGCAATAGCTCAAATGAACTGTATGTCCCATTGTGTTAAGTTTTGCACGTATACATAGAGAGCTCGAAGTCCAAAGCTGTGATCTAATTAGATACAACAGGCAGGGGACAGGATAAGGCACTAAGAAAATAAACAAGTGTTGTTTTTAGTGAAATGAGGAAAAAAGATCAAATAAACTGCCTTATAGAAAAAAAATCATGTAATAAAATTGAACTAAAGGTTCTAAGTCCTCATCCAGAGCTATGCCTGTGCTGTCACCTCCAGTCTCACAGCAGTGAGGAATTATGAGATGATACAGAGTCTTTCTGCTTTAACATGGTAAAGTCAACATACGCCTTACTGAGAAACTAATTTGCTACTTTCTCCCCTGTATCTTTTAATTCTTATTAAATATATTATTAACTGGCTTTTTCAAATATAAGGCTAGTTTAAGAAGTTTGTGCTTCATCACCGTCAAAATTGGCTTTTCATGCATGACAGCTTGTCAGCTATGAAAAAAATCAAATTATGTTCTCCACAATAGGGAAAATGAAGTGTCTAAGCTGAGTATTAAATTTTATGATAGAGGAGCAAAAGGCCTCTATAAAGACTTACAGATGCCTGACCCTTTTGATGCAGTCAGCTGGATCTAGATTGACTTGGGTGGGGCTGTATCAGCACAAACCAGCAACTTGATAATCTCATTAGGGCACAAAACAGACCTCTCTACCCTGCACATTTAGGTGCCCTTTCAGGGGTTGAAATCACTAATAAGGATAGAAGAAAGCCTTGCCTTGAGACAAACTGAGAACAAACACCTGGGACACAGGGTTTACAGCTCTCCAGCTTTAAAGGGACCTATTATAGAGAGGAACACATATCTTACATGCCCAGCATGCTGGGAAGCATCTGTTTCAGTTTCAGCCTGTGCTATTCTGAGTCTCTTCAGAGGCTGGGTCTTTTCTGCTCAGACATGGTATCACAGGACAGTGTGAAGCTATTAACAACCACTTTCCCTGCAATGTGAGTGCGAAGAACTTACCTTGGTAATCTCCTACAGTTCCTACAGCAGCTGTGCTGAGAAAATGGGTGAGAAGAGAGGAAATTCCTGTTGATTACCTTTTAGTTGATGGGTTCAGACAGAACTGGAGATGGTCATTCATGTCTACGACTAAACCCAAGGCTTAGTGAGAGTGGCTGGAGCACCCCTACTCTGTATCTAGCATCCTCTTATCCATACAAAGAAGGATGGATCGAATGGCTGTGGCATCTCATCATTGTTTCTTCACTAACATATGAAATAAAACACCAAGTGGACAGACTCTGATGTGGTTTAATGTTGGATCACAGAAGAAGAGCTTCTTTTCTGACTGTAATAAATCAATAAATAACAAAAAAACCCCAAACAAACAAAAAAAACATAAAACTTGATTCTTATGAAACAACTGTCCAGTAGTCCACTATCCAGCTTTTCCTTCTGCCTTCCTGCTTCATTTTTACCTGCTCTATTTTACATAGCAGTATGCATGTAACATAAATTGTTTTGTATCTCTAGCCAACATATGTGTATACTGCATTTCTATCTAAGTAACTGGGAATTTCATTAGGATAATAACTAACTAGACAGTGAAAACTTTTCTTCTCCCTATATTGAGCCCCTCATGCTGCTGCCCAAGTGGAGGATGTTAATTGTCTTTAACAAAATGTAAAAGTCATTGTAGTGAACAGTAAAAAAAAACTAAATGGGTTTAAATTAGCATACTTCCTGTGTTAACTCTTGCACACTAGTAAATGTATTTTAGCTTAGCAAATATAGCACACTTAGTTGAAAATACATGTACATAAAAGTCTTAAGCAAGAACTGCAGTAAGAGGTAGACCTATTTATATGTCATCAATAAATATAAAGCACCAACTGTGAGGCACACGGCACTTCATCTTCTGCACAGAGTGAGAGGAACCTCAGAGATATTGCATTATAAGGAATGGGTTATACCTGTATGAAGACAGATCACCTGAAGTTAAGTCCAAGACATAAGACATGTATGCTGAATAAGTATTAATAGTGAACAGTGTCCATTACCCCTTCCATGCCTGTGGAGTGAGGCATAATGAAAGACAGACTACTTCCAGACTCCTTTAATGTGGGCTGAATTTGGTTCCATTAGAAAAGTGAAGCTTTGATTAAAACACTAGTAGTCTTTGAATGCACTGAAGCAATTTACCTCCTTTCACTGTTAGTGGATTCCACAGCAGATTCAACATAGTCTAATTTTGGTGGTTTTTTGTAGGTGGTAGAATCTATGGTGGCTATTTAAAAGTGCTAGAGACTGACTTAACTCATTTATGTCATGCTGGGACTCATAACAACCTCTCTGGGATTTTGCATATTCCTATTTTCATTCTCATGCAACACCAGAAACCTTAGCACAGATGGTTCATCTTTATAATACTGTAATTGAATGTGTTTTGTCTCAGATGTTTTGGCAGTTCTGGATGGTCTGAAGAGGTTGGCTGGCACAAGGAGTCAAGCTGGTACAATATTGTGATGAAAAGGAAGCAATTATGATGTTTATTTCCAAAATATATTGTAGTGAGTGATGAATCTATCTTAATTCATGTGCAAGTACAGATTTTTCACACTGAAGAAATTAAACTGTTAAGAAAATAAACCAAAACAAACAATCCATATCTATCTGTCTGCTGAAAACAGGCTGAAAACCTTTGATTTGGGAAAATGCTGTCTCTTCATACAGTGACAGAGTAACGTGTAGTGGAACATAAACATACGGAAGAGAAGTCACACCTAGAGGCTGAGTTTAAGTAGTCTGCATCCATCCCAACTCAGATCTAATAAAAAATTAAATTATAATGCTATTATATTATGTATTAACCAAAAAAAAAAAACCCTATGAAATCTAGATTTATAGTATATCTTAATTTACAAGCTGAAATGTCTTTCAAAGGCAATTATCATTCCTTGTGGTTTTAAATGCAGCACAATGTGATGGTGGCTTGTGTAAAAGCGTAGAGGCAAAAAGGTAGTCAGAAGAACACTGCAACTGTCATTGCAAGTTTCTGCTATATTCTAATGCATTCCTGATTAGCACATTCTGGCACCCACCAATAAGACTGGCAATTTCCTGTTAACTGACTCCAAGTAAGAGACAAACAAACGGTGATCAATTTGGCCATAAAGAAGACACAGGACAGAAATTAATATAAGTTCAAACTAATTTTCAGGGAGTATTTTGTATTACTAAATATACTGGGTTTGTTGTTTGTGGTTTTGTTTGTTTATTTTCTAAGTACTCTTAGCTACAAGGAGACAGTAACTTCCATTACTATCTTAACGGTGTTACCTACTGCAATGTTTTCAGGGAGATATTCAGAGTGCATTTTTCTTCTAGAAAATCACAGCCTGATTTGAACTCACTTGAAGTGATATGAATGTTAACAAAAGAAAGCGTATAGATAATCAAAGGCCCACAAATTAGCCATTTTTTAAAAATAGACACCTGTTATTTTACTGTAGTAAAGAGATTTCTAAGACACACATATTACATGGTCATTCTGAAAGCAGGTCTAGTAAGAACCAAGTAAATGAAAATCTGTTTAAAAATCAACCCTATTCCAATAGATAAGTGAAATGGTAAGTCAAATGAAATCATTTAACCCCTTTATTATGGCTTCCTGCAATCACAGTGGTAGCCCACTGTGTACTAGAGGCCTAATCCATATTATTAGACAAGCTCAAAATGTACTCAGATAGCTTGCATGGTCACTGTTGACTAACTGCAATACAGCACAGTTCCACCCAGCCAAAATTAATTGCCAATAGAAGGGGTATGAGAGGCTCTTCACCTATGTTATCACAGTGCAACACTGTGCCCATTACCCTTACACAACCTGTATATACCCTTACTGTAGTCTTAAACTGCCTCCATAAAAATTAAAATTGAGTAAACATTTACAAAGCCTGGGAGCCCACCATGATATCCTCTCCCAGACCACCTAAGTGGACATATCTGTCTAAGGCAGCAGTTGCCCAGAAAAACCCAAGTACCACCAAAATCTTCTAATGATGCAGACGCTCTGTTGTCCAGCGTGCTGCTATGTTCTGCTTGCTGGTTCAGCTAAATGACTAAAGTAAAACATACAAGTTCAAACACAACTTGCCTGCCTGACACATTTTTGAGATTGAAGCCATAGAGATATGTTAGGACCACAAGTATTGTAAGAACCGAAAGTCATGTAATAAGGTCATGAATAAATAAGTCCATGAATGGTCCAAGGCTCCAAGAAAAGATCTGTGCACAGAGAGGTGAAGAAAAAAAGACACAGTATGCTTCTTGTGTTTGTCTTTTTTACAATTAAAGCTCAACAGAGAAAAACTAATGTAGTAGAATAAATATCCAATTACAAAAATTGAGCTTAATCCATCTCTAAGGCTACTTTAAAAAACAGCCATAAAAAGGCAAGAGACAGGAAATATAATTTATCTGAACTTTGCAAAGATTCCACCTCAGGCAGGGCTTTGCAACACACCTAGATGCTACATGGTTGTCAGTAAAATTAGAGAAGTAAAGCCTGAGAGGAAGGAAACCAACTGCTTGCAGGAAAAAAAAAAAAAAAAGGTTCCAGTGACAGTTCCATGTTAATTATATAGGAATAGGCTGACATTATGCAGGTCACCATCCCGAAGGAATATTTGGAAAAAGGAAATCAAACAAAACCCAAGCTAAATAATATTAATAATTATAAAAACAACAACAACCACCAAAAAACAACTAACCAAAAACCAAACCACACACCAAACCAAAGAACTGCACAAAGAACAGCTTGGTTTAGCACAGTTTGTCAATTATACCTTTCAGTGGCTTCATAGTTAATGAAGGGTAAAGAATGGAAAAGGTGCTTCTTTTCTGAAATTTGTTTTTAATAAATCATGCTGCAGACCTGTCAGTTTTCACCAGCCTACCAAGGTAAGGCAGGACCATGACTTCACTGAGAATTTGAGACAGCTGCCATCACTGTGCACACACAGGCTGCCCATAATAGCTAAGCAAGAAATACAGTCACTGTATGAAATTCTCCCATTCCCACTCGAGATTAGGGAAAGAGCAACAAGATATATCCAGAAAGTTATGAAGAATTAGGATAAACCTCACCTAATCACTAACTGTGGTTATCAGTGAAAAGTATCAAATCAGGAAGTGTGCACATCCTCCAAAAATAATTATTTACGCAGACATCTGCCCAGTTCCCCCAGCACAGCAGTACAACAAGCTAAGGTTTCCTATGGTGTCCATCTAACATTTCACTTTTTCTTCAGGTCAGCATGATAGCTCTCTCTCTCTTTCAGTTGTTTTCTGTTGTTTAAAAAACCCCTGTTTTCTGCCAGCAAATTACTTTTTTGGTTTCATTTAAACTTATCCTACTGTTTGTTTTTTTTTTCTTCTATATTTCCCTAATGTTCTAACACATCTTTTTCCTAACGCTACCTATTTTAACTAAAGTCTTTCTGCTAATCACCTCAACCTTCCCACTACTCTTCAGAATAAAATGCAATAAAAAATTATTAAACCCATAATTCTTGCCCTCAGTACAGATTTCCTATTTTTTTCTGTCAGGTTTTCCTCCTCCACCCTCCTCCGCTTTCTCTTGTTTGACTCCTGATTTTTTGTGACTGCAATTGTGTTTCCACACCATCTCAGCCTGCTCTGAGCTTTTATATATTGCAGTAATACAAGCTGCTGAATCTAAACAACAAAGCCTGTTGTTTAACAAGAATCAAGCTTGCCTCTTACAGTCTGTCTACCAATAAGTACTTTTCTTAGAAACAAGAGAGAATGCTATCACAACACCTAAACATACTTACTTCCAGGAAAGAGAGAAGCTGCAAGCACCAGCCATTTGCAAAACAGCTGCACCTCACCTGCATTTGTTTAACAAATTTGAGGTTATAGTAATGCCCTCAAAAAGGCCTACTAAGAGAAAAAAAAAAATCCTCAAAGAGATTAATTCTGCCATTGCAGATATTTAAGTATGTTCTCAAGAAAGATGTTTTTGGAGATGCTGCTACTAAGCTAGGGTTTCCCTTGTTGTTACTGAAGTATTTCTAGGGAAATCTGGGTGGTCTGGTATAGGGTTCTGCCTCTGTTTTCTGAACAATGAGCTAATTCATGGTTGCCCTTTCACACGGAAGTAACTGTCTGAACTTCAGAGCAATATGTCTCACAGAGAGCATAATATCTCAAGACAGCATAAGTTTTTGAAGCTAAACATAAACATTCAGGTTTTTGTAATTTGATAAAGAAACCAGCATTCTTCAGATGAAAGTTCATAATATCACAATTATTGATAATAGGTTTGGCTTGTCTAGCTTGCCACTAGAACTTCATATAGTGAATTAATCCTCTGCCCAGGATTTGGCTATTACCCTCATGCTCAAATAGTGGTAACAACTCAAGTATTAAACCAGTGACTAGTAATAGTTGTATTGCAAGAACCAAATGCTCTAATACCTTAAAACACAAACATGCTAACACTGCATGAAGCAGTAGCAAGAAGATTTCTCTGACACAAGACCAAACACAACCCACTTTTAATCTAAGGTTTAAATCTTGAAAACAGTCTATGCTTGTTCTTATATTTATTGTGAGTGGCCTCACTGAAATCAGTAAGGTAAATGAGTCTATAAATCTTTAGCACAAAATAGACAAGGAGAGAAAAAGAAATATTACTCTCTCCTGGCAGTTGATTTGCTCAATCTAAGCAACTGGCAGCTGAAATGGAACTTGGGTCCTCTGACCCCTAATCCAGTGTTTCAGCCTTTCTCTCTGTCAGTCTTCTGCTTAAGACTAATTAAGAACTACAGGGAGCTTATCTCCCAAGGATCTCATACAAAATATAACCAAATCAATCTGCAAAGAGTACGATTATTCTACTTGTAGCACTATACTTTTCTTAGCTAAGAAACGTGCTTAACCTGAATGGACATTGTCTGAGTGATCAACATCTTACTGCTTTAGTATCTTGGCAATGGGCATTTCTCCAATTTCCACCTCCAAAACCTTTCTTTTTTTTTTTTTTTTTTTTTTTCTTCTAAACCTTTAACTAAAGGCTGAGAATACATAAACCTCTTATTTCTCTGTGAATTTTCTCTGTAACTTTGTAACTGTCTGGACCCTGGTAGCCCTCACTGTCTCTGCCCATACCCTGGAGATCCCCTCACTCTGCCAATAGGCCAGGACCCCATGTCAGCCTCCCTGGGCCATCAGCCCTTGTCCCAGCAACACCCTAGGCGGGACTGTTCCCATCTCATCTGTATCCACAGACCAGGTTGATCTTGACTCCCCAGCTTGACTTTGGCCCTATTTCAACATCACAGACTCACTGGGGGTGGGGCTGCCTCAGCACCTGCCTTGGCCTTATCAAGATGTCTGAATATACTTTTAAATAATTTTTCTTATATTTTGAATAGCATGTCTGAAATACATCAGAACATTATGTATAGTGGCAAACCTGAATTTTAAGAAGTTGAGTCTGTTTCTGAAGACATCACACATTGTCTGCATTATCAGTAATTCACAATGGTTGTTTTTACTGCTCACCTGTAAACTAAAGGGGGACATATCTTGTGGCCAGTGCACTGAACTGATTGATGCTTGAGATATCTGGACTAAATCTATGCATCATTTGGTGAAGTCTGGCTTTTTATGAGCAAGAAACATGACTATATGAAAAATTTTCAGTGGTGCACTCATATTAACAGGAGAGTGAACCAGTTCCCCTAGGCTCAGTTTTCCAACACAGGGCGACTTTTTGCTAATTGTTGATGCTGTCACATTACATTTAGGGAAGTACATACCTAAGACGTCTGCAGGATCAGAGCTTAAGGATATGTGGAAAGAAAAAGATACAGCTGAGGAGACTTGGCTAGGCAAAACATTTTTTTTTCCTATGTATGGCCCCTCCATTCTTTGGCTAGTGTGGTTTGTTAGAGCCTAGGTGGGATTCAGAAAGCTGATGTTTAGGCACAAAAGCACAATCTAGCAAGTTTCCATGGGAATTCAGCCTCTTAGGACACTTGGTTTTATTGATGGTAAAACAGAGGTCACAGATGTTCCTCTGCCATTTCAGGGAAGTGGCTGAGCTTCATTGTCTGGGGTATACTTAGCCCATTCTTCATCTTAGTGAAATACAAACCAGTCCATTTCATTGCAGAAAGTGTCCAACCTGTTATGACCTGGTGGTTCTAACATGGTTATAAGACTTTTAGAAGGCTCAAAGTTTGGCAAAACAGGCTAGCTTCTGCTGATAATATCTTTTCCTGGCATATACTAAATACTTTAAAAATGTTTTCTTTGGTAAGAAAAGACTGTCTTTCAACAATAACATTTAGGAGGCTGATCATAATGGGTCTCAAGCTCAGTTGGAGACTCAGGATTCTACAATAGTAGTTTTTAATGGCAGTGATGTATTTTGACAGAAAAGAGAAAAATAAATTGCAGGGCTGCTTGAGCATTATTCAGAGCTTCTATAATGGAGGGAAAAATAATTGATATGTTTCTTTTTGGCAATAAGACTACTAATGAATCAGACATCCTTGACAGAAAGACACTTAGCAAAAATAAATGTAACTACAACACTTCATTAAAGTAAAAGTATCTTTACTATTAATATACAAATGGTGAAGAGTGACAAATAATTGATATACTTTAAGCCATACTTTCAATGTCTTTCATAAATACAAAACCAGCATCTGCAATATTACTTCTTTTTACAGTATATAGAGAGATATATATATACACAGCATTTCATAGGGACATAAGATTTTGAAACAATAAACAAACTAACTCCAGTGGTAGCTAACTTATCAATATATAATTCAGGTGGCATATATCGCAAGTGGGCTGTTGACGACGGGTGGAATAACAAAAACAAGATATGGTATGCTTTAGCTTATACTGTACACAGCATACAAATACATACCGAGTGCTCATTGTAGCAGGAAAGCTAATTTTTTTTATAAAACCTTGTCTAAGTAGTTCAAAATTCTTAGTGAGAACTCTTCAACATGAGCAACAAAATTATCTTCCGGGGGCGGTCTGGCTGCTTTATGTATTTGTTGCTGATACAGAGATTCTGAGGGATTGTTTTGACTTTCCCCAACCCTGCATTTTAGGTTTAAAAATGTAGCCTATCTACACGGCGGAGTAAAAGGGTACAGCAGGGCTAATGTTCCCTCTCTGCTGCTTTTCTCAGCCTGCAGCACCCTGCCTTTTGGCAATGCCCTCCAGCAGCCTCTCATTTCAGTAGCTCCCCATTTCCTTTGTCACTGCTAGCAAGAGATGATCACAGCACCCGAGCCATCTCTCAGCTCACTCTTTGGCCCCTATTCTCTCTGGTAGTGGCTTTCCCGAATTCTGTCACCACTGCATCAGTTCATAGCGCCTGCTCCTGATCTCACCTGTGACTTAAAAGCTGCCAATACAAATTTGGCAATAAATATTTATTTCATTTCCCTGGACGAAGAATGGCCAATATTCAAGTTTAAAAGTCAAACATCATGAGGCTCACAATGCCTGTTAAGAGGACAGATAGACTGGTAAACCACAATTTCTCAGAACCTGATCCAAAGCCATATTTAATACAGAAAGGCTTCTTTTTGGCTCAAGTTCAAATAAAATTAATTAAGAACACATTCAGTGGAAATATTGAAGATGACTTAAAACTCAGTGAGTGGTTTTCCCCCACCACTACAGAATGGCTGTCAAGTGGACTGGGTACTCCAGGAAATGAGAAGAAAAAAATCTGAAAAAGGGGGTGGATCCCTTTTAACCACAGTAGCTTTGCATCGATCAGCCCAAGTACCTGAAGTTAAACAAAGGGATTTAAGAAGAAACATTACTTCTGAGAATGTTTTCATTCACATTTTCATCACAATCACAATGAATTATTTAGAAGGATGTTTCATTTATGTGATTTCTGGGCATATAGTAATGTATGGGATAAAGCAGTGCTAAGATGTTTTTATCAACATTTGCTGATCAGTACAAACTCCTGATAACAAAACCTTCTCTGGGTACAATGTTAGCAGGCCTCTGGCAGGACACTTAAGTTCTACTTTCACCTAGAAGTCCAGTTCACAAAAGTGATTCAATCAGCCGAGTACGTGCAGAGCCTCCCTGAGACGGACAGGTGAAATTCAGGCCCCACTGAAGTAAATCTGTGCTTTAAATCCCAGTGAGACCTGGGTTCCACTGTGGCCCTTCTTGCAGCACTCTCAGCACCCCTCCATAGATCAATTTGTAACAGGGGTCTTGAATTTTTTCAGTAAATGATCTTTTTGGAGGTCCTTTAATCAGGAGTTAATGTCACCCAACAAACACAACACTTACTTTACAAAGATATTACTTCCTATGACAGCTTACACAGAGATAAATGACTGTGAAACAAATATTCACTGCAGTTTTACTCCAGAGATAAAATGGTGGGAAGATGCTCCACATCATCTTTCAGATTTGAGAAATATTTAATGGTTTAGGTTTAAGTACCTAAATAGAACTAAGGACACTTTCTATCTAACTCTTCAACTTGAAAAATTGGTCAAAACACGTCTATGCACAACTCATGTGCTCCACCTACTAAAATCTTTTCAGTAGTAATATACCCACTCTGACCCTCACTAGAATTGTGATCTCAATAGATTTTTGAAAATTCTGTGTTTAAAATTTTTATATGACTTGAGAATACTATCCCCAGTTTACTTTAGGTGAGTATTTGAGCATATTTAAGCAGAAAAGTATGTCATGATAAAGCTTTCAAATATTTTAAACAGGCTTTGTAGACAAATTATTGAAGAGTTTTCTTTAATAAAGCAGAGTGGCATGCTATCAAAAGGCACAAATACATTTCCATTACCCGGTCTAGGAAACAGAAAAATGGCATGATTATTATACTACAGTTTGATGATTGGCACTTAAATAAATAATCAAAGTAATTACTGTCATAAAAGGAAAGCCACTTTTTTGGATGAACATCAATGCAAAGGCCGAAGACAGCAGGTAGAATTCACTATACCATGGATGGTTGTCAAACAGCCTTTGTAAATGACTGTCACTGTGTAACAATGTTATACATATCTATGAAGAGATAGAAAGTAGGCCCAATCCTGCAAGCCCTCCTATGAAAGGATATCCATCCTCCTGCTTACTTCAACCCTACTGATGCCAGTGGGGTGCCCTACAAGGGGTGTGTTCAGCCACATAAAATATCTTGCAAGACCGAGGCCTAAATAAATTAATCTTTGTCACATTAGGCATTAGCATCACCAGAATAGTAAATATTTCAGCAACCACAAAAAAAAAAAAACACTTTAAAGATGAAAAAACAAATAAACAAACAAAACCATAAAACATAATACTGTCCAGAGTACATGTATACTAAATTGTAAAACATTAATTAAAAATTTTGTTACTATTGTGGTAAATCAGAATGCATGTCTACTAAAAAAATAATAACAAGAAGCTTTAAGTTATTTTATTTAATTTTACTCCTTATTTTTTCTTGAAGAGAGATTGTCACTGCCACATTCCATATTGTCAATAATTTGAATGGCTCCCTCCCACCCTCGTCCCTGGAGTATGTTAGTGTAACAATTCAGATTACTTTTACAAATAGTTATATTCTGTCAACTCCTCTGACATTTCATACTAACACTTAAAATTACTTTTAGACAGTAAAAGTGACATCTATACAGATATCTGTTGTTTTTTTTTTTTTTCTTTTTAGTCTAGAATAGGAAAAGAAAATAAAGAAATGATGTTATTCCAGTTCTACACATATCTTACAAATTACTAAGCACTGTCCCTCATTTGGAAATACTTGCAAATATCAAAGGTTTTGAGCACTCTTTCATAGTTAAAGTTTGGCTTTCTCCTGCACAGCACAGAGTCAAAGTACAAGAGATAGCCTATTAATCCACAGACCAAAAGGTATGCTTGGAACTGTCCATCAGTTATTTAGAATGGATTATTTCTCAACATTCACATAGTCCAACTGCCAAGAGAATTAACAGCAGGAAGAAAAGAAATACTTCTGGAAACAGCTTTTGATTTGCAATCCATTACAGTGGGAAATGCTTTTGCTTCCAATATTGAAATAATGTTGCAGTATATTTTACTTGTAAAGAGTAGCACAGGAGTATTAATAATAAATGTGCTGAAAAGACCTTCTAAATCCTCTAATCCCTTCACATTGAAATTAGAGGACATATTAAGTGAAAAAATAATGAAAAAAATATGACACAAAACAAAACAAAACCCCATATATAGGTGTTAGGCCATGAAGGGGTTTTTTTGTGTGTGTAAATCTCAATAAGAAATTTGAAATGCATCTACAGTTGAGGCTAGACAGTTAGCTCTGTCCACATTGTACAGGAATCTTGTTCTGCAAATGATCATGTTGGCTTCAGAAAAAGCACTGTATGCCTAGCAAAGCTTGATTTACGTGAATATGCATGGCACCACCTAACTTTGTGATGGTAGGTAGAAGAGGAAAGGGTGTTTCCTACCTTCATCCTCATATTGGTAAAAATACTGCGTGAGATAACGTGGGGTGGAGATGTCCAAGCACCAACAGCATTATTCTCAACTGCCTGAATTTTCCAGATTCCTTCCTTGCATTTTGATAGAGAGAGAAAGCCCAGTTGCAAATATAAAATTTTAGAAAGAACATATAACAACAAGTATAAATGAGGCAACTGGTTTTCTTAATTATAGGTTAGGGGACAGTCTTGCTTTCTTTGCACTTACTCAGAAAGAAACAGGACAGAAATTTAATAGACAAGTAGCTATTTGGTAGTACTGCCTGCTCAGTATGTGGGAACAACAGTGAGAGGTCATAAAAGAATGTCTTTGTCTTTCCTTAACCCAGAAGTAGTGCCTTAGCATTTAAAGAGACTTCTTTGCAGCAGTTTTAAATTATTCTCTTTCATTACTTTCATCTCACATTGCTGTCTCCTCTTACCCATTCTTTTCAGTTTGGTTCTGGTTTTCTGGTTTAGTGGAAACTTGGCCTCTTATCCTATCCACACTGGTGGTTTGTTTCTGTCTGCAACTACTTGGTTCATTATAGGTATTTCCAAAAGTGAGGAAAAGTTGCAATAAAAACTCATAAAATGACTTGGTTTTGAAAAATAAGAAAGACTTATGATTTAAATATATCCTCAGTTCTTTCAAATGTACAAAAGCTTGGGTTAACAAGGTTAGCCTGCCATTTCCCCAAACTTAAGGACACTCTTTTACATTTCTCTTTCAGCTTTACTGCACAAAAGTCAACCACTTTTCCATGACTGCAGAATATCAGCTAAGGCTTGATGATGTTCTGTGGGAAATCAGGAAGTCTAAGGACTTCAAATATGAGTAAAATTCAGATATAGTGTGGAGAAGACCTAATTTGCTGAGTAAAGCTACACATAAACTGCAGGTATCACTTCGATGTGTAAAATCCACAAGGTACTCTACAATTTACTCCTGACAAGTTGAACTTTTCAGTCTGGTTTTGTATATGGTTTATTTACTTCTTCCAAAGCAAGACTTTGAAGAGTTTGGTAGGTGTGGATGCACTATGCTGGAATGGAAACAAAATATACTGTTCCAATTAGTGGCACCGTTAAATCAATGATAACCAATAAGAATTCATTTTTCATCAAATAAATTAACCGAATTTTAGAGTACCGCATGTTGATCAGAATAATAAAAAGGATTCTCTTAAGGAATGTTCCACAGGAAAAAACATATTCGATCTAATGCAAGAAACTGTGCATTAATAATTTAAAACTGTTCCTAACTGTTTAGCAAAATGTTCTCATTTCCATCTGTCCTAATGCTGTTGCGTTGTTTTTTGTTGTTGTTGTTGTTTTGTTGTTGTTGGGTTGTGGGTTTTCTTGTTGTTTTTTTTTTGTTTGGTTTGGTTTGGTTTTTTTGTTAAGACAAAGGGTATAAAACCATAAAGGAACAAGTGTTACTTTAATAAGGCCAACTTTTAATATTTCATGTACTGATTTGGGGAGAAAATGTATCTACTATACTAAAATGCAGTTTTATCCCTTGACTAAATGGTTAGAACTAAAAGAACTAATATTGTATAGGTATAAATATGTTGGGGCAAATAATTTGAGCTTGTGTCTATTGTAATGTTTCACTTGAAGCCAAGATTATGATCAAAAAAAAGTTTTGTTTTCACACCTTTGCTGGATGTTATTTTAAATGCAACCTCCCAAATATTAATACACAAAACCTGAAGCACTGAAAATCCTACAACCTTCCAGAGTCACACTCATGTAGTTAGGATGAGGCCCAATATACTGCTACAAATTTTTTATCTGATTTTATTTAAATCTGTACATCATGTTTATCAACTTTTTATTATAACAAAGAACCCAGGTAGAATTGCAGGTGGAGCTGGCTCTGTGTTGAAGAGTGTCTTTTTTTCTGTCTCTTTCAAGTGATAAGCACAGCTGGAATGACTACTGAGTCTCTGCCAGTGCTAAGGTCTTAAACATTATACTAAGACTGGCTTTTTTTTTTTTTTTTTTTTTTTTTTTAAAGGCAACCTAAACTTTTGCTTCATGATAAATGGAAACAAATACAGCAGTATATGGCACTTTATGTAGCTTGCACTATAGAATCTGGAGAGACCTGATATGTTGTTTATGGTTAGGGGTGCTTTGTAAAGTATTCTTCTAAATAGATATACTTTGTCTTATAGTAAATTACAGTTCTTATTCTGCAGATTTTTCAAATTTATACCATGGGACTTGGTGTCAGCAAAACTACATACTAAAACCATTAACCAAAAAATAGAAAGGAACTGTAGACAGAAACTGTTTCATCCTATGTACACATGTACTAACTATTCCAAGCTTAAGTTTCCCAAGATATTAAGGTCAGCTGTAAAGTTTTGGTCACGGGGTTGCTTCAATCCAAACAGCTGTAGTATATCTTATCACGCTTTGCTATCATCTTCTTTTGACTGGATGATGTCATTAGCAACTTTGATTTCTATGGTTTCTGGATTTAAAGCTTCTTTCCCATTTTCCTCCTTTAGTGGCAGCTTCCTGTCAGAAGAAAAGAGGAATCATGGTAGCACATGAATAACATATAATCCACAATTTAAGTCTACAATGTATGTATTGTTTACACAGTCCACAGTGTTTCTGAAAATATAGTTTATTGAAAATAATGTAGAATTACTGAGGTTCTTTGCTTTTAAATACATTAATATTAACTCTTTCAATTTCTACAAAGCCAGAAAATGCTAAATAGCACATTACACTAATATTGCTGCTGCCCAAAATGCAATTTCTTTTAATAAGACAACCGAAACAATAGAATGCCAAATAATACTGACTCAAGACAATACAGAGGTATGTGATCCCAAAGATACCATGAAACACAGTCAAACCTTTTGCTGATTCTAGATTATACTCTTTTTTTAATGTCTGCTTCTAAATGTAAATTCAATTGTATTTGAAAGAAGATATCTGTCATTGAAGGTTATGCCAAGACATAAAGGAAAGAACTTCTTATAGAAGAAGGAGATAATGGAAGTTATTTTATTATTTAGAAACATTTACTATTCATTTTTGTAAAAGCACACAATAGCTGTGTTAATAACTTACATTCTTTTAAGACTAACACAGTGAAAAATCTGAAAAAATGCCACAAAAAGAAGCTGACTACTTATTTTCATCCCTGTCATAGAAGCTGTTCTTATTTGAATGTAAGAAGACCTTCAGATGATATTTTAATTTCAGAAATGACCTAAACATTTCTTTGGGTTTTATAATGCTTAATTCCAATGGCAAAGGAGTACCCATCCTCACTTTACAGGAAAGGCAAAATACTGATTTCATTCAAAAAGGTCTTGAAAATCATTGATTGTCTACTGCCAGCAGTTAGCTGTTAAAAAATATAGCTGTCAATAATATGTATGGTTTACTAAGATGTTCTTGTAATAATGTCTCATGGGCATAATAGCTGTTTATAGTGATTCCAGTTTGGGTTTTCTTTCTGGTTTTTAACTAGGGAGTAGTATGCAATATTTCAGTAAATTTCCACTTTGATGTCCCAAAGAGCAATATACTGTTCAAAACCAGTCTGAGGAATCCCTTAGGAACATCTTGTAATAATAGTATTTAATAACAACAAATAAACCAAACCAATACCCCAAATGCCAGTCAGAAATGAACTAAGAAAGATGCTGTTTATCCACAGGTTAAACAAAAAGCACAACCTATATCTGATAGAAAACAGAGAGAAGACTAACTTGTTCTATTTCAGTAAGATATGTGGGATATGTATGAGCTGTCTGGCTTTGATTGTAGAGGGAAATCTCTAGTAATTGTCTGTTTCACATGGCACACCCAAAGGAAATGGATTTTAGCCCACAACATGATGCCTGAACAAATGAAAACAGCAGAATCTATTTTTAAAAGAGAATAAAACAATGGGGCAGAGGAAGTATGGCTCATGAGATGCATTTTAGGTAAGCAGGCACCTGTGTTAATGGCCTGATAGTGCAAATCACTTAAACTAGTATAAAAAAAAAAGACCTAATTTAATCTAGTTATATATAAAGGCAGAGTAATTTCTCCAAAAATGGTGCTGAAAGGGAGGAAATATTGAGTCAATGTAATAATTGCACAATTGACAGACTATACTGTGTGGAAATTTAAATAAATTGTGTTTTGGAGAAGTGAATTAACAGCATGTTACAAGTAAGTTCAAATTATTTGCATGTGGTTACACTGGAATAGTCTGCTAATATTACTCATACAAAACTTTAGCTGGGATATTTACTTTCCTAGTTTATAGGAAAATGGCTCCTAGACATTTTGATACTGGAATTCACCCAGGTTCATTAACACCAAGAAAAACTCAACCAATACTGGAAAAAAAATAATGTCAGACTAGGAATGTAATTATAGTACCACATTGCATGTGATATTTTAATCATATTACAGAAATGTAATATGAAATGCACAGCTTAAATTGATTTTCTGCCAGTATTATTAAAACTTGTTGACTTCCAGGTAAAAGTGATTTATGCTCATCTGCCAAACATGGATCTCAAACCTGTCTTTGACAAGAAACATCTGATTCAAGGTAAAATGTAGATTACTGAATAATACGCTGAGCAATATAATGAAAATACTCCATTATTGTAAGAGGCAGTGATCTCTATATTAATTACTTTCCACAAATGCTTAAATTGCATTTAAAGTTCTGAGTATAATTTGCTAGCTTTCAAAATAATTCAACTAATTATTCAAAATATTTAGTCTAATTTAAATTGAAGGTTTATCTGGTATACCTTTATGACAGCCTTAATTAGCCAGAGTGAATCCCACCTTGTATGAACATCTCCTGCCTGGAATTATCCTTGAAACTTTTCCTTCCTGCAAGCTAAGCTCTTCCATCCAAGATCCCCATTGGTCATTCATGCCCTGCACAGCCTTTCTGGCTGATAGCACCTGTTGTTGACAATGTTTTTTTGTGTCATTCCTACTGAGACACTTCTACCCTACTGCGTCCTCCATTCTTTTTGTGACATCTCACCCATACTTCACATTGCTTCTCTCTTTGATTTGTTACGACTTGTGTCTTTCCATGTTTCCCTAGTACCAGTGGCCCTTCAGATGTCCTCACTGCACGATGTTCTATTCATCTTTGATTTCCTAAGTGACACTGTCCAGAAACTTTAGCTGACCTCCATCCAGCTGTACCTTGGGGGTGCTGCCTTTTGCCATTGCTTGTGGGAGAAGAAATTACAAAGAAGGAAACTGTCATTATTATTAATATTTCTTAGCAGTCCTATTCTCCCAAGGACATAATACCCATCAAACTCCTTATCAGTTGTTCCTATCCTTTAGTTATTTTTCTGAGCCACCAGTGACTGATTATTTCCCTTTCCTCTAAGATAATAAAACAGTTTAGATCTTAACATTCTCATATTTCACTCCTGTCAGTTGTTCTAATGACTGGGACAAGCAGGGAGAACTGAACTTACTCTTTCCTTGTATCATGTCCCTTGCTAGGTGTATCTCAATCGTATTTTCAAAATCTGGTGGTACAAATAGCCTTGAAGCATGAAAAAATGTGGAGTGGTGCCTTACTCACTAACATATCCAAGGCTGGACTTCTACAATGTTTACAACTACATTCTCCTGACTGCTTAGATAACTGTGGGTTCTCTAGAATGCTCTTCAGTATAAATTCTAATATGAAGAGCAAACATATCACTAGTCTTTCAACAAATTCCATAATTATTTAATTGGCATGAGTTTGAAGTCTCTAAATACGGGTTCTTTAAAGAATTATATAGCTTAATGTGCAGTCACTTAATACCTTTCCACCATTTACTACAAATGCCAATGACAGCCAATAACACATGCTTTTTTCTTACTAAAGGTTCCGGCATTTGCAGTTCTAGGTAATGGCAAGGAAGTAATTTTTTTTTTAATTTTATTTTTTTTTGTATTTTCAGAAAGAGAAAAATACTTTTATAAGAACATCCTCTCCTTTTAAAAATCAACTGTGATTCCATCAAATAATAAACAGGTCAGTTTCTATACTTAATACAGCTCTAAGATCTCATGAGGTAGGAGATTTTCACAATACATTAAAAGCTTCGGGCTCAAACCAAAGATGCCTTGTGTTTTCTTTAATAACTTCAAATCAAGAAACTTCTGAGGCTCAGAAATGAAACTCTTGAGCAATAAGCTCATGTCTCTTAACACCACTAGTTGGGTTCTTAATAGAAGGAATGGTACTGTCATCACCTTTGTTGAAATATTAGTTTCTCTTTAAACTGAATTTTCAGAAGAAAAAAACAAGCAGATCAGAAGCTCTCATTGTGATAGTAATGTTAGCAAAATACTTCCACACAGTGAAGGTGACAGAACACTGAAACAGGCAGATGTTGTGGAGTCTCCTTCTCTGGAGACATTCAAAACCCACCTGGACACATTCCTGTGTAACCTCATCTCACTGTTCCTGCTCCAGTGGGGGGATTGGGCTAGATGATCTTTTGGGGACCCTTTCAATCCCTAACATTCTGTGATTCTGTGATTCCTTGTGCCCTGTCACAAATGTTAGTTTATCCTCCACACAGTTTTCAAAAAGTGCTGTTCAGGTACAAACACCAGCCGCTCTACCCAGTTTAATCCATTCCAGGGGCTGCAGTGGCAAAATTGAGGAGAGGACCTGACTTCCAGCACATGGGATATCCTAGCCCAAGCCTGGTCCCTGTGACCCAGGAGGTAGTCAGAACCTGCAAACCCAAGGGCGAAACTGCTGTGATCTCTGTGCTGACAATCACTTGCAGGGATGGGAAGGGAGGATGAAGGAGCTGTGTGCTGCCCTTCAGCACTGTTAACCCAATTACACCACATAGTGAGCTAAGCTATCAGTTAGGTGAGTGAAAGCAGGAAGGGACCACTCAGTGAGGAGCTGGGTTTCTGGAGCATGGGATCATTGTGCCCTACACACAGGGCGTGTGTAGGGATGTCTGTGTGATCCAACCAAAGGCCACTCCAGCGAGTCAGATTATTCCCACAGAGTGGTTAATAACTGCTGGGCAAGCCCTGGGTATGTGGTCAAGGTCAGCTGCACCTGAATGAAAAAATCCTTGTCCTCGTCCTGCAGGGTCAGGAGGGCTGATGGGTGAGGTGACTGCAGCTGCCAGGGCCGAGAGAGAAGGGGGCAGAGCTGTGACCTGCCTCTGCCACCATGGTCCCCCCAGGGGGTTTGGAGGGTAACTGGGAGCAGGGGAAGCATCAGGGCAAGCTTTGGAGCTGCCAGAGAGGGCAGGCAGAGACATGATCTCACCTTCCAGCCCCTGCAGCAGGCAGAGCTTGGGTGGCAGCACGATGCAGGTCTGTGTCCCACTGGGGCCAGGACTGGGCATGAACTGCTAATGAGGCTGGAGGTGATGTGGGCTCCTGGACTCTGGTCAGGGGGTATGGGTGGGCTGGGGAGGGTAAAGCAAGGCTGCCTGTGCCCCCCAGCCCTGACATGAGGTCTGTTTTCACAAAGAGGACAGGGGGAGCTCCTCAGGAGTCAGGGCAGCAAGGAGGGCCAGCAAATTTCTCTAGATACTTGCTAGTGGTGGTGGTGTAAAGATAGAATTCAGAATTGTCGCTATCATGGTGTTGCCATCCAAAAGCTGGATAATGCCCAGATGTGAATGTACTCTGGGTCACTGTCCTGGTTTTGTCAAAAACAAGACCAGTTCTCTTTTAGTGAATTTTCCTTTCAGCTAAGTTCTTCTAAGTACCTTCTAAGTAACTGCACTTTTCTGAATTTAGCTACATGTTTTTTGAGACACTGCTCACTCTGGACTGATAAGAGTGACCAGTGGAATGCAGAAGAAGTTCCATGTTTAGATTTCTTGCTATAATGACCAAGAAGACTGATAAGATTTCACACATTCCATTGCAAAAGGGGAGTATTTGCAAGGAGGGGTGGACAGAACAGGTGACTAAAACTGACCAACTGAGCATTCCATCCCATATGCGTCATACACCCTATAAAAGAGGGAGATCATGAGGGCCTCGGTCTCTTTGACCATGGCTGGTGTCTGAAGAGGACCCTGTCTGCTGTCCCTGCAATCCAAGGCCTGAGGACCCTGCATCCCTGAATCCAGTTCTGGTTTGCTGTGAAGTCCTGCCCAGGACTTCTGGGTGCCTGCCCTGCAGCTGCTGGAGCCACACCAGCTCCCAGCTCCACCACTGCTGAAGTAATGACAACTCCATATTGGGCAATGCTGCTCTACCCTGGGACATTCAGGATTGGTTTTGTATATTGTATATAGTTTCTCTATTTATTAGTAGCATTAGTAAGGCATTTTAAAAGTTTTTTTCCAACTTGCAAAGTCTTTCTTCATTCCTCCTCATCACTTTTTCCTGTCTGAGGGGAGGGTAAGTGAGGAGATAACAGAGAGCATCTGCCACAGTTTATTGTTGCCTTGCATTAAACCTTGGCAGTCACAGAAAGAAGAGAAAAATTGTTGTAGGGTACAATAGTTTAGACGAACTATTGTAAAAATCACACCAGTAAACTGCATTGCCACATTACACCATTCTGACGATGCTGTGTATTTCATTCCTAGAGCATGGGAAGCCCAGTCTGTCCTCGCAGCTGGGAGAAGCTTGTGTGAAATGCTGGGGAATGTCAGGCTACTTACTCTGGTTCTGTGAGGGGAGTTGTCTCGTTTGGCTCATTTACTGGACTCCCGTCTTCATGATTAGTAATTCTTTCATCCTCTGTTCGCATTTCCACTATTGGTTCTTTTGATCCATCTTTCCTGAAAATTATTAAAAACGTCTCAGTCTCATGTCATCATACTAACCACATACATTGCACATAACTTTTTACCAAGAACCCATCTCTCAAGTCGGCAAAGAAAAGGCAGAACTAATTATCAGTGACTTACACTACTGAGACCATTTAGCAGTGTGTTCCCCATTCCTTGAAGTCTTCAAACCATCCTGTATCCATGGTTACTTACCTAACTCCACAAATACCATGGATTAGCATCTCAAAAGAGTATTCTTTTTACTACTAAATAATAAGATGATGGTGTCTTCATGGGAATAGATGTAAATTTTCTTAACCTAGCACAATAAATATAGGTTCTTGATGCCTAGTCATTCTTGAACCTTTCTGAAAGTGTAAAGAGCCTTCATGTACACACTACAGAAGTGTACACACTGCAGAAGTGTACTTTAATCTCTTGAGGCTGTGGCAATCCCAGCTGCCAGAATTGGGTAAAGAGCTCTTGTGTGATAAGAAATTAGCCCCTTCTGTTAGAAGAAACTTTGTTTCTATAATATGTCATATTCCTCCCATTTTAGGAACAAATGCCAGTTTCTTACATGTAAGCAAATGAACAACTCTTGTGCGCATGGGACAATGAATTGTAAGTAAGATGAAGAAGTGAGAACTGTCACTGCACTTTTGTTGGTGATATGGCCATGATATGGCAAGCACTGTTCCCTGCTACAGAGGTATTAACGATATTACTACTAATTAAAAACTTGCATATAATTTTACTCCTGAAAGACAGATCAAAGGATACCCAAGATATATCTGATATTTTCAAAATAAAACCTCTTTCCATGTCAACATTTCTTCCCTATTCCTGTCATCAGATCACAAATTGTTTCCCAGAACTTTATCAGCTGCAGTCTTGAAACAAAGGGTAACTGAGATATAGACAAACAATTACTTTTATATTTAACAGACTATTTTACGGGCCTGTGATGTTCTAGAGAACAGTTAGACTGCTATGTGCCATAGCAAAGACCCAGTTAGACCCTGGTCTAGTTAATATTTCACATTTTTGTATTATTCCTCAGAAGATAATCTTTAAACGGGCTTGTGACAACCTTGAAGCACTTACCCTCGCCCATCCTTAGCAGAACAAAGGACCTTGTTATGCCTCAAACGTCTGTTTTTTGTTACTTTGGGAGGAAAAGATAGATGACACCTCATCTTATCTTTCCTAAAGTTTTATGGCCATGGAGGCAGACACCTTGGAAAATAAGGGCAATTAACAGTGTTGCTGTGAAAGGCCTCATGGCCTAATTGGGATGATAGAGATGAACCATCTGTCAGACAACCAACTACCAGAAGAAACCACAAACCAACAGCTACCCCTGATAGGCAAGACAACTCACTTCTGGTCAGTACCATGAACTTTCCCCTAGTTTGAAGACCCCAGACCCATTTCCAGAAGAGTCTTCCTAATTAGCATGAAGAGCGACTAGAGGGAGGAGATGAACTGCTCACATGTAAATGAACTGGGTTATAAAATGACCCCACAAGTCTTCAACGCGTCCACCCTCCCTTCACCAGACATCACTGGATCGATAACCTGTGGAGTGGTGATATCCTACTCTCTTCTTCTCTCTCTCATATCTTAGTTTATATCCTACTCTCTCTCTCATATCTTAGTCTTTCTCTCTCTCTCTCTTTTCCTTTTTCTTGAAAATACAAACGTAACATCATTTTAAGTTCTGCTGTTAAAGTCTTTTTAAGTTTTGTATTTTAGTTACTAATTGTTGCCGATCCACCATTTGTAGAAGTTCTTTTGCTGTCAATGTATTGATAAGTTTTGTGATGTTATAACATACTTTTGCCAAGTCACTAATCACTGTAATTTGTACTCTACCACGTGCTTTTAGCAAATTTGTAATTGGACCCCCGGAGTGACTGTCTGTCATTCACTTTGCATTGCCGCGTGGAATTACCCAGAGTTAACTCACACCTGATCTGATCTGTTGAGTCAGGGCGCGTGTCACGTTCAGAGTTAACTCATCCCTCATCCCATCTGTTGGGATGGGACAAGGCTGTTACAAGTACAATAATCCATCTAATCAGGAAGTATCTGGAAAACTCTACCATCATCTGGTAGGAATCCTCAAGGAACATCTTTGTGGGGTAATAAGAGTATAGGGCAGGTAAATATGTAGCCAAGAAGTTGACTATGGAAGGATTAATGGGTAGAAGTTGAAAAGATTCTGGTTATTTGTTAAAAAAAACCCTGCATTATTTGTCCTTATTCATATCTGCAAGTGAAATTCTACTTCAATAATATCTACTTCAAGATACACAAACGGATATAATGCTCATTTCTGTAGATGATGCACATGACTGTCATGGCTACCTCAAATCTGTGAAAAGACTATGGATCATAGTAGGACTGGTGGAGGGAACAGTAAGTTCTACGTAGTTTGTCTGTATGTCTGCAGTCTTACAGACAAACATTATTGCATAACCAAAAGGCTAAAAGAGATGTTGTTAGTGAACAGTGTTCACATAAGTTTGAGAAACTGATCTGTACAAAAGTACAAACTGCGTAACAATTAAAAATTCCACAGACAGGACAGAGATTTGTAGAAAACACATTGTGTTACTTCTGTTCCAGGTGGTTGTGCGTGTGTTACACACATTTTATCATCTACATTCATTACATATGGAAAATATTCAATGACTATAGATATATCCTACAATCAAAATGTAACAAATAAACATACCGTAAACCCATACAAAAATCCAGAATGCAAACTGACATATTTAAAAGAGTGACATGTCAGTGTCTTTTAGGGAACTGCAGTTCACAGGAAACAAATTCAAATTTTGACTCTTCACGCCTGTCTTGAAATTTTAGCCTGACATTTTATTTATGTTAAGAACAGTCTCAGATATTTTATGATCTAACTGACTGAGGATCACCCCAACAAGGAAAGAAATGTAATTAAACCAGTTAGTTGTTCTTGCAAAATAAGTGTCATTGAGGAATTAAGTAATCAGCTTTATGCTATTCTGGGACAGCATGGAATGGCATTTGGGTATGAGATATTGATAGCAAGGTATAAACTGCTGTCAAGTAACATTTGCAACTTTAGCTCCCTAGGATCTTCCCATTCAGAAAGGGTCTGTACACCAATTCATATGTGGTCACTTCTTGAATGTCAAATCAAAGCATAAGCTGAAGTGCTGTGCTTGATAGGAAAGGACAGCTGAGTCAGAGCCAGAAGCTTGACATCTTGATTCTATTAACCAAGGCATGCTGGCTTCATACAAAAGGAAAAATGCTGTTATTCTTTCTCTTACTGTAAGCAGTGGAGAATTAGGAAATAGCTATCTTATGGCATTTTTTGATATAAATACTATGACCCTAACTACGATCAGTTTTGTTCTACAGAGGTGTTTCAAAAAATGATTGAGAACCCAACCGAGAAATGTAATCAAGTTACCTAAGACACAGTCTATGAATCCAGAACTAAAACCAAAAAAAGACACTTATACCTCCATTGCCATCCATGACGAAGCCCAATACAGCTATGAATAATGAGGGCTGTGAAATATGATCTGCCCTACAGGCATCTGGGAAAGGATGGATCTTGGAAGCTGCAGGACAATGAACTGCAAAGCCTGACTATTAGGAGAGCTACAGCACACAGGAACTGAACAGTAAATGTTATTTAAACCACATAAAGGCAGCATTCTCACAGATATTACAGTGTATGCATAAGAAGTCTATCAGATGAACATAATGAGGAAATTATGCAATTTTTAGTTAAATAAGAGGAACTGCCTAAAATGAGGGACAATAAATAATCCTTTCTCCAGCTTACCTTTTGTAAATGTTTGGTCTTTAAAGCACCATAATTTTATGCAATCAGTACTTGAACTGTTTTGCCAGAGATCTCACTATCCACTCTTACCATTTAAGGAAACATATTTGCACATAAATGATGGGTTCATTCACATTGGTCTGATGAAGTGGCCACTATACAAGGGTATTTGTGAGAATCAGGATTGTTTTTTTCCCCACTCAAGTTTAGCAATCATTCACTGTTGTTATGAAGAGCAATCACACTCACCAGCATTTCACCCACATCCAACACAACATTCCTATTTTTAAAAAATCAACAATACATTTTATTCCTAAAGACTATGGACAAAACCCAAGATTTTCTATCAAGTGCTATATACAAGAAGAAAAACTCTTTCATGGATTGAACCTGATAATACGTCCTTTACTCCCAGATTTAGTGACTGTCACAACCATATGCTCCAATTTTGGGTATTAACAGCTCAAAGACAAATCAGCAGAAATGGAGTTACAATGATCTGTTACATGTCCCTCATAGATCAAAGATCTGCCTATAACTATTAATCTGTTAATGAATTATGACTGATTTCCTTTGTCTCAAGCTGCAAAAGAGTGAAGTATGGCAAATGCTGCTTTTTTTTTTTTTTTCTTTTTTCCCAATGCATTTTTCTTTTAAGGCAACACAAACAATTCTATACATTTCAGGGGAACACTTTTCCAAGTAATAGAAACATTTTAGGACTTCTCCTTGCCACCGTCCAAAATTGCCATGAAGTTAATGCAAGTTGGACAGCCAACTTTTTCTTTTAATGTAGTTTCCAAAATATATGATTAATACTCACAAGTAAGCTGCCTTTCCTTCTTCCAGTTCTTTACTTTTTCCACTTGAACCACTCTTTTTCCCACAGATCCTCCTGGTGATGCACATTAGCAATCCACATTGTCGTACAAAGAAGCAGCTAACGTCAGTCACAACCAGGATTAACAAAAGGGCTGCCACTCCCAGGCCAATGACAGCACCAAGTCCAAGACCATTAAAAATAGTGTCTTGAAGGAAAGAAAATTAAAATTTATTAATAAAATTCATCCCAAAGAGTACCATTTGCTTTTAAGCTGTAGTCCAGGAGACTAAAGGATATTTAGAAATGAACCATTCAGAAATTAATGAAAATAAACCGTCACGAAGATTAAGCATTTATACAACCTGATATAAAAAAAAAAAATCACACAAAAAATATCTTTTCTGTATAATATTTTCCCAGTGCTAAAATTCCAATAGGGTCACAGAGCGCAAATGACATTATTTAATAATAAATAACATAACATTTTAAAACTCCAAGACCACAAGTATCATTATGCAGCCTAAGAAAATAATTTTAAATGTTGAACATATATAAATATGCTGATATAAGTAGTCATTTTCCACATTTCAAATATAACTTATTAGCAGTGTTGCTAAGCAGAATTACTGAAAGTTTTAAGAAAGTCCTAAAACAGTATTTATTCATGCAAAGTCATTTTTTTGAATTAAAGTAGAATGAAAAAAAGTCTCCAAAGAAATAAATTCATGCTGTTTAATCTGCAAACAATTGCACACATTTAGTCTTAAATAAATTAGTATGAAGAAAACTATGTATATTATTAAATGATCATAGAGTTAGGACCTCATTTTGTATAGTCTTGTACCTTGAAAATACATTCATGTACTTCAAAACAAACATATGCCACACCTGATTTTGCTTTCTGCATTTGCATTATGAAATCTGATGCTTAGCTATTTTTAGTTCATTACAAATCCCAGGGGAAAAAAAAAAAAAAAAAGTTTTGACTCAGTTAACATTTCCATAAGAGAGAAAAATGCTACAGACTTCTCAGAAGAACAGCTATTGTGTTTGTGAACTCAGATGATCCTTATGAAGGAGATGACTTGTATCTGATCAATAAACTAGGGAAGAAAAAGGTGCCACCTCAGTAACAGTTCATGCTAGTTCAAGAAGGTATCAGTCTAGTTCAGAAATCTGCTAGTGACAATTGGTTGGTGTGAGGTTATGTCCTGAGCAAACTCCACAGGGGAGTGGAACTGGGTTTTCTGCACCTGGGTGTTGCACATAAGCACTGCATACTTAGTGGTACAATGCCTTGGAGTCAGCAATGCAGTGGCACATTCCCATTTGCATCTATGCCTGTTGCCAAAATAAGAGCAAGATTTTTTCTGATGGGAAGTTATTTGAATCATGTCATAACAGACACCAAAACTTAATATAATGTAATATAATATAAATGTTTTAATGGGGCTATCACTATCATCTTCCTCTTCTTCCTCTACCCCCTCTCTGATACAATGTGAGCTGGTTTTAAATTAAGAATATAATTCAAGCTTTCATATTTCTGTGTAAGTAATTTTTAAGTATCTATTTACTTTCAAATAAAACACGAAAATTATTTTCTTGAGGACTTCTAAATCAGTGCATGCTAACAGAAATATATGCTTTGTTAGCCTATGTGACATAACAAATGGAAAAGTAAAAGATTTTTTCAAAAGAAGAACATTTTAATTCTTATGCAATTGATTCAATTGTCTATTGTATAGTTTGGTTTCTTATAGAACTATTTTTCAGAATTTTTTTGTACAATAAAACAGAATTCAAAGGATATATATTTACATGGATGGATAGGCAGATAAACTGGCAGATATTACTTCAAAGTTATTTTCTTTTCTTCAGAACAACTTAAAAAGTGCTATGTAAGTAACAAAAATAATGGTACAGAAGTAAAACAATGTATCGTTTACATATTGCCCCATCAGCAGTGTTGGAAGTTGACATTTCACATTTTCTTTCTTTATATAAGTATAACTTCTGATACATCTTCCAAAACTTACTTTATCCATATATCCACCCATCTATCCGATGACTTCCTTTCTAAACTTCAGTCATTTGTGTTTACTGATATGAATCATCAGGAAGGTATAAATATTTAATTCTAGTTTTTTGAAAAAGCTCATGTTTGAACGGATATAGAGTCCCATTCTCGACACATTATACAGGAAAATTTTCCTCTCTATACCATCTTAACCACTAAATAGAACCATGGAGGATAAAAATTATGGTCTTTTAATCCACATTTTTAAGGGTTTCAGGGTTGTTTTGTTGCTGTTATATTTTTAGGATTTTTTTTTTTTTTTAAATGCAGTGTTAAGAATTCTTCACCATGGGGAGATATGTTTTTCTCTGATGTAAACAGCATTTCCAGTATCACTGGAACATTGTGATGTGGCAAGCTTCCCACCCTGAATGATTCAGTGACAGAAAAGCCTACACAACATCTTCACTGACAAGTGAAGGAAATGTTTATAATACAATATTGCTCTTTTGCACAATGATATTCATATTCATTTGCTGTTGTGGGGAAGAGTTTGTTTTTCATTTTTATTCTCCTTGGTATTGGTGAGACATCTGAGACCTACATATTTGATGGTTACATATTTTTCTATTTCTTTATGATTGATAATTTCCTTTGCATTCAGAGTTCTCCAACCTTACTACTGCCCTATTTGCCCCAAGTTCTATTTTTCCTATTTGCAACCCATCTGTTCCTACAGGTATCTGTTTCACAGCACTTGAGAGTCTGATTTCTTATGATTGCCACTACTTTTCCAAATATTACATCTACATTTCTCTCCTTCACCTCCCACAGCCCAAAGAGTGACAGGAACATGGCCACATCCTCTGGTGAGACCTGGAGCGTGGCTATCATCAGCCTTCTCACCTCTCTTAGGCTCTTCATGTCCTTCTTCTTCTGAAGACAGGCAGAAATTGGACCATTATGTGTTTTAAAAGCATCTGCATTATGGTTAATCTTCATGAAAATATGTAAAAGTAATTTTCTAAAAGTTCTTATTTGATTTAATTCTGTTCTTGCTTAAATTACTGGGACTTTGTACTGGTCTACCTTCTTCCACAAAAGCTGTAAAACTACTGTCAATCACATTCAAAGCGGACTTTGGCTTGTCCTGACTGCTTTCAAAAATCATATCTTAATATATCTATGGTATCACAATAATGTGATTTTTTTCTCAGTAACTTATGACACTAGAAGTACTAATTATGTGACTGAATTAAATGTTAACGTCATGCTGTCTACAGCCTTCCATCCAACTTTGAAAAACACCTTTGTTATAAAAAAGTTTTTCCCTAAATGAAATTCCTATTAGCTCTATTGTGATAGTTCTTAAACAATGCCAAAAAGCCCACCATAAGCAGCAATTCTTTTTTCTTTTTTTTTTTTCAGTGTTCCTTTATGTAGCAAATGGACTCAAAATACCACTTCCACTTCGTGCTCTACAACAATAAAGTATTTATACATTATATACCTTCTTTTTCTAGTTGAAAACACACTTATTTTAAAGCATAAAAGTTTAATGCTAATGTGAGAGACTCAGTTCTTAACAATTTTGTGAAAAGGCTTATTGTATACCTGACTTAGTAATTTAATCATAGTGGAGCCTTTTAAACACTGCTTGGAAAAAAAAAAAAAAAAAAGAGTAACTTCAACAGTTCTGAATAAGTTTTAATAATAATTTGTCAAAAATATGCTAAATTTAAACTAATATGCTTTCTGTTATATAGAATGTGGCATAAACAATATAATACTCCTTGTCATGATAATGAGGGAAACGGCTTCAAATAAGTTCTTGTCAATGAATAGTTATGGAAATAAAATTGCAAAACTTTCAGAAATGCATTAAAAAAATGAAACAAGATTCTGTAAATGGCAGGGAAAGTGCTGGCAATTTTCAAGTTCTCTCATTTGATAAGTTGCATTTCTAACTTCTAACAAAATAACTGAACATTTTTGCACAAATCATTATTTGAATAATGGGAAAAAACAATGAAGCACTTTCGCAAGTAAAACAGAATTTCCCAGAGAAGAGAAATAACTGGAAAGATAAATTTTCTGGACCCTCAAAAGTAAATTCAGGATGAATTCCTTTAAGGAGTCTCTGTCAGATACTCTGAACAGAAGCAGGCCCAAAGAGAGAGCCAGCATCTACAGTTGTGTATAGAGTGCATAGATACATTTTGTACATGGAAAACTACAGCTACTGGTTCTGCAAAAATAGCTGGGAATCTAATAGGCAACATTCATATATTCAGACTGATCTTACATGAACGTTTGTCCTTCAGTCAAAATTTCTCTGTACTCCTACAGAATCCTACAGATTTAGTTGCTGGTACAATAAAATAATAATTGCAAGTGTTATACTAAGTATTCTCCTTGAGCAGGAGGTGGTTGGACAAGATGACATCCAGATGTCCTTTCTAACTTCAACCATTCAGTGATTTTAAGTTTTGTTGAAAAAAATAAAAGCACCTTTTTGTGCCTTTCTTTCATTTGCAGGCATAGATTAAAAGGATAGATAATTCTATGTAGCCCTTAGCCTTTTACAGTAATGCACATTTTTAAGAAAAAAAAAAGCAATTCTATTAAGCATTTCCCTATGCTCTTAGGGCAGCACCTGGCAGCTACATTTGAAAGGATGTGAATCAGTGCATGGGGATATTACGTATAAGTTTGTCCTCTCTTTCAGGTCAGTCTGAAGCTAAAGTAGGAACTCTTCTTGAGCTGAAGTAGTTGAAAGTTATGAGCTAGAAGATGAACCTGAAAATATTGCACTGGATAGTAGCAGAATTAAAAAAACAAAAAAAAAAAAACAAAAACATTGTCTTTTTTATTACCTTCTTGAACTGCCCTGTTATATTGACTCTTACAAAGGTTGTTCAACCATGACAGTTATTTTTGCACTGTCTACAAATGTTGTCTTTAATTTTATATCTGAGCTGGAACTTTTCTTAGACTCAAAGGCTTCCAAGGATTATATACTTATTAAAAACCTCTAAAAAGATAGAAAACATAGATCGTGAAAATTAGTAGCCATTGACTAGCATCCAAACAATCATGATGTAGTATGAAAAAATTAAACAGCTTTACAAGCTTTTCATGAGGGTCTAAAGCCAAGACCGTTGCCAGAACAAGCACTGTGAAGCTAAAGATCAGGAGAGCAGAAAAGAAGGACACACATCCAAACAACAAGCACATAATTAGAAAAACAAAAGCAGCAACAGAAAAAGGATTTATAGAAATGTTATAGAATTCCAGACAGGTAATAAGCATCTCTAATACAGGCCCATAACAGATATAAAAAGGTGTACTATGAGGTGTGTGCTGGAGGCAGGGTATTGCAAATACCCAAAGGATGGTTCTTCCTTTCAATCATTGCAATTACTCATTTGTTTCAGATACTTTTAAATGGTTGGTGGTTTATTTTTTCTTTCTCTTTGGGGATGTAAGTACATTAAAACTTGTGCATAATAAGTGGAAATAATTTCTCAATTGATAGCATCTAAAAAAAGTAATTCCTCTTTTAAAAATAATTGTGTCTGTTATTTATACTTCACTGTCTTCTAATGCTTTGCATTTACTCATATTGAAAATGGATATATCTAAATTGTGGGACTTGCATAACTTCAATCACTGCCTGTCAAAATATCTTCTTCCTTCCAACAGGAAATGTCCAAGAGGGGTTTAAACGGAGCTCTTGTGTGCTCCAGCTCCTTAGATGTGGGTGATCGGGATGCAAGGACTTTATGGCACCCAGCAAACCTCACAAGTTACGGGTACCCAGAGTGAACTCCATCTTCAGTAGCATGCAAGGGTAGCATGTAGCCAGCTTTTTTAGTGAGAATCATATGATGCTGGCAGACTATATTATTTAGAAGAGGAACCATTTCTTAGCTTTGTACAAGAGCTTCCCGTTACTACACACTCCTGTGCCTTATTGAGATAAAAATAATGAGATGCAAAAAGGAGCAACCAACCACTGATCCCTCACCGCTACACAAACAAGCTCTAGTAATTTGGCTGCCACAGCCAGAGCTGCATGAGCTGCTTTTAGCAATTTAAAACAATAAAATTTGGCTTTTAAGCCGGGTAAGTGCCCAGCAGCTACATGTCTACCTTCCAATGAAATAAAAAAGTCAATGCAGTTGCAGCACCAACTTTTTTAAAAAATACTCTGATTCAGTGCAAACCTTTACTGGGGAAATATATAATGCAAAAGAGACCATGACAGTAAGTAATCTTCTTTTCTAGACCGTTCCTTAATACAAAAAAATGCTAACAAGGCTATAATTGACATTAATGTTTTTTATTCCTCAGGGATTTTTCCTGTAAGTTTCTGCTAGGACAGATACTGCTGAAGGGCAGTGTACAAGCACACAATGATATGTGCTCTGTACTGTAAGACTGAATAATATGTTCTGACAGGCTTGACACACAACTTCGAAAAATAAGTATTATTGATCCTGATTTAACTAACTAAAGAGAAGGTTTCCCCTAACTTTCTTCTACCCATAAATGACATATCTTCTTGGTCTACCACCTCTAATGAAATCTGAGCCCAATTACAGTGGAGTTTCAATGGTTCCACTGGCAGCAAGAGGAGCCACAAAGACACACAGAAGGGATGGGCATTCACAGTCAAGGGAGCCTGTGGTGCCACCAGGATTATCAATTAGAAGAGATGGGAGCCAGTGAAATGAGTATGTCTAAAATGGTATCAGAAATGTTGTGCTTTTCTCTAAGTGAGGGAGATTTTCTTTATTATGGCAGAGATCCTCTTGGAACAAATTTTCTGAAATTAATTTTTTCCTCTAAATTTTACTGGAAAATTTCTTTTATTATGACTCTTTCTGGGTATTAAGTAAGACAGACTTGGGTTCTCATTTACTAATTTACTAATGGCCCTTTACACCACTTTTCAAATGAAGGTGTCTTAAACAAAATGTAAATAAAATAGCTAAATAAAACAAATGTAATGTAAATATCAACTTGAGTATCAACAGTGTCTTGTCTGTGTGTGCTGAGGGATAAAAAGAAAAGGAGAGAATGTTAACTAGAAAAAGTGTCCTGGGTTGTGAAAATGTTCTTCGGAGTTGTGGCTTATCATTTTTTAAGCAAAGTTTTAAAAATTACTCCTGGCATCATCAAACTATCTCCAAGCAGCCTCTGAAGCATATCTAATGTGCCTAAAGAGTTCTCAGGTAGCTACAGCTTCTTCTTTCATATATTTACTCAGTCACCATAGTAAATAGAATTTTTTTACTATTGCCAGCTCCTATGGGAAGCCCCAGAGAAAACTGGGCAGAAGTCCTCATTCTTTCTGTGGGAGCAGCAGACACACAAGTTTGAGAGAGGAAATAGACTTCTAGAGCTGGCTGCTTCACCCTTCAGCTGGCTAATTGACACAATTTTCCTGGTATTTTCAGGGCAGAAAGTGAGGGAAACCCTCCAATACGTGTGTTGGAAAGCAATGCCTTTTGTATTTGAGAAAGCAAAACTAATGGGGAGAGCAGAGAGAACACAGCATTGAGGGGGCAGAGGTTGTTGCAATGATGGCAGCTTTGTGGAGTTTGTGGCATCAGCTCCGTGCCCAGGTTTGATGTGGCCTCAGGGAAATGACTCAGTTTCTGTGTCCCAGGATGCTCCAATCAAACTGACAGCAGATTTACTGAACATGTCTCTTAGAGGAACTTCTAAGAAGCTGTGCAGATTAATTAAGATAGGCATGGGTATTGAAAACGTACACTTATGTGTGGTTCTAGTACTGCTATTACATAAAAGGTTAAATTATTTTAATTGCATTATTTGGGAGAATTCAAAATCACACTGTGCGCATACCACAGAGACCTGAGATATTTTTGCATCTTTATACTGGATGACAGCTGACACCAGAATACTGTAGTCAGGACACCTGAAAAAAAAGTCGAACTACGTTGGGATTGTATTTGAATTGATAAAATATTTCGGGTTTGACAGCCCTTTCTTTTAGCTCTTTAAGACATAAGCAAATGTAAACACAACAGTTTTGATAAGTATTACTTGGAATAATATTTTAAATGTATTATTGTTTTACAGCATTATCTACAAAAAGAGGAATTTATTATTATGAGTGCTGCCAGTCTGTGGTGCATGTTTTCACTTGAAATACTTACACTGGTACAACTGCAGTGTCAGCATCTGAAAGCGTTGTGTACCAATATAGTTTCTCCCAGTATAAAACACCTGCCTTTTGTGATATAATTAAATCAGTTTGGATCAAGTGCTCAGGCTCTGTATTTATACAGACATTTCGCATTGCTCCATTAGGGGGGGTAGCATGGCAGCCACCCAATATGAACCAAACTAAATATTGGGGAATTGTAATTTTAATTTGTTCGTTTGTTTGTTTTGTTGACTATTGGATAAAACACTGAGGTTTACTGTTGAAACAAAAACATTTATATAATGTTACAAGTCTCTTCAGTTACAAAATACATTAAGGAGGTAATACAAGAAAAACAGTATTTATCAGCAATAAAGAAAATACAGATAGAAATGCTTTAAGTCAGTTTTCTTTATTACAAAAAATGAAGACAAGTTGCAAAAACTAAAATGAACTTTGAACAACACATGAAAGATGCACAAATTTACATACATTTCTTGACACTGTTCAGAAAGATGCTGAGGGACATTACATTTACACTATGCACACATTCTTCAGGCAGAAAGCAGAAAGATGACAGCAAGTACTGCATGCATGAAAGAAATCAGTGGAGCAAAGTGGTAGTGAAACATGAACAAGACGAAAAAAATGCCGTTGTTTCACAAATGAGAATAAACTATTTTAAATTCAGATTTTTTTCTTGCCTTTCATACTGTTTTTGAAAAAGAAACTTACAGAAACTGCAGTGCTTGCAATATTTTTCACAGAAGCAGTTTTTAGTACATTGTATATATTTTCAAATGTAATTCTGTTGGAAGTATACACTCAGTAAGATTTACTTCACTTGTATTACAGCTCACTTATGGATTATAATTAAAATGATATGAAAATAACATATTAACTAGAAATTGTCTCTGCAGAAATGTTAAATGTCAAACAAATATTCACAGCTATTAATATCATACAATGTAATGGGACTATGGTGGCAAGAATTACTACTACATTTTCTCAGGACTTTAGACCGGATAAAAATGAATAAAATGGGTATTCCTACCTCAGCTGTTTGATGTAGTTGTTGTAAAGCATCTAAACTTAACATAGCTCTCAAGTATACAGCTACTGTTTCTGAGCAGGCAAAGTTGGTATATTCTCAAGACTTGGTATTTTACACCATTGGCTTTTTTAGGATGTTGTCATTGGCATCACAAGGAATAGGATTTTCCCTGTGAGTTTCCGCCACTTCTATATTAAGGCTGATAAAAGTGTACCAAAGGAAAACTGAAGATTCCTTATATGCCTGGAGAAATGGGATGGATGAAGTACAATGTGATAAGCTCAAATGAGCTCTAGATGTAGCAAAGATTTGAGTGATGCCATTATAGACCTCAGAAGCTACATTTGTCTTGATATTGTTCAAACTACTTCCCAAAAGTAAGAGGTTTTTTCCTTTTCTCCTAAAAATCCTGAAAAAATGAGCAATTAGAAATCATCCACATACTGAACAATGGGTAGAAGACTGAGGCTATTAGCACAATCACAAATTGTATATGAATCTCCATTACCTCTTTAAAAAAATAAAATTGTTCTGTTGGGCTTAATAAATTAACTTTACATTTCCATATATATGTGAGTGGAGCTATTCACTTTAGGGAATGAGGTTTGCATGCTGGAAAGTATACATGGTAAGGTCCAGGAATCTAAGTAAGTATTGGTCATATGGTTACTTACTTAATTAAACCACTATATCTGTTTATCTGTTTTAAACTATCTGTTTTTTATATGCACATTATACATTTTTACATCAGTGCTTGGCTTTATAATTTCATCACAAAATTAAACTGAATGTTATTTTGTTGCTTAATAATAATATATTTTGTATACCTCATAAAAGCACACGTATTTTATTTCCAATGTATGCAGTATACGTGTCTTTCTCTGGACAATATTTTTCCTCTTTAGCTAGCCAACAATTTATATTCTAATAACCCTACTGTGATAAATGAAGAGTCACATTTGAAGTTGTATTATGAAATACTTTAATTCATGAACGATTTGTAAATGTTAGGAACTTGTTAAAACTCTGGAAACAAGAAAGACAACAAGTAAAATCTGATTAGGAAAGAAGCCACCCTTAGACTCAAAAGGCTGTAAATCTAAACATTTAAAAAATGCTGTTCCTTGGAGATATACTGCTACATCACAGAATAATCATTATCCTTTTTAAGTTTCTGTGCCATCAATTTGGATTTAAGGGATAAGTTCAATGTAGAATATTTTAGGACTTCAGTCTTACAGACAGTTGAATATTAGCATTTCAAAATATGTAACAATGTTGAAAAAATTGTAACATTTTACACTGTCAATCATAAGACCTAAAATCCCTTTCACAATTACTACATTTAAAGGAGCAAATTTACTTATCTAACATTTAAGTACTAATGACAGCAGAATATTAAATTCAATTTGTGAAGACATATTTATCATTTTAATGCAGTTTAAACTACAATTTTAAAGCTGTTCAGTCTATACCTACCAATTATAATTTAATTTGCCAATGTCTCTTTTCACATTTTCTTTATTCTTGTCTGTAGGAAGACAAGATTTTAAAATCTTCTTTATCTTCCTACAGATTGTACAAAATATGGTAAAACAATCTTGTTCTCATTGTTTCTAAAGATAGAATAATGAAACATTTTTAAGGAGAAATAGAAACAAAACTGTATTAGTTATTCATCTCAGGAGATACGTGACAATCCAAGGACATTATTCTCTTCCTCTTTTTATGTCTCATTACAGAGGTTTTGGGACACTGCCCAGAGCTGCCTGACTCAGCTGTCATAGAATCCTTACAATATTGGCTTAACTCATCCTTTTTGGACTTTGATGGGAAGGGTAAGACTAAAAGAAAAGGATGATATTAAAAGTACCTGATAACCTCGAAGTGCATAATGCGGAAGAATATAAATTGGAACAGACCTACGATTTCTCTCATTTAACAGGGAAAACTTATGTACTTTGCAGCTGAAGCTACTATCAGTTAGAAAAAAAAGATAAGTGATCCAAATTTGTCTCATCCCACTGGCATTGTGACACTGAGGATAAAAGCCAACTTGTCATTTATAATGTATATTTAGCTTCTAAAATTTCTCAAGGCTTTTCATTAGCTCTTTCACAATACATTTGGAGATTTCATAGTCGATCACTCCCTGTGCTCTAATTCCTGTCTCATCTTCTTATATACCTATCTGCAATGTTAGAATGACTTGCTAAGATAATAAATTTATAACTGGGAAAGAGTACTTCAAATATTTAACCAAAGTAGGAAAATGACTTAGAAATTTTCATTTTTCTACTTTTATACACACCTGTAGTAGTCTCCTGTATTGCTTTGTGAAAAGGACAAGATATGACAGCTAACATATATAAAAAATGTTTAGTAGAGCAGCTTTAAGGTTTCAAATTTTAGGAAATTAGGAAAATGCTGCAAAACAAGGAAATACCAGAATCGGACTGTCTGTGCAATCTTAATGAGGTCTTATTTTATGTTTCATTCTATGACACTACCTAAGTTTTACTGAAGACCTTTTAATCCAGTGGCAGGTGCTCACTAGTTGTGGTTTTATCTGCAATATGGTTTTCCTTATTATTCAGAACAGCACTCTATCATGCCCACAAGACAAATTTTTGTTTCCTTATATGTATCCAGTCCTTATCTTACAATAAGGTCAGAATGCAGAGGGACATGACTGCAGTCAACAGCCCCTTGAAAGAATTTGCTATTCCCCTGGTCCAACAAGGAGCCTGAATGTTTGTGCGCCACCGTGCCCCTGCAAGCTGGGAAAACGCTCCTGGGAGCAGAATGTGGTGGCTTGTCCTGAAGCGCCCTCAGGAGAGATCAAACAATTCGCTTTTGACTACCTGTGAACTGAGATTTTCAGAGGCTTCTGATGAGGCCAGACTTAGTCAGGGTTTGTTTTTATTTTTCCTCCCCTTGAGAATACAAGCAGCATCTACTTAGTACATATTTGCCAAATGTCAGTTCTCTGATTGTGAGTAGAGATGTACTTGCAGGATTTTTTGTTACTACAGGGAAAAAAGTGTCAATAATGACAACAACAAATGTTTTCACTATCTAGTTTTTAGAACTGGTTCGAGAAAAAAATAAAGCCTCTTGCAAAGTTCCTGCCAAGGTGATTCTTCCCCTAAGAAAATTTAGCATAAGCAATAGCACTGGTCAGAGATATACTTGATTGAAAATGTGTTTGCATACATTAAAGTTTTTAATAACTTATGTGTAGCTAGCAGTTCCAAATTCTCTTTATCACAGTTAAAGAGAAAAGTTTCATTTTAAAAGAGAGCTCAATGTCAACATCCCTATCCTTCATTAATGATGGTCTGTAGGTTCAATAAGCACTTAAGCATTAAACAAATAAATAAGTTTTTTTTGTTGTGTGGGTTTTTTGTTTGTTTGTTTTTGTTTGTTTGTTTGTTTTTCCCCAATAAGAATAACACTTATTAAACTAACAAAGTCAATGCATACATTCTCATTATTTGTGCATGGAAAAACAGACTTTCACCCAAATGACTCTGAATGGGAACCCAAAGTTTCAACTCTTAAAAAATTAGAGTAGAAATGTTATTTCTTCACCAGGCGATGCACATGTTAATGTAATTCAGTTCAAATTAATGGCAAGGCATTAGGTTAAAGTGAAAGAACATAGTGGCAAAGGCTGTGAATAAATAGTGGCCCCCCTTAACACAGTGAGAGATTTTCTACAGATTTCAATGAACCCAGCAGTTTTAGAATAGCATTTGCTGAATTCCAGATACTTCATTATCCTAAATTTACTACATTAAAAAAACCAAGTATTAATATCAATAAATTATGTCTTCAAATTCACACACGTGCATTCTGAAGACATTTTACTTGTGACAAGGGTCAGTTTTCTGAAATTATTGTTATTTGTTTTAGATGAGAAGAGGTTTTATTAATGGTGTTTTAAAGTAAAGACTGCCCAGAATTAATTGAAACTGGCAAAACCGACCATAACCACTATTTCTAAGAAATAAGAACATTGTTTACACTGGTGAAGATACATAAAATTTAAATTTGACCAAATAATTTCAAAGCTGTTAGATAATGGTATTAAACCCCAAAAGAAATTACCTATAAGGGGGAAAAAAGTCAATGTATACTGTTAATTTATTAGATTTATTATGTTTAGTCACAATTTGAAGGGAAGTATATTAAAACAAATATTTAGTTCTACCTTAGCTCTAAAGTTTACTGCTTTCTTGGTGTACTCTGTATGCAATAGAGGAATAAAGTTAGTCTACTACATAAATTCTAATATCAAATATATGCAGTAAAATGTCTCTGTGGACTCTTACTGAATTGTTTTCTGAGGTTTTGCTTACATTGTGCTAGTCGCAGATTTTGTAAGCCATTCTTTTAACATGTAAAATAGGGAAAACTACCTTTCTCCTTCCTTACTATAGGTCAAAATTGAGCCCCGTGGATTTTCAAGTCCAACAAATGCCATGAAATGGAATGTGGCACCATTAGAGTCACAAGAAGTGAGTTTGGTGGGCAGGCCTATTTCAAGTGCTGTGGCATGGCTGCAGAGAGGCACAAACAGATTATCGGAAATTAAATACTATGAATTAAAGCACCTCAGAGATTATGAATTAGGGAAGAAATGTTTGTTTAAGTCCACTAGAAAGTGCAAAATGTCTGTATTAAGTGTGGATTTTTAAGTACATCATGGAAGGAAGTATAAGCACAACTCTGTGAAAGAGATTAATACAGAATCAAAATGCTCTCATGAGACACGAATTGATGGTGTACCAGGAAAGCCATGTGGCTCACAATGGTAAAGTTTATGCACAGATTTCTTATAATCACAATATAGTCAAGAAACCAGAATCCAATCACATTGATTAGATTCAATAAGTCACATTCTCCAACTTGTGTCAGACAGAAAA
The DNA here is from genome assembly GCF_964273445.1 of Streptopelia decaocto. Lineage (NCBI taxonomy): Eukaryota > Metazoa > Chordata > Aves > Columbiformes > Columbidae > Streptopelia > Streptopelia decaocto. Next base: position 126,386,363 of record NC_138663.1, read on the forward strand.
GCCAGGTACCATCTGCTGAATTTGTCTCAGAAATTACAAGGTTTCTAAAAAGCTAGATGAAGAATTTTGCATGCACAAACTGAAGCAATTACACTATTTAGGATTTTAACTACTCATGGAAGCTTTAGAAGAGCTGTAGAAAAGCAGGGGTTTTTTTGTTTGTTTGTTTTGGGTTTTTGTTGGTGTTTTTTGGTTTGTTTTTAATACAGGGCTGTGTTTATTTTTCTGTTAATATAAAATTAAGAGGGAAAGGAAGAAAACATATTGCTTGCCTTATCAGCATCGTCAAAACATGCACCAGAAATTTATAACTACAATGAAAGAGAAACCAGCAGCATTCAGCTGCAGGGACTGGCCTCCATTTTCACGTTTAGTAGGTTCACAGCATCTATCTGTGTGGATAAGAATTATTACAGAAAATCAAGAGCGTAAAAAAAAAAAAAAAAAAAGGAGAAAAAAGTAAAAAAGTTGATAAAACATGAAAAATAAAGTATCAAAAGGAAAAAAGCGACAGTGGAAAAGAAAAAAGAGAAAAAATAATTTAATATTTACATTGTGGCAAAGACAATCGCTTGAAAGACATTACTCTAATAGAAACGTGAAACCATGATTAAAGTTTGGATGAAATTGTAGCCATTGAAGTGCTCTGGGCAAATCTGGACAATAAAGTACTCAAACTGTAGAAAATATGTACCTTAATAGATGCAACATCATTCTCCACAGCAGCCAAAGTGATAAACTCTTTGGTCTAACTTTAAAACAATTTAGTTAGGCATTTGATCTGAAGTATATGGCCAACTCTCCTGTTTCCCATCCAAATTAAAAAATATTCAGCCAAGTCCAACCTAAATACAATCTTTCATGTGTCTTTCATGCTGGAGGTACTTGGAAATCAGGAAACTACCATGCAACACCCATCAGAAATAGTGAACATTTGAAGCACCAACAAATACCAGCTCACAGGCTGAAAGAAGAAACTATTAAAAAAGTCAATAACTACATAAAAAGAAGGTTCCAATCATGCACAGGAATAAAGAAAACAGAAACTTCTTTAGCTGTTTCGTCTTGCCAATAAGTTTATCTTGTTCCTGACTTATCGTAGGAGTCCAGAATGAACCACTGTCAAACCCAGCTTTGATAATATAGATATAAGTCCACTTCAAAAATGAATGACCAGTGCAATTAGCAAAGACAGCTGCGTAATTAGATATTGATTTTAATACAAGGGTGGGAACAAAACAAAGTTCCTTTTCAAAACATGCAGTTTCTTAGAGATTGAAGTCTGCACATTGTGTCTGGATGCAAACCAGTGCAATATATGAAGTTTGAATATATATATTTTCTGTGAATATTTTTGTTGAAAGTTCACTTTTTGGCAGATAATACAGTCAAGTTCATGCAATATAATGTATGTTTACACATCTTAATCTCCTTGACTGGATATTGATATTTATTTTCAGCTACAGTGAAAAAGTAATTACATGGTAGTGACTAATATCGGTGTTATGCTACTTTTCAAGAGAGATTTCAAAAGAAGTTGAAATGTAGAAATCCCATGTAGTACGAACAATAACCTTAGTTACATCTTATTTACTTTTAAAAGTGCATTTTAAGATGTTGTAATTGAAATAGATGAAAACTGTTAAGCCCACAGTTTTCATTTAAACTATATTATATCAGTCCCTTATTATAATTACGTAAACTTTAAAAGAATTTATTCGAGTTTAAAATCAGTGTAGAGGATGATTTCTGACATTCAGCACATGTACTGGGGTATGTCTCTTATTCTGGAGAGCTCACAGTCTGAGAAGAAGGGCAAATGGTGGTAGAATTACCACGTCTTTCCATAAATATACGATCAAGACGTGCAGAATATAAGTGCTACCCAAAATAAAAGGATGGTTTTGGATTTTAATAATCTGGTTTTTTTTCTTTTCTTTTTTTTTTTTTTTTTTTTTTTACAACACACCTCAAATTTAGCTTGAATCAGAGAGCTGCTGTTTCATGAATACATAATGGACTTTAGCCCATCCTCACACTTATTTCTACTGTGGTGTATCCAGTGATACTTATATTAAAATAAATTATGACTGTTCAAAATTCACAACCAGTTCTTTATACTTAGACTTAACTATTTGGTCCTTATATTCATAGCAGAACATTCTTTGACACATTAAACTTCCACAGCTATTTTAATAACACAGCTTTTAAATATTTTAGAGAATATAGATAACAATCTAATATTTTAATTGGCACTTAAGAGGTCTTTTAATTATAAGGCAACATGATGCTAGCAATTACTTATGACAACATTCTAGATGAATAAGAGTACCATACTTGCAAAGTGTGGCCTAGTACAACATTTGACATCTATGATGATTTTCTTTCTTTCTCACAGCATTTAAAAAGATAATAAGATAAGCAAACTTAAATCCACAAGGTAAAAAAAAAAAAATTCAATTACTTCTGCAAGCACGAGTTCTCTGAATATAGTGTAGCTCTTAGACTACTATTTTCTTTTTTTTTTTTTTTCCTAGCAGTCTACTGCTTTTCTAGTATTCAGCAGTAGCTAATTTCTGTGATATCTGTACACTAAGAATTTTTTTTTTTTTTATTTCTATGAACATTTATAATGGTACTGATAAAGACTTTTTGTCTCTCTGATTCATATAAAATAAGTTCTAGTTCTATCAATTTTAATAATGATTTCTACCCCTCTTCATGTAAAAACTGTTAATCTTTGCAAGGAATGGAGCAAACACGGCTGATTTTAGCTTACAGCAAGAACATGCCCTATCACTGAAAACAATGTTCCTTTCCAGGATGTGATGAGAAATGGCTCTTAGTCAGCAAATTATAGTACTAGTTTGCAAAACAAAACCAAGTAAGTTTTGTAGTTTTGAAGTTTTGGATATTAATATATCTGACTGGCGTGATTCCTACCAACTCCTACTCTCAAAGCATGAGATTTTAAAGACACATTTAATCTCTTATCTCTACTCTCTTCTGAGTTTCAGAAAATAAATTAAAAAAAGAAAAATTCCCATACAGTACTACATGCTGAAGACTTTGCTTTACACTTTTAGTTCAGAATTATGATATGAACAAAAGTTAGACAAAAGTCTTCATTTTCAAATTCTGATTTTGGAATAATAATATCCCTCTGCCTATGAGAAAATGATGCAGGTACTTCACAGGGAAATGCTACAGCTTTTCCTTGCCTTTGGAATATGATCAGAGCTGCAACAACTGCAAGACTTTCCTTTCTTACTACAGCATTTTGTTCTTCATTTTAGATTTAACTAAAAGCCTAAATAATCAAAGCTGTGGAAATAGACTAAGCAATCTTGTAATGTACAAAGCTGTACAAAAGAAGTACTCATTATGGTCTTAAAATTTCTGGTCCTTGGAATGGAAATTTTACCTTTGGAAAGATCTTCAAACTCCTTCTGTGCTTTTCTTTTTCTTTCTTGGTTTAAATTTGTTATTGTTACCCAAGCTGGTGGAAGGATCAAGGGCCAGAAAGTTCAGCTATTCTTTCCCCAGTGATTCCCATTGTTAAACGTGTGTAAATTTCTCATACAGTATTTTCCTTACTGAGCTACAGAGAATTTTACTTCCATACTCAGATATTTATTTTTTTAATGTTTAAAAGAACGTATTGTTTTTGAAGCCTCTGTTCTCTGGCAAATTTAGTGAAATTGTCCACTACACTGAAAAGTTATCAGAAGACACAAATTATTGGAAGTTTGTGCAGGTATACATACACACATACATGGATAGGCAGTGTGGTCACGACCATAGGTTGAAAATAAGGCCAAAATGTTAATCTTGAAGCATCAGTACATAACATAATTCTACAGTCTTTTTCTATAGGTTTAAACAGGCAATTTAAAGCCCCAAGTAATGACTTTTCCTCCTAGCTTAGCAGCCTTTCTAGTTTTTTCTATGGAAAGAAGCTACAAAAGAAGAAGATGACTACAAATGCCCACAATTCTCCTAATTTAACTTTTAATGAATGTAACATAACTTTTCCTAGAGCTAAGAATAAGTACCAGAAACCAACTGCTGACATTACCCTACAGCTAACTGCCTCAGAATGTGGCTATGTGGCTATGTTCCAAAACACACTGCACCTGGAAAGGGCTTCTCTTCAACTGAGCTACATATGATCACTAATGACTAATTTTGGTTACCATCACTTCTGCAAAATACTGAAGCGGGAGTATCTACAGTATTTTCCTTGTTCATTACCTACAGAATTGTTGACTAAGTTAAAAAAGCAGACAGTTTATATCTGCAAATGCACACAGACTTTATACTGAGACAAAAAGTATCACAAACAGAACTTAAAGTCAACCTGACCCGAAGAATGTTGTTCTCGCTACTGAAGTGAAAATGAGGAAGGAAGAAATTTGACTTGGTTTTATGGGAAGATGAGATGTAAATAGAAACCTATAAAATAAACATAGCAGATTTATCATTGCCTTTAGAAATGCAAGGACCCGGAGATGTGAGGAAATTCTGGAGAAAGGATCAGGTCCGGGAATACTTAAAAAAACTGGATGGACATAAGACCATGCACTTTTGTGGTGGGGTACAGAACAAGAATGAAGAAGGCTGCTTCTTGACTTCACTGATGCATAGTCAGGGTCAAGTCAACCCTTCTGGAGAAAAGGGTGGTTATGGCCCCATTCAGAGCAAGGGACACTGCCCTGGGGAGTTTCTTGCAGCCCAAGGGTCGGGATTGAAGGGATGTGAGAGACAAGGAGAGCACCTGCAGCAAGACAGTCTGGTGTTTGGTAGCAAGAGGTGACAGGAACAAAAATCTCCTACAGTACACAGTTGGAATCATATAGAATTTATTTCTAACCAAAAAAAGTCAATTAATTGCTTGACTGAGAAAAAAATTAAAGGGCTGACCCTGAGAGAAAATTGTGGACATCAGACTTATTTCTATTTTTCTATATTTCAGTTTCTGGATTAGAAAGTTCATTATCCTAGAATCTATTCTAATAGAACACTGTATAGCTCAAAAACCCTCTTTTTGTCTATGTAATACATCATAAAATGTATATACACAAATTCAAATACATATACATGCATGCATACCTATGGCACTATGGAGCTATTTTTATTGTTCATTCACTTTGACACTACTGGAGAGTCTAAGGCTGCATTTTTGTACAAACTACTGATAACAAATCATGTTTGGTATCATCTTTGCTACTAGTGATAATGGAAGAAGATACCACATATTAGATTGTCCCTCTTCACCTATCACTACATGATTTTAAACATTGGTGACAGACGTGAAGAAAGAGAAGGAAAGAAAGAAGGAAAAATGGAAGGAAAGACAAAAGGAAAGACGGAAGGAAGGAAGGAAGGAAGGAAGGAAGGAAGGAAGGAAGGAAGGAAGGAAGGAAGGAAGGAAGGAAGGAAGGAAGGAAGGAAGGAAGGAAGGAAGGAAGGAAGGAAGGAAGGAAGGAAGGAAGGAAGGAAGGAAGGAAGGAAGGAAGGAAGGAAGGAAGGAAGGAAGGAGAGATGGGAATACAAGTTTTCCAAGGATGTGAGATGTTAATAAAAAAGTATTCTGACAGTTCATGCAGCACTGGAAGTTAAAAAGCAGCAACAACAACAAAAACAAACAGACAAACAAAAACCAAACAACCAATATTGCAAAGCAAGAAAAACAGGTCTAAGTGCTTATTATCCCCAAATGCTTTTCTCATTTTCCCACTACTGTGCCAAGTTATTAATTTATAATGAAGCAGAAAATTCTTCTGATAAACACAACTTGCAGCCACTTTTAATATATGTACTGGCCTTCCACAGAAAGAGCACTGACTGGATAAAAGCCTTTGGAAGGCAGCACCTGCATTAATATTCTGCTACTAATTTCTGAAAATGTATCAACCACTTGCAAAAAGTATCCATTTAATCTTCTTTTAAGATTAATTTAATATAAAACTATAGAAGTGTTTTTAGGTTGCAATAGTAATGGTTCAGAATAACAGCTGATTTGGACACTTTTGTGCCAGCTGCATGGTACATCGACAGGATCTCTATTTCTGCCCTGCTGAGAAAGAGCAAATGGACCCAAACAAATGGGCTGCAGTGTCAGCTCTGTGAGCTGATGGGGTTTGGCTCTTCTCAACAACACCAAGTCAGAGGGTTTGTTATGGCTGCAGAGATTAGTTAGTCTATGTTGTCCTAACACTGATAAAGACCTAAGAGCTAAGGTACACAGCTCCTTTGAGAATCCCATTTTATCTCACAGGACTAGAAGCAGCTTAACACTATAGAGAAGCCAGAACAAAAATTTCTAAAATAATCACAAATCTGTACTTAAAATCTGATAAAGACTTAATTCAGAGGCAAGTACACAGACATCAGAGTAACACCTGCCTGCAAGTACTGCAACTAATATCCTTAGTCAGATATTGGAATACATAAAATACTACATTTAAGACTACTCCAATCTGTCTTCAAAGCATGATTCTTAAATACATGCTCATAGGCCCAAGTAAAAAGCAAAATACAAAGATGGAATTGTCTACTGCAAAAAATTACTCAAAAAAGTAGGAAGTAAAATCACACATACATAGATATAATTTACAGTAATGTATATATGCATATACATTTACACATACATGAATATATTTATACATACATTTATTTAAGGCAAAGTGTTTTAAGAAGTTGGTTCACTGAGTATTTCTCAAAGTCATTGTAAGGTTCCCCTGGTAGACCCTTCAGAAAATCAGAAATTTTTTATCAAAAGGATTACAAATTCTGAGGAACTAATCACAAATTTGAGTGATTCAGTGAATAGTGTGTATTATAGGCCTAGTAACAGAAATTACAAAATCAAGTGGATCTATAGTTGGAGGCTACTGAGGCCAACCATGTAAAAATTTAAAGAAATGTCTGTGGCATTTATATACCTCACTGATGCCAGAGAGCAATTTGCAGCCTCAGGCTCCTTCCTAGACCTAAGACTAGTAATGGAAGATCATCATGTTGTGTTATTACAGAATTTGTCTGCCAGCCAGGAGCGGGTACTTGCTCACACTTTCCTAGCAAGCAGAAGTTGGGGATTCAGTGCCCATAGGAGCTGCGTATTCACTTAAGTAGAATTTTAGCTTCCAGTCCCTGACCTCAGGGATTACTACTTCTGCCTTATATTTGATGGGTCTTGAAAGCACAAACAAGCTCCTTCTGCAGGAATCAGAACCGAGGTCTTAATTCTTGTGACAACCTCCATTTCCCTGGTAAGCACCCATTAAAGGACACCAAATATATCTTTGCTTCCATCTCTCTTCAGTTCTATGATCAATTGCACTAGCTTGTACAAATTTTCACCAAAATATTTGCTTAGGGGATCCCAAAATTCTCTTAGGATAATTAATATCCATGAGTTTGAATACACAGGATCTACATATATCTTCTTTTAAAAATACATTTAGAGCAGGACAGAAACACTCAGTTCAGCTGAAGTGCCATAGACCTGGGCACATACAGATGAAAACCTTCAGGAGACTTAGAAACTTTTCTAATAACTACATAAATAATCAGGAAGGGAATCTCAGTCATGAGAAGCAGCTAAGTGAGCACAGGATGCAGATTTCATTCAAAAGCCTACCTAATTTCACTCTTATTGCTTATGTCTTTATTTGGATCCAGCTATAGATGCCTAGCTACAAATAACTAAGCCTCAAAGCAGACAAATAGTGCAGCATCTGAATTGACAAACTGATATCAGAAAGAACTATTCTGCTCAAAGTTAAGTATTCTATACAAATTATCGATCATTTTTTTAAAAGTGCAGGTTGATACTTTTGCAACATTGTTATATATCTATTCTATTGCAATAAAAATACTACGCCATTTAAAAACAAGATAACCATACTAACTCACACATATGAACATTAATATTCAATTGATTTTAAAAATGGCCTAGAGAATGTTCTTATGATACGAATTTCACACTCTTTTCAGGCTTTGCAAAAACAGTTGTCAGGGAAACTAATTAGTTCCACAATCATAATTGCAATAATGATTTATATAAAGAAGACCTAATGTTAAATAGTGTAACAGACTTCTTACAACTACTTCAAGGTTATAGGAGAGGAATGAAAATAAAAGCCACTAAACACCTATAAAATTATGTTCAGAGAAAAATGTTCTTTCTGTCTCTCTTCCTATCTCTCTACCTATCTATCTCCTGAAACTAAATTAACTAAGCTGCTTTTTTACATGAATATCTAGAGACTATCTACATTATCACTTACTCAGGCATATCATATTTCTCTCAGTCACAGCAGCTGTGGTGAAAATATAGAATACTTTCAATAACTATAACAGATTAAAATTAGATTTGCATTGCAAAATAAGATTTGTGTTTCAATTATACAAAACTGAAAAATGGCTTATGCATTACATTTACCTAAAGTTTTTGATTTTTTTTTTCCTACTTGAAAAATATTTTTCTTTTCTTGGGACAACAATCTTCCCCATATTTCCTTTTCCCTGTTTCAAACACGAAGTGAAATTTTATTTCTGAATGATGGCACTATGTTTAAAAACACAGGGCCCTGAATTCCAGTCAAGATGAAAATCAACTCTCACTACTGCAATTCAAGTGCATAAACCAAATATTTGCACTAGTATTGAATCTGAACCAATTAATGAATTAAAATTGCCTGTTTCTTTCTATAAATGCAAGTAAAAATGCTTTCGACACCAATAAATTGCTACAAAAAATTAAAACATTTTGAAGAGATCTAGATACATATATTTACGATGATGAATGCTTGTCACATGCTCCGATTGAAACACGAGTATTGACATGGTTTACATTCTAATATGTTCACCATTATATTTATTTGGCTGGATTTTAATTTGATTCTATTATTATAAAAGTTTATTACATGGCATACTGAAAATACTATGTTAGAGGATTTAGCACCTGACTTTAAAACGGTAATGATGACACTGATCTAATTTGGAATTTATTACTAAAGATATCAACTTATAATTTGATAAAAAGTTTGAAATGTCATCCTCATAATATTTTTTACAAAAATTCAAAATATCCATAATATATTAGAAATTATCATCATATTTTAAGTTTATTCTGAATGAAATAATTGTGTTGTTGCACTAAAATATAACTTTACTTTGCGAAGCATTAAACTTTAACAAATTAGCTACTGAAATGCACTCATTCTTAAATATCATGCAGTTTTCCTTAAAAAAAAAAAAATCCAAACCTTCCTATTTACGCACTTTAAAAAAAAAGAACAACATTTCTATACATTTCAAAGCTTGTAAATAGGCCCAATAGAAGGCTGTGTGATAACCATGTTAGAGTAAATCAGTAAGACAGTATCTAAACAAGACTATTTAAAGCCTTAACCTCATCAGACACTAAAATACCTTTATTACATCGGTATCTTGAAGCACATGTAGAGATATTTTGAGTTGGACTGAAATCAATAATTCTAAGTTGCTTGCAAAAGACAGGCAGTACAAGGCAACTTAAACATGTATAGCATGTGTATCTTAAATATTATATTTCTTGTTAACTGTCATAACCTGGGTTGAAGATTCAATGTTTGTTCTGTACTTACAAATGACTTTATTATTAAGAGAAAATTAGGAAAGAGGGTTCCATTTAAGGTTTTTGAATCAAGTCTTTGCTGGTAATAGAGTATAAGGTTTTGTCAGTTAAAGAAGACTTCAGTTACCTAATATTCAACTACACACACTGGTGTACTACAAGTAGCTAACAGTTCATAGAGAGAAAACACTGTAAAATTAACTTACCTGTAATAATATTAGGCTTTGGTGGCATGCTGAATTCATACAAAGTTGGTTCAGAATAACCCAGTCTGTTGGCAGCTGTAATTTGTACTTCATAACCCATGGTCCATTGAAGATGCTCTAAGATGATGTGGTCTCTACTACCCTGCACTTTCTTCTCTAGCCACTGGTCTTCCTTATCTTTCTGTAAAGATGCAAATATTAGTTTAAATTCTTGAAACCGCTTGTGTTATTTGTCTAAACTATGCGTCTACATGATGCACAAAAAAATATGGTGTTCAATTTACAGAGGTTGTGAACATTCAAATAATCGAATTTTGGAGTACTGAGTACTTGGGCTTTTTGTAATTTTGATCACTCCTAATCATGTTTCTAAAATGTGTATTTAGGGATTTTGTTGGCAATCACTTTTAACACCTTGGTTTCAATTTATGTTTTGCTCAAATACTGATGTTTATCTTGGGGAACAGTAGGATAATTATTTGCAAATTCTGCTAAGAATAAATGAACAGTAGGATAATTATTTGCAAATTCTGCTAAGAATAAATTCTGTAAAACGTTTATTTTATATAGATGTTTCAATTACGTTTCAATCAATGTTCTTTAAAAGACACTTGCCACTAAATCCAAATGAATTGTTCATGAATGCAAGCTGTGCTTATATCATATGTTAGTCATATAATAAAAGCATACACTAACTGTAGCAATATGTGGCACATAGTAACGTTTTGTAAACCAGGTTGTATGCAACAATATAAAGACCATTGAGAAAGTATGCAGTCTTATGTCTACACTGGTGACAGGAGACATATAAACCATTAAGATGGTGTTCTAGAGGAAAAAGAGTTCTTATAATTCAGATAATTATCTAAGTTGTCTGTACAAATGGAACAAATGAAGACTTCATTTCACAAATTTGGAGTGCTTACCTTTGCGATCACTCCTTTTAGTGCATAATATATTTAATTATTCTTTATACAAATGACAATTACAAAATAACTAAGAGGTAAAACAATAAACAATATATGCCGTCAAACACAAAAACCATCTTGTTCAAAGGAGCAGCAGTAATGGTAAGAGTCCATGCAGTTTCTATAAAAACAACAACCAAAAAAACCCAACAACAACAAAACCTAAAACCCAAACAAACAAACAAAAAAACGTCACAGCAAACAAAAAACCCCAACCAAACAAAAAATAAAAAGGCATGAAAAAAAAAACCACCAAAAAACCCAAAAGAACAACCAAACAAACTTACTTGCGTGTATGTTGAATTTAAATATAAGCATCAGAAAAAATTACCTCAGAAGTGTCTAAAAGCTAGATTTCTAAGACGGCGGTAACCTAAGCAGCTAAACACCCTGACAAAAATGAGTAAATAAAGCAGTGTGAAACTCCAGTCTACCATGACCTGTCTGCTTCTCAAAACTGAGGGCACATCTGACAACAGCAGAAGTAAAGCCAATCCACTGTTTAGGCAACTAAATATTTACTAATCTAGAAAATAACATCTCTCTCTTTAGTGGCCATTTTAGATTGTACCCAAGATCACATTGTCTGGTGACCTCATAAAAAGTGAGGAAAAGTGATTAACCCCCTTCAACCCTTTCACTTATTCTCCATCTTCCCTAAATTGCTGCTCTGAAAGGTCAGCTCAGACAGATTTGTTATTATGGTGGTCCCTGTGATAAAAGGGCAGGAGATGCCACACTATCTTGAAAGCACTCAGGAAAAAATATCAAGAAATCCTCACAGAAGGCAATCTGATTATTTAAAGCAGTGACTTCACAAGAATTCATTACATTAGGATGGTGCTTTGTAGGCCTGAGTAATACAAGACAAATACTGAACAAAGCACAAAGTGGCTGAAAACATACATAGTGTTAAAATGTACAGAAAATCCAAGGATCTGGAAGGTAAAGTGGAACTTAGAGATACAAAAACACTGAACTGTTTTATGGTAGGTATCTTGGAGTAAATGAGAAATTATCTCTTTTTAAATGATTCATGTTTATGGAAGTTTGTTCTAGAACTGATCATAATGCAAGAAAGTGAACACAGTCCTCCAACATAGTCAAACAACAGTGAAGCATATAACCTAGCAATCAAACACTTATCACTACAAAAATTCAGAGCATTAACAGGAATGCTGTAATAGGTCAACATGGTGAACAACTTTTATGCCTGCAAAAACTAATCACTCCTCTAATGTTTCCTCTAAACTTTACTATGGACATAAAAGAAAAAATAAATTAAATACTGTTGTTTTTCAGAATAGGATTTTTAATCAATTTTTCTTGCTTCTGTCCAAAAGTTTGCAATCTTAAAAGATGGATAATTTGATTATTTAATTCTAATTCCAAATTTTTTACTGAAATTTGGTATGGCAGGGTAAAACAAACCAACATCCCCCCTTCCTTTTTTTTTTTTTTTTTTCCCCCCCTAGGTTACTGTTGGCATTCTGTGACTTTAAAGTATAAAAATATCATTTCATTTTCCAATCCCTAAGAAGCCTATTGCAATACTTCTTTTTTAAACATTACAAAGTAACTCAGGACATGGTACAAAATTGTAACTGAAGGCTGGAAACAAATCTCTTCAATATAAAAGACTGATACCTATCTGCAGGGAACAGTGGGAAACATGCACCAGGCACTAATTCACAATTGCACTGTGCAGCTACAGAGTATATACCATGGCCAAAATGTGCTTGACTAGTAGGCACAAATGTTTGCTTGTGACTACGTGAGACGTGTGATTATTCCTGTATGGTGACCACACATAGCTTCTTGTGCTAAGCTTAACCTGTGTACCTTCCAGAGCTTGCTTTGTAGCCTGCCTTTCCTCTGCAGGTCTGTGCCTGGTCACCCACCCGCCCTGAGCTGCTGTGGCTGTCTCTCCCCTGTATCCCAAGTGCTTCTTCTTCCTGGCCTTCTGTATCTCCTCAACTTCTCCTTATTCTGTGCAATCTCTTCAACCCTCCCCTATAGTTTTTAATTTATTACTATAGTACTTGGAAAACAGCACAGCCAATAAGAGCCATTTACAAATTCAGCACACATTTTGTCAGCAATTTGCATGCATAAAGCTTAACATTCATGGTGCAACATGAGCACCTCACCATGTGTGTCACAATCTAGTGTCGTAAGTAGGAACAACCAAAGGTGAGCCTGAGTCTGTCCTCATTAAAACTACATAGTTAGTATGAGAAATGTGCTTGGGGGTCATGTCCTGCATCAGACAGGATGTTTATCTCTGGAACCCCCATCACTGTTCTTTCTGTCTTGCTACTGGGGAGCAGTTTTCCCTTCTCTTCTCCTCCTATTTTTTCCTAAGATAGCTTTGAAGCCAATGTATGCCATTAGCTTCAGACTCTATCAGCGAAGCTTTATAAGACCATCTTGACTGTCTTTGTGCAACAGCATGAATCAATTTGAGGCTGCTACTTACAAAAATTGCATAGTACCTACTCTGAAATACAGAAGAAAACATGAAATTTCTTATTTTCTGATTATAGTTAGCAATTCTTGCCCATAACATGAATAAACTGATGTTAGGAAAGCAATATTTGACAGAATGAACATGTGATCTCCAGAAAAATAAAATTTACCAATTGCCCTAAACCAGGACACAGTATTGCTATATCTTAAAAGCTGTCATTCTCCCAATTAAAAACAAACAAAAAACAAACAAAACAAACAAACAAACAAAAACCCACAAAACAACACCCACCACAAAACAAACAAAGAAACAAACATACAACTCCATAAAACTTAAATAAAGGGGAACTTATACCTAATAAGACATAAGCTGTTATGAAACACAAAGAAGAAAAAGCTTGTTATCTAATACGTGCTTTAAATATGGAAGCAAATACATTGGTCCAGGTGCTAGTAATGAGGCTGCCAAGAGTTAGAGGAAAGCTAATTAAATACAAACAATGGGGAAGATAGAAGAGAAGGAGTCAACAGATAATTAAGAACTTTAAATAGCACCATTCATTCTGATTAAAGCACAAAAAAATTATTGTGCTTTTTTGTTGTAGGAATGCCTTTAATTTAGTCAAATTGCTTTTTCAATTGGAAGCTTAAGGAGATATGGATTTGAGGTCCAAGTAAAAACTATCTTCTTTGGTAACTTGTTAAGTTTCCAGTTACTGCTTAAACTGTACATCTATATTTCAACAATACACATGGAAAGTCATATTTTTATACTATAATATTGTATCTTAGTCAAACCACTAAATCAAAATCAGGTTTCCAAAAATATTCAGGATAGATGCAAAATCATTTAGCTTACTTAAATCTCAGAAACTGGTTAAATTCCATATACTGCATGCATATATTATATGTAAACAGTTTATTTTTTAATAGTCTCAATTCTAAATTCTAAGAGGCATTATAATCTGACTGGGAAGCTCAATCCCACAAAACTCTGTTGTATCTTGTATTGCATATTTTACTACTCTGTCTCTTCTTTACAATTACTTTTATGCCAACTGTACTCACTGGACTGAAAGTCATTTAAGAAGGTCAATTAAGATTTAGGGATCAATGATATCAGAATAACTGCTTGTTATTTCCTTGGGCTACTCTAAAAAGCTCTACCAAATTTTTATCAATTGATTTGTAGATACCAATCTTCCTTGGTTATACATAGCTTAGGAAAATCATTTTACATGCCAGGTTTAGCACTTGGATAATCCCAGAACTATGATCAAACAGCTACATTATAGGAAATATCAGGAAATGTTAGAAGAACTATTACAAATTCAGGAAGTTACTTTTCATCTTTGGGGACAGTAAAACAAGTTCTGCATTTAATTTCTCAAAGATTGCAATTTCTGTTACAGTCCTCACTAACTTGTGTTTAACATGTTTAAATATCTGATGTCACATTCCCAATCTCTTTTAGACTCTCAAAAAAGGCATGTAAATCTGCTATTATACTCTGCTAAAATGTCTTTTTGCTGGGTCTAGTTGGATAAAAGTAGTATAACCTTCCTGAAAGCACACAAAGTAGTTATTAGAAAATGCACACTTTTAAGTTAAATTCATTGCTTTTGCCAGCTCTACAGTTACTTCTTCAACCTAATCATTTCTAAACATAGTATATCAGGAAAGGAAGGATATTTTAGCTACTTTAATAATAAAAAACCCCACACGCTTTATTTTTGTAGAAAAAATAAAACGCACAGTTCAGAAAAGCCTGTTTTCTAAACTTGCCAGATTTGGTGAGAGAACACCAAATCAGACTCTAGCTGACAGAAGACCAATAAACTTCATGATGGCTGCTGAAGAACTGATATATACACTGAAACTCATGAAAGTCCTAACAATTTGTCAATTATTCGGCTTTTTGGAGCTGCGCCTTGGAATCTAGGAAGATAGAAAAAATGAAAAATGATCAGATAACTAATCTCTTTTAAAAAGCATATAGAGTACTGGAATTTATCTTTCTATCTCTAGTATGCTATCAGATGCATCTTTAACAGGTTAATAATTTGCTGTGCAAACAACCCTTAATTACGTAACTTTAATGCCTGCTAAATTACTGCACTTTTGAGAGCTGAAAAGTGTTTCTTATATACTATGTAACAAAACAGGTAATATAGCTTTATTGTCACAATCAACTTACAGTTAAAATCATAGCATTATTTAGGTTGGAAAAGACCTTTAAGATCACCAAGTCCAACTGTAAACCTAACACTGTCAAGTCTGCCTCTAAACCATGTACCCAAGTGCCACACATCTACAAGTCTTTTAAACACCTCCAGGGATGGTGACTCCACCATTTCCCTGGGCAGCCTGTTCCAATGCCTGACAACCCCTTCCATGAAGAATTTTTTCCTAATATCCAATCTGAATCTACTCTGGTGTAACTTGAGGCCATTTTCTCTTGTCTTATCACTTGCTACTTGGGAGAAGAGTCCAACACCCTCCATGCTACAACCTCCTTTTAGGTAGCTGTGGAGAGTGATGAGGTCTCTCCTTAGCCTCCTTTTCTCCAGGATAAACAGCCCCAGTTCCCTCAGCCACTCCCCATCAGACTTGTGCTCCAAACACCTCACGAGCTTCGTCATCCTCCTCTGAACTCTCTCCAGCACCTCCATGTCTTTCCTCTACTGAGGGGCCTGAAACTGAACACAGGATTTGAAGTGGGGCCTCACCAGCACTGAGTACAGGGGGATGATCACTTCCCTGGTCCTGCTGGCCACACTATTCTTGATGCACACCAGGATGCTGTTAGCCTTTCTGGGCACACTGCTGACTCCTGTTCAGCCAGATGTAAAGTTATACCTTTAGTAAGAATAGGATGCTTTGCTTTCCTTTTTTTTTTTTTTTTTTTTTAAGAATTTGGCATTAACAACTTAGTCAACATATGATACTGTATATTCTTCTTGTAGTATGCAAAAAAATTGGTCACATTTCAAATCATATCAACAGTTTTCTTTATATTAAAAGCAGGTATCATTAAGCAAAATCCACCTATTCAGTGAAATACTTACACTTCTGTATTTGACAATATATTCCAAAATGGGTGCGCCTCCATCATCTTGTTTAGTTATGCTAAGTTTAAAACTCTTGCCACTTCCTGGTTGTCCATGAATTGAAGGGGGGCTTGGCTCCCCTAAACAAAGGAAAAAAACCAGTAGATACTAATTCAGCAGTAAGTCTTAAGTTACAGCTGGGAGTTTGTCTACAAACAAAATCTTTAAAATCAACATGATCCTGCCAAGCACTGCAGAACATCCTTGTGTTAAATATTTTGCTTAAAGTATGTTCTAAAGTAGATTAATTATCACACACAAGGAAAAAAAAATGAGAAGTATGAAAGAACTATTCATTTCTTTGAGACTTTCTGACTTTTGACACTTTCAAATATAAGCTGCTACTCACACTGAAGTTTAGGAGTAACACTACAGGAAAACTTCCTTAAGCATGAGCTTTAGTCCTATGTGCGAGATCTAAATTGTAGTACAGATATTAGGTAAATTAGCTCTTTCATAAATTTGAAAAGGCAAAATTAGATACTTTTATAATAGCCTATATGAAAAATAAATGTAAATAATAAGATTTCCAAAAGCAAAAGCAATTTTCTCTGTAATGAAAGAACAAAAATAATCTTAAATGTACAATTGAAGGGTTTATAGCCAGCTTAAGCCACTTTGCTAATGGAAATAAACATACTAATTATTATTTCTATATGCAATACCTATTATCAAGTTTTAAATCAAATCCTAAATAATTGTGTGTTTTCATACTGAAGTGTCTTATCATCAAAATATCTGTAAATTTGCATTCTCCCAGAGAGATAGAGTTCCTTTAGAAATATTTGTAATATTTGTGTTTATCCCTTATCAAAGTAAAGATAAATTGACTTAGATATTAACATAGTATTTACATAGCTTTCCTTCAGTTAACATACATAGAATTTCTATCAGTTTCTGTCACTTTTCTAGCAGGCATAATGTTCCATATGAATAACAGCAAATTATTTTGTCTGTTGTTCAATATATTTAGAATATGCATGTGCTTTAATCAAAAGGAAATTTGAAAGCTGCCACATTACTGGTTTTAGACAGAAGAAATGTATCAATAGGAATATAATGAAATGGAAACATTTTGTGTTCTTTGTCGTCATGTGGTTTTATTGTTTGTTCCATTAAGGCAAATATTCTTAACTATACTAACACCCTACTTATAAAACAGTTCAGTTTTAACAGATTTATGAGAGACTAGTCTAGTGATAGTTGATGATGTATTTTGGTATATCTGTTTGAGTACTGTACAGTGTCATCTGGTAGTTCCTTTATTTTTCTTCTCCCTTTGTGTTTAATTTATTTATTATTGTTTCTATTTGAAAGCAATTTGAGAATTACCATTAGCTCTTAATATTTAAATCTGAATTTCTTGCAAATAAAGGTTGCTTCAAATGTAGAATTGGCTTTGTAGCATTTATCATTTGCATGTAATCACAGTTAAAACAATTCTTATTTTTGCATAGTTTAAGATTTCTGTCTGAGGCTTGATAATTGCAAAACCTGTAGCATCATAGTTTGCTGAAGAAGTGTCTCCGGAAAGTGTCAATTCATTTCTCACAGTTGTTTATAAGATCCTGGATGTAAATGAGAAAAAGTTCTTAATCAAATATCTTTCATGGTTTATGCATTTGAATATAAACCAAAGATTTTTCTAAGTCTCAAAAATATAGATAATGGGATAAATTCTCCAATTTAAGTTCATTCATACTACTTGGTCTGCCTGAATAAGAGGAACAAAACATGATTTCTGAGAAACAACGTAAAGACTGATGTTATACACTGGGAAGTAGTGTAATAATATAAAACATTCACAGTGAATTATACTTGAAATTATCAGCTGATGTGTAGGTAACATGTTCTAATAATCATTTACATTTTCATTTAATAGCACAAGTATTACTCACGGACAGGTAAGGTCTGAAACACCTCGATTTTGCTATATTCTCCTTGCCCTTTTCCATTTACAGCAGCTACTTTGATTTCATATGTTGTATTTGGTTCCAAATTGCTGAGAACAACCATTGCTAAAGGAAAGAAAAAATATGGGAAAAAAAAAAATGATGAAGCAATAAATTAAAAAAAAAAAAAAGAGAGTCAGGCAGTTTCATAATTTGTTTGCTTCACTTGCAACTTAGAGTCCCATTTTCTAATAGCAGTGGTTCCAAGCTTAGCTTTGTTGTTGAGTACTAATAGTCCCGTTTTTCCTCTGCATGCAATAATTGTTGTGACTGAGCAAATTATGCTTCTGAAGGAATTTAATGTCAGTGTTACAGAATCCAGAGGCCAAAATTAAAGACATTGATGAGAATTGATATCTTGTGTTCAGATTATGAACACAGGAGACATGAATCTGGCAAAAAATTATGGAAGTTTCCTTTCTCCTAGCTAGCAACGGGCACCTGATGCTCATTCAAGCTACCTTCATACAGTTCATTACTTGTGATTTTTCCCTCATGGAGAGCAGTATCAACCATCTTTTGTCTACATTCCTGGATACAGTTAATGTGCACATTAGTGGTGAATTACTGGTGCTCTACTCTGCCAGTTCAACCGTGTGTTCGAGACCTAAAATGACAAGGTGTTATGATGACCAAAGGAAGAGTCCTGAGTTATCTACAAAGAACATGAGAGTGAATTAGGCATGTTTGTACATTTTTAAGAGGAGGGTATAGAAATGCATATTAAGTGATAACAACAACAACAACAACAAAAAAAAAGTACTTGGGAAGTAAATAGGTTAGAACTTAGGAGGTGCTTTCAGCAATCAAGACTGAATCCCTGGCAGCGATCTTTCATGCAGCCTGAACCTACCTCTATGATTCTACCTGGAGATGCTATTAGAAGCAGAAAACAAGAGGAAAATCTCACCAAAAAGAATATTGTACAGCACTGAGAATACCATTGCTGTAACGTATAGCAACAAATCTAGAAACAAAATCCAGGAAAGTATGTGGGATTCCAGGATCCTTCATGGGAATGCAGTATTACATATTACCATAGCACTGTATTTTACTAATAGCGATGTTAAATATGCACTTGATAACTTCTATTCACACAGAGTTCTTGGACCTTTAACCTGCCTTTACAAGAAAGCTTCCTTTTCTTGTTTCTATAGCAATTGCCAGCTTGCTGTTTGCAAGCTCTGCAATGAGCTCTCCAGATGTCAAATTCATATTGGGGAATAGATGTCAATTGGATGGACTCTATTTGAAGTACATCAGTGTTTGTCTTACCCAGAAAAGCAGAGGCTGTATTACCTTACAGAAGGATATAGAATCGTAATGTCTTGAGAAAGAGCCAGTAGTTCCTTCTCAGTTTCTAGAGACCATGGTTTTTTTCATGATAGAGCAGTATTTTAACAGTTGCTTTAGGCTTTCTTCTCAAGTTATATATTTAATGAAAGTATAATTATTTCTGACAGTACTCTTTGTTATCCTTTAGAATGCAGATTTATTAGAACTTCTATTTCTTTAGCTTCTGCAGCAGACAGAGGTTCCATTACATATGGAGCTAAAAGGATTTAATGAATTTTGGAAAAACGGTAACTTTTACATTTCACACTCTATATGAGCACTTTGCATGAATTTACCATTGAAACATGATAACTGCTTTCTTGTAAACAAAACAGTAGAATTGTGTGTCTTCCAGCACATTTTAGCTTTATGATTTTCATGAAATTTACAAATATCAAACTATAAAGTATAACCATGTCAATGAAAAAAAAAAAAAAAAAGTGCCAGCATGAGAATAAGAACAGAATTTGTAAAAGAGAAGGATTATGATATACAACATTCAGTTATGGTAAGATTGAATTAAAAACCTAAACCAAGCAGTAGCATTGTTTGACTTGTATTTCAGCCATGATTACTTTCCAAGGCTGAATAATTTCACTGAAAATAAACCTTAGGGCATATTCAAAATTAGTGTTACTGTAAATGTTTTAAAAATTTAAACAACATAAAAGCATAAATATGAGTCTACACTTAAAGAAACACGAATATGTTAACTACATAAAACCTAAGGATCCGATTCTATAAACACTTGAGTTACTCCTGGGGCTTATCTAAATGAATAGAATTACTTATATATGCAGTATTTAAATGATCAGTGTCTACTTTAGAAACTCCTGCATGGCAGTATGTGTTCAGATACAATGTCTCTTACAAATACATTTATGGAATTAACCCAACTAAATCTGATACCATACTATGTCCTCAAAAACTCAAAACACTTGGTATCAGTGAAGGTATGATGTGGCTATATTTTATACATAAGAAAAAAAATATAACTGTGTCCTTCTGTAAAACAAAGAAAAGAACCATTCTTGACCAGAATACTTTAAATACTCTGGTTGCAAAAGAATATTCAGAATAATTGAGTAAGATTAAGGAACAGTCCTGCAGTATATAACAAAAGTGCTTCACTGCTTCCTAAGTGTTTTACATTTTTGAAGTATGTTGAGAATGGAAAAGTATATTTAATAAGCTAGTTAATTTTTAAGGTACTTATCTGTCATTTAAGCATAAAATCAACCTATTCATCTTTCCATATACAAATGAAACTCAACTGACAGAGTCCATAGCTCATAGTGCTGACCACAACAGATATTTTGATTATAGCTTTCAATGACTGCAGAAGTAATTAGCTGTAAAATTTCAAACAATATTCTGAAAGAAATATAGGACTTTCACTCCTAGCTTATTAATGTGAAAAAATTGGTCCACTGCTATTGGCATATTCATCGGCATATATCAAGTCATAAATATACTGAAAGCTCCTTTATTTCTTTCAGAATATGATTTGACATTTTTTGTTTTTTTTCTACCTGTCCTAACTACCTGATTCTGTTTTTATAGTGTCTTCCTAATCACAGTATCTGCATGCTTTATCAGAAGAATTCAATTAGACTAATTGATTTTGCTGGGATTATTCCATAGTGACTGGTTACATTGAGAAGCACACTTCAAAGAACTACTCCAAAGGAGAAAAACTATAAGATTCTGTTGTGAACTTTGCAGGTATTGCTGGGCTCAGTTAACATGATGTACAAAAGCTCAGTCTTTCCCACTTGTGAGACAGACAGTGAGGCTTCAAATCACATTGTACCCTTGGAGGAGACTGTGACACAAGAAGTCACCAGTTACTTTGGTTTTGGCTTAATGTACTGTACAGAGAGTTTAAAAATATAAATATTTATTACAGTTTTTCAAGGAACATTTTCTTTTCATAAAATTTTGTACACAGAATCTAAAAAAGAAATGCAGCCAAAAAGAATTAAAACTTACTGCATAGCAAAATTCAGTTTAACCTGTTGTGTGACAAGAATCCTGAAGTTCAAGCAACATTAAAATAAATTCCTTATTTTTTATTATATGGAACCTTCTAATTTACTAACAAATCTAAAACATTCAATAATGAACACAGTACAGAAAAAAATACAAACAAGTATATACTAGATAGATAGACAAAAATGCAGAACTCCATACTATTTCTAATACAAAGTATAAGCATTTCAACTAGAAATTTAAATTTATTATTGCAGAATTTTAACTGCTATCTAGATGAACCACAGGAAAACAACATCCGACATTTGCTGTGAAAAATATTGTATCATAAATCTGAGTCAGTAAAACCAAAAATCTCCAGCTGCTTTTCAGGTTCAGGGGTAGGTTGTTTCTATAACCTTATTACAATAGAGTGAGAGGAGAAATGTCTGGCATATTAAATTGGCTTTCACCACAGTAAATCTACCTCAGAAATCTTCTAAGGGCTGTGATATATTACATATACCATCACCAAAGCAAGGAAGGTTAGGGGAGCTAATAGTGTGGTTACAAAACATTATTCCCAAAGTAGATCTTATGTGAGCTTAATTAACAGAAATATCAAGTCAATTCATTGTTCTCATTGGAGAGTTAGCTGTTACATAGAACAATGTTCTTCCAGTTACAAATGGAATTCCTTGAGGACGTTAGATCTAACTAAAGTATGATACAAATTTATTTTGAAACAGAGTATCTGAGATATATCATTGCTGAAACACCATTTGCACTCATATATATTTCAGATAGAGGTAGTAGTGCAAAATATCTGTCAAAGAAGCATTACAAATTTTAGGACTGACTTTATTTATTTATTTATTTCCCTCTAGTCTGAATCTCTATTCTTATGCAGACTGAATGCAGATTGAATACAGTGAAGGTTAATAAGTGGAGTGTTTTGATTTAGCAGAATTTTGCTGCACCTTTCATTCATTTTTTTACTGCTCTCAAGGAAGAACTGAGTCCCCTGGAAACGAATGAATCTCTTTCACAGGAAAAATGAATAGCAATTTTATGAAGCTTAAACAGGTTTCTCTTTGTGATGATGAATCATGCTCTTTTAAGGACAGAAGGAAAAGACACAGGAAGATAGCAATGAGGAACTTATGGTAGTAGGACATGTGAGGAGAACGGTGAGGAAACTATGGTAGCATAGGATTAAGATTCTGTACAATTATCTCACAGTTTTGTAGATGTCACACAATCCGAGGAACTTCTCCCAAAACCTCTGTCTGCCTGGGATGAGCAACATGGTTTTTTTTAATCTATTTATGCACAATAACAGGAAGAGTATAACATTCTCTTTCTAGCTGAGCCTTACAGAGTTAGCTCACAAAAGAGCTGACAAAGTGAAGTTAGAAATTGCCATGGAGGAGAAATTCAGGGAAAGAAAAAAGGATCTTGCTACACAATCAGCAAAATGTTTATTCATATGTAGAAACAGTCACACTATCTCAGTTCCATCTGTCTGCCTCGCCCAAATAACAATTAATTTCATAAATACTGATTCAAGCATCTGCCTATAATGTCAGAATT
This sequence comes from Streptopelia decaocto, assembly GCF_964273445.1. Taxonomy (NCBI): domain Eukaryota; kingdom Metazoa; phylum Chordata; class Aves; order Columbiformes; family Columbidae; genus Streptopelia; species Streptopelia decaocto. The sequence continues at coordinate 126,409,592 of NC_138663.1, forward strand.
CAACTGACACGAATAAATGAACTTTAATACTGGCAGTATTTCAAGTTGCATATTATATGAAAAAAATAATGGTAGCAAAATCATTGGCATAGCTTTCATTAATATATATAGAGACAGAATCAAGCCTTAAGTCATTCCCTAAACTAAATACTCAGAAAAAAATGCAACTATTTTAAAAATCTGAGATAATGGCTCTGTCAGGAATTTCCATTATTCTTTGCAGTATAATGTATAATTATTGCATTATTCTGGAATAAAAGTCATAGTGGCTTAATTAGCAGTGAATAAAAAGATCACCTGTGAATAAAGATATATAGTGTGGTAGATCAGTTATAATTAATATAACATAATCTTCACTAACACGAATAATTCCCTTATAAAAATACCTTTCAGCAGTTGATATAAAAAATTGCACTTGGCAAAAACTGCTTTAATATTTTGTGTACACCCTTCAAAACATAATTATCCTGCTAAGCTCCTTTTCTCAATATATTTAATTTTCATTTTTATTGGGTAGGATTCTGAGATGTCAGGTATACAAACAAAACCAGAAGTAGCATTAGCACCCTACAGTCATTCAGGGGATTATCTTTGATACATATTTTTATTGAAATAAAACTAATAAGAAAATACTAAGTAATTTTGGTACAATTATAGTTATAAAATTTACAGTGCTTTAAATTAATGAAAATAAAGCAAGCAAGAGTGTAATCCAAAACCTCTGGGAAAAGAGTAAATTTTTGGATTGACAACAGTTTATAATATATTGAATCAGCATGAATCCAGAAGATGGGGTTTGTCATTTAACATACTCAGGATGAAACAATAAATAGGTTTTCTTTAGAATTTCATTTTCTAGTTTATTTATTTAAAAAGAAACCTTCATTCAACCTGTATTTATTCTAACTCACAGCATAGCACACAGTTTAGACAAAAAAAAAAAAAATCAAATCCTAGAAGAAACATTCCTAGAAGAAAAGCAATTTACTGAGATGGATCATTGTACAACTAAACTGTTCCCATATCCTTACACGAAACAGAGACATACTTGCATGAAGTGTATATCAAATAATTCATTTACACAAATTTGTGTTAAGAAAATGAAAAATTATTAATTGTATGTAACATTTTTTAGGCTATAGGCTTTGAAAATATACTTGTACTCCCATAAAAGCCTATATTATCATGATATCTTCTTTAAATTTCTATGTTGTATCTATTTGTCAACAACACTGAATATTTTATGAACAAATTCTGCTACTTGTACTGATTAGCCTCTTATTCTATCAAAAATCCTGTGCAACTAGGATCTAGCTGTTGTAGATTTTGGTTCTTATCAATAAAATTGAATTTATTTTTCAAACACACAGTTATTGCAAAGCCACTCTTAATCATCTTCGAAAGCTCTTGAAGAACAGGAGAAATGCCTGAGGACTGGAGGAAAGCCAATGTCACTCCAGTCTTCAAAAATGGCAAGAAAGACGACCAAAGAAAATGGAGGAAAAGAAGGTTATCAGTACTCAGCATGGGTTCGCCAAAGGGCAATCATTATTGACCAACCTGATAGCCTTCTATGATGGTATGACTGTCTGGGTGGACAAGGACAGAGCAGTGGACGTTGTCTACCTTGACTTTAGCAAGGCTTTCAACACCATCCCTCACAACATCTTCCTAGGCAAGTTCGGGAAGTGCGGACTAGATGAATGCACAGTGGGATGGATCATGAAGTGGCTGGATGGCAGAACTCAGAGGGTGGTGATCAACAGTGCAGCATCTGGTTGGAGGCCTGTAGTTAGTGGGGTTCCCCAGGGATCAGTATTAGGTTCAGCCTTGTTCAACCTGTTCATCAATGACCTGGATGAAGAGACTGAGTGCACTCTCAGCAAGTCTGATACCAAACTGGGAGGAAGGGCTGACATACCAAAAGGCTGTGCTGCCATTCAGCAAGACCTGGACAGGCTGAAGGACTGGGCAGAGAAGAACCTAATGACGTTCAACAAGGGCAAGGTGTAGGGTTCTACACCTGGGGAGCAACAGCCCCAGGTACCTGTACAGGTTAGGGTCTGACCTGCTGGAAAGCAGCACTGCAGAGAAGGACTTGGGAATTCTGGTCGACAATACGTCGACTATGAGTCAACAACGTGCCCTTGTGGCCAAGAAGGCCAATGGTATCCTGTGGTGCATTTAATTAGAGTGTGACCAGCAGGTCGAGGGAGGTTATTCTCTCCCCCTACTCTGGCCTGGTGAGGCCACATCTGGTGGACTGTGTCCAGTTCTGGGCTCCCCAGTTTAAGAAGGACAAAGAATTACTGGAGGGAATCCAATGCGGGCTATGAAGATGATTAGGATCCTAGAGCACCTTTCTTATGAAGAGAGCCTGAGAGAGCTGGGTCTGTTCAGCCTGGAGAAGAGAAGGCTGAGAGGGGATCTCATCGATGCTTATAAATATGTCAAGGTTGGGTGTCAAGAGGATGGGACCAGACTCCTTTCAGTGGTGCCCAATCATAGGATGAGGGACAACAGTCACAGACTGAAGCACAGGAGATTCCATCTGAATATAAGGAGAAACTTTCTTACCTTGAGAGTGACAGAGCATTGGAACAGGCTGCCCAGAGAGTTAACACAGCACTGCTTCTATTAAATTCTTTCTGCACTGTCCTTTTATGAATATCCTGTTTTGCTATTTTGATTACACTATATTTATGTAAACAAACATATTAGATGTTGATTTAGATTTCAGTAAGAAATATCTTACTTACAAAATAATATTTTTTGCAGCAGAGAGCAAAGCCAACATTTTTTTTTTATCATGCTAATGAGATATTCTTCTTTTCTTCAACTGTAATAACAGACATTAAAATATATAGATACTCAAAGCTTTACTGAGTATTGGGATGATATCTCTTTTGAAAAAACCTCTCACTTTCCTATGTCTTTCTCTGAATTTTTAGTTTTAAAATTTCCTATACTCCCTTTATGATGACCAAAGCCAACTGGTTCATAACAGATCTTTAAAAATGAAGTTAACTTCCATAAATGGTACTTGTATCTCTTACAGGTGAGGAAAATTGAGGAAAAAGAATAGGAAAGGCAGGAGAGAGAAGGGAGGCAAGGGGAAAAGAAGAGGAGAAAGAAAGAACTGACAATTAGAAACTTACTAGGTACTACCATATTAAAAGTTTGGGAGAGAGAATGCTTGAAACAGCCTCTATTCCCTGTAAGAAAATCTTGTTAAGCAAAACAAAGGCATATTTAATAAACTAATTCTTTATACAATTCAATAGGCTAAAATGGAAATACGTATTGAGCTGTAAAACCACACAATTTAAACACATTTCAAAAATAAATGCATTTTGAATAATGTAACCTTTAAAATGTCAAGTCTCCTCCAAATACTCATTGCCCTTCATTCTATCATTAAATAAATAATTATTTCAGAACTAGTTTTTAAGACTTGTTTTGTTTGTTTTTTTTTTTTTTACATAGGATTATAGGTGTTCTGAAACGTTAAAATTTATTTGATGATAAATTAAATAACTTTCATTGATGGCTAATCTTTTGTCATCCTAAAATTTAGAAGCATTAACTTAATTGAATCAAAATTATGAAAATTAATCTCAGAGACTGGTGAACTTTGGCTCAGTTCTCAGAAGAATTGATCACACTCTTGTAGTTAACACATGCAAGCCCAAGTCCCAGTTCTCTAATTCAATGTAAGGAAAAACAGCTGCAGAAGTAGAGACTGCAGAGTCCCATCTGGCTAACCCTACCCATTGATGTTCACCCACACAGGCTCCAAGAAAATGCCAAACAGAAACCCCAGTTAGTTCAAAGATAACTGTAGATCTTTGGGACAAGGGTGAAAGGGTCCTTCAGGTCAGGCTTAAAGGCTCACATAGGAGCAGATGCATGCAGCAGGCCAGCACACGCAAACAAAGCTGCATAGCTCATCGTCACTAGCATGGCAGATTGTCTACTTAAGCCATATTTGGAGCTGGGAGACTGAGGGAAGTTTATTGTCCTTCTCTAGTTAGTGCTGGTAGGGCCAAACCTGGGATTGTGTCCAGAAGGATAAAGAAACCAGACAGGGTCCAGCAGAGAGCTACCAAGAGAAGCCTAGGGCACATGAACACTAAACACATGCTGAGGTTTACTTAGTCTGATGAAAAGAATGCTGAGGGTTGATGGAACAGTCATCTACCAGTGGAGACAGAAACAATGGTGTGAGACTCTTCTCAGCAGTAGCAGATAGTATAATAAGGGCAACCATCACAAGCTGAAACTAGGCATGTTCAGACCAGATATCAGAAAAAAGTTATTCACTGGGAGAGAAACGAAGCATTGAAACAGGTGACACCAAGAGAAGAGGGTGATGAATACCAATCCTTGGAGGTTAAGACTGAGTTAAATAAAACGATGCCTGACCTGACCTAGGATTGGCACTAGTTCTGCTTTAAGCAGAAGTTTGGACCAGATAAACTCCAGATGTTCCTTCCAACCATTCTCTCCATGATCCTATACATTAAAGAGGAATACTACCTTGATTCTTGGAGCCCCATTTTCTCCTCTGCTATAAATCTACCTTACACTTCTTAATGCAAGGATTTTAAAGTCCACTGATCGAACAATCAGCTGCTTGAAAAGGACTACACTTAGAACTTTTATGAAACAATAAAACAGCACAGTAAAATCAATGGGCATTTGGACTGCTACCAGATATTTCCCCAATCATGCAAAAAGACAGTATTGTTCAAAATGCTTTCTAGAATATGACTAATGTTCTCAATATAGCAGTGTGAAGGTTCATTGTTAAATATTTATGTGACTGTAATTGCTGCAATGTTCATAGTACAACTTACACAAACCTCAGACTTATTGCTAAATATAAAATCTGATTAAGCCTTTCTATAAATCAAATTTATTTTCTGTGGACGTTAATTTTAAAATTCTCTCACAAGAAAAATTTCTAGGCCACTGATACACCTGAACTTCCATTGGCAATATAAGCACATAAAGACAATAGAATTAAGTCTTCTAATACTTTACTGAGTAAATATACTATACTACATTATGTAGTAAAGGAATACCTGTGTTAATCTCATTGCAGAAGGGCAATCGAGTCCCTTATTAAGCACTTTTACGCTGTTTGATTTGTCCATTTTTTTTTCTCTTTTTGAACACCTGTCAAGGCTAAAAGCAATGCTTACTAGGAGATGATCCAGAGAATAAATGAGGGCATTCTAAAGGGAACAGGGATTCCATTTACCAGGATACTGCAAAGAACACGCTGGTTAAATTTCAGCTAATGCCATTATGAATTCCATGGTTTATATCAAGGTCTGGAATCCACCCTGGATTGAAGGAAGGAGTGTAATTTGAGAGGGGATGCTGGGGGTTAGCTATGAGTGCATATCTTCCTTTCTTCTATGCCTGCTACAGTTACATCACTTGCTCTCATTCTTCAATTGTATAAATCAAACTGTATCCCATCACAGTTTACCTCATATATAGAATCACAGAATCATTTTGGTAGGAAGAGACCCTCAAGATCATTAACTACAACCATTAACCTAACTCTGGCTCTAAACCATGTCCCTAAGAACCTCATCTATACATTTTTTTAAACACCTCCAGGAATGATGACTCCACCATTTCCCTGGGTAGCCAGTTCCAGTGCTTTACAACCCTTTCCATGAAGAATTTTTTTCCTAATATTCAATCTGAACTTTCCCCGGTGCAACTTGAGGCCATTTTCTCTTGTCCTATCACTTGCTACTTGGGAGAAGAGACCAACACCCTCCATGCTACAACCTTCTTTTATGCCAGAAGCTAGAATCTCTTGCATGGCAGAAATAATTACTTTCATTTTTTTTCCTGCCTATTTTTCTGTTGCTCCTACAATGCAGATTCTGCTGTGAGCTAATACCCCAGTTGAAATTTGTAACATAAAATCAGAATTGAAAAGGGCTTCCTAAATTTAAAACTCTGTGAGTATTTGTTACTGAGAGATCTTGAGAAAAAAAGCAACATAGGCCTCATTTGAATTCATAGCAGACAAACCTTGTATCTTCTAAGTACAAAGACCACAACAGTTTCTTTGAAGCATCTGGAGTACATTAGGTCAAATGTGTATACACTAACTAATGGTGTAGTAAGTCCATATAGTTCTGAAGACCATATTAGTGTTTGAGAAAGGCAAGTATGGGAGACCTTGGTATGTATTCTTGCAATGCACTGACATTTGGTGGGTCTGTGAGCCATCCCATGTGGGTCAATATGGACTCCACACTTCTGCACCACCATCGTCACTGGCAAATGGGGCTTTTCAATCTGAGAGCCGAACTGTGCTGAGATGCACAGCTTTAGTTGGAGCTTGTCTCCATCTGACTGACTTCACAGAGTGAGCTGCAATCCTTTTTCAAAAGGCTGTGCAGACAAGTTTCTTCCAGTGTGATACAAATGCCACTTGAAACTGGTAAGACTGGGTAAGCTCCTGGTGACTGCTCTTAACAGAGCAGGATATAACTCAGATCTGAACTAATGACTTATCCTCAACTAATAACTCATTACTGGTGCAAAGGTCTTCATAAAACAAACAAACAAACAAACACACACATAGAAAATGCCTTCCAAGGGTAAGAAAATAATGACAGCAGTTTACTTCTGAAACCTGCACCTTTTTCTTATTGTTAGTCAAGATCTGCAGAGCTACAATAATATTTTTGTTCCTTTAAGACTTTGCAACAGATTCAAGACGTCTCATGCAATCCATGAGTTTTCTTATGGTGTTATGAAACTCCACTGTGTTAGAGACGTACAAATGAAAGATGACTTTTCTTAACCAGATGTACCTAAAATACCTACTTAATTACTCTTTAGTCATTACTACAAAAATATCAGTACTCTTACAAAACTCCAAGACAGATGTCAAGAATTCAAGAATTCTTAATGTTAAGACAAAGGAATATCTACAGAGCATAAAGGAATGAAATTTTATGCTTAGAGAAGTAGAGATTATTTTCTAGGCAAATTAATATTTTAGCAAGCCTTGCATCTCAGTTGAAATTGCTCTTTAAAATTTCAACACTTTTCAATTTTATTATAATTCTGTGTACTAACAGTAACAAACAGAACAACATGTATAAAACCTACCTCTTTTCTTGTTTTTACCTATATACAGGCAATTATGTACTAATGCATACCACTGAATTCAATATTAGAAATGGAATGCATTATTTTCTCTTTTCTAAACTACTTATTTTACTTGTTCAATTTTATGCTCCAAACAAGCCATTTAGTTTGAATGCCAACAAAAGTAGTCTCCTATGCACTTCTCTTGAATGGTATGTTATTACTGGGAAGATTTTTTAAACTGGAAGCTGTCATTAATACTAATTGTCCCATGATCAAGGTGTGTTGCTGCAGCTTTAGGAGCTACCTAGGAAGCAGGTTATGACACGGGAGTTCTGCTTTTCATTCCTCTAACCCATTACACCTTCAACTCTGGAGCATGTAAAGTATGAGAAAAACTCACTCTACTTGCTCTGTTACAAAATGCAGGAGGTGGCAAAACCTAAACCATCACAATTTGAGGTAAGAATAAAACAGTTCCTGGTGATTGCTATCATCAGGAGCCATCCTCTCAGTGTCAAGCAGAGAGGCTGAAATCCAATCTCAAATGTATCTTTTATGACATTCACTGCTGTGAAAAAGCAAAGACCTCAAGGCTGATGTGAATGATGATTTCAACAACAGTTCTTTTGCCTCTTACATGCAAAGATCATTTTTATTCGTAACTTCTTCCTTCCTCATCCCCATCCTGCTCCCACATACCAAACTTTATTTCTTGCCAATGGAGAAAGAAAAGAGAAAAAAGTTATAAAAAGGAGATTCATTTAATGATACTGTGAAATGTAATATGGATAGGGCTATGCTATCTCTCTGTTGCTCACTCTTGTATTATCTGGAAGAAGGAAAATTCCATTCATAACTACTCTGTCATTCAATGACCTTGAAAATACTTAAAGAAAACTCCATCCTCCAGGTACACTTTTCCGTTTCGTATTACAAAAGGCAGCAGAAGTTTATATATGCATAAATATTCCATAAATGTACTTTACCTTTTTGCAAGCAGATTGCCACTCTAAAATAAATGCAGATGAATACAATACAGATTTGAAAGGCAAATTTGCAGCTGCACCATGCATCTCATTTGTCAGTTATTCATATCCAATATTGCATTGCATCACTCTTGACTTAACAAGATTAACCCCATGAGGCAGATCAGTAACACCTTTACATCAGATCAGCATGTTTCCTGCAAATTTATTTGAGATTGGGCCATCACAAAAAGCCTGAAAAGGTCTAAATAGTGAGTAGCCAAGAGTTATTACAACAGAGAATGACCAGGTGAAATACATTTGCAATAACTGATTCTCCATTTAATTCTTTATTAATATTTACTACATACTTCTTGCAATCAGAGTATCTTGCATTTGTTTTCACAGATTTGCAAGTCTGTGTCTTTACAAAAAACCAAAACCTTGAACATAAGTCACATTTAGCTATGAGCTTTGACTGTTTGACTGAACACAGTTGCGAACACAGATTTACAAGCTATTGGAGAGTAGAGTAACCTCAGATATCGGCAGTGGTTATATCTGCATAACACTCCATTGCTTTTAGTTATGAACACATGCTGTGAAGCAAATTGCCTGGGTTCTCTTCTCATGTCATTTTGTTCACTTTTGAATGTGAAAAGTGCATTGCATTCAGGTTTGTATAAAAACCTGAAATATTTAAACCTAGCTTAGCTTTCCCTTTACACTTCTCACTTTCCAGTCTCTCTAATCCATCCATGTGATTTGGTTTAAGACTTTTATTTACAATCCAACCTTTCCATCCACATGAGACTTGTACAGCAAGGATTAAGCTGGATGGAGGCCAAGAATAGTATAGAGACAGAATTAGAAGGCTAAATGACTTTCTTACATGCACGTATACACACAAATTAATTTGGATAATAAGTGGTCTTTCCCTAGCACTTAGTAGTAATCTATATAGGTTGTAAATTGCATCCATTTTTTCACTTTTTATATTTTTTTAATTGTATGATGTTGCAAATTGTATCATGTCATTTTATTCCAGAAATTTAGATTTATTTAAATCAAGGACTTTTTATTTTTTATTTGTACTGCATCTTACATCATTATAGCTTAATACATGTGTGTATATATATATATATATGCAACTTCTGCATTCTTATAATTTCAAAGCTAGTTTAAGTTGAGAAAACTATTTTTGAATCAAGCTAAATATCCAGTTTCTTTTGAAAAAGAAACTCCACAAGTTTAGGCTTAGCTGTAATATCATAAGTATATTAACTAATATCAGGAAAGATCTAGGTGTTTTGTTTTGTTTTGTTTTTTATAATATTATCAATTACTGCCTATTGAAACAGACAATTTCTTCAATTAAACCACTAATTTGAGTCAATTTGGCAATGTGACAATGAATGTGACATTTTAAGATTCTCCATATAATGCATCAATTGTTGTGGTACTAGTTGAGTATAAAGTGACGACACATGTTTTTATCCTTGTTTTTACTGATATTAAACTGCCTGCCTAACAGTCTGCTAAACAGAGAACCAGATTCTAAAGCTGAATTCACAACTCAGAAACGTTTTCTAAATGACTTATGGACTCATTTAACATGTACAAAAATCTCTGAGACTTCAGGTACTTATAAATTTCTGGAGTAAATTCATTATATTCTAGAAATGCGGAAACACTACTCAGCAGTAGCAAGTGTCATTTCAGATCTGAATGTGATCACAATTCATGTCATAGAGAGTCAAATCTGATAGATATGCCAAGGAATTCAATGTCTCAAATATTACTAAAAATGTATTTTCTCACTGGAACAGGCTAATGAACACATTTTTCCTTCTGCTTTAGCAGCTTGCACTAGACATTAATGAACTCTGCCTTGAAGATTTTAAACTATTAAAATCATTTTGAATGCAGACTTAGCCTTACAAAATATTTGTTATTTATGTCTGTTTGGTTAACAAACAATGCATTCTCTTAAACTTTAAGATCGTTAAGAAAATTATTGAATTACACGGGGTTCATGTTTCTAAGAAATACATTTAAAAGTCTTCCCAGTTTAATGTTGAAGCCTTGTTACACTGGAGGAAGTGTTTTAGTAATCAATGCCTACTTTCATGCTTCGCTACAAAAGAAGTAGGAACTACAAACTTGCAACTCCCCCTCACCCTGGAAATCTAATAGACAGATTGGTTAGAATTCTCATGTACTATATCTTCATAGGTTTTTGCGGAGGTTGCAACTGCCTCATCCACTCCTAGCCACTTGAGCACCTGGATACCCAGGCAAACAGGGTATGATGGGGAGAAACAATTCCCATTATGCAAGTGCAGTGAGATGAAGCACTGAGGCACCCCCTCTGTGCTCTCAAAACTCTTGCTGAATGGGAAAAGAACCCCCTTCTGTCTGAGAAAGGCAACAACCATCAGTTGCTCCTGACAGCTGAACGCACCCATGGCTTTCCCCATATCTGGGTCATAGCTCAAAAGCTTAATGTCTGATGACTAGTAACTCTTAATCATCAGGTCATTAATAAAGTGATTTAAAATAATTCAGTAGAATTTGTTATAACCAAGACAGATACTTAATTAAAGATTTGATGATGGTAGGGTCACACTATACTTACAAGAGATAAATAAGTAATATTCACATGAACACATAAATAAATCTGGGGATGAAACACACGCATACAGTGTCATAAATCACATGCACACTAAATCACCCACACTAATGCACATTAATCCATGGATATGTGAATATATAGATGTGTAATATATGTGTAGATATACCTATCGCTAACATTTCTCTCTCGAGTTTAGTGAATTACTCACATTTAGTGCAGCATTCTCAGTGAGCACTTGTTGAATCTTGAGAAGTGTGCAGAGCCTCACAGACTCATCAGCAGATGGTTATCAAGTTTTCATGAATTCAGCTCTTCGAGCATCCCCGTCAGCGAGAGATACTGGTCACAGCCCACTGTGATCCGAGAGAGCTCAAAGGGTCTCACTTTAGGGTTGCGATTTATAAGGTTGCAAGATCATTGACTTTAGTCAGTAAATTTCCACTCTGGCCTCACGTAGGAAGAGGTGATTTCTGGTGCTTTCCACCATTTATCTATGTCCAGAACTTTTTATATCATATAGTTCCACATCATCCTGCTTGGGCTATGACCCAGGTATGAGGGGAGTCATGGGTGCATTCAGCTGTCAGGAGTGACTGATGGTTGCTACCTTTCTCAGGCAGAAAGGGGTCTTTTCCCATTCAGCAGGAGTTTCAAGAGCATGGAGGGGGTGCCTCAGTGCTTCACCTCACTGCACTTGCATAATGGGAATTGTTTCTCCCCAACATGGCCTGTTTACCTGGGTATCCAGGCTCTCAAGTGTCTGCGAGTAGATGGCAGCAGTTGCAACCACCACAAAAACCTACAATCTGTAGTACATGAGATTTCTAATAGATCCAGCTTTTAGATTTCCTCCCCATGACAATAACAAGGTACAGTAATTGCTATATTTTGGCATAAGAAGTAATATCTTTTTGCATAATGGTGTTTCTGAAATCTTAGTGAAAAACCATGCACTAAAAACTTCTAAAGTCTCCTGAAAGAATGACTGTTCATGTGTTGTCTATCAAAAAATCTTACTTAAAGACAGATAATGAAGTTCAGCATTTTTACCCAAAAACTTGAACTGCACAGACACACAAAAATAAAATCACCATTTCACTGCTTGGAATGTCATAAATATTATAAAAAGTAAAAGATAAATTGGAATGACCTTATTTTAAATTTACTGAATATTTTCTTACTAGAGGGATTATAATAAGACTTGCCTACATACATGCATGCTTTCTCACTAGTATAGCCAATTCAAAAGCAGAAAGTGTAACACAGAGATAGAAAACTTCAAGTTTTAATTACCTCAACACTACCATGTATATAACTTCCTCTAACTTTGAGGACACAAAGTAAAAGGAGTATCATTACAAGGCTTAACACACAGCAGAGCAGTTTAAAACCTTATCTTGGTTAACAGAAAACCCTTGTTCTACTATAACGTGCCTAAAAAAAGTTAAATGCACATGAAAAAATAGTGCAGACAGGAACTTGTTTTAAAAAAAAAAAAACTAATTTCACAAAAAAATAATGCAGATTTTTTCTTATGAAGTCTTTGCTGATAACTCAGAAACTGATCATTAAATGCTCTTTTTTTAATAAAATAAAATTTTATAAAATACAATTACACAGAAGATTGTGGTAAGATGATTTTTCCCAGCACAGGTATCTGTATGTACAGAGGAAAGCAAGGTAAATGCTCTGAACTGATTGTTATCCCCTTCTTAACGATGGATGGGCAACACCACACGCTCAGGTGCTTACCAGCTGTCTGGTTGAAAGGATACAAACTCTCTGGGGAGAAAGAACCTTGCCAACATTATCTGCATTTTTGTTACTTCATGATTAGTAGGCTTCTCTACACTACTGACAGGCTCAAAAATATCTGGGCCCTGAGGGCACTGTTAACCTGCCCACCTCCCCTTGGAACGCCAGGCCACATGAGCCATAATGTGAAACCATGGAGAGATGTGCAGCTAGCCTGCAACAAAACGATTTTCATATTCAGAAGAGCACTTAAGAAGTGCAGAAAGATCTGGCTACGATTTGCTCACTGATCTCTTGGTGAACTATGATAGTGTTGATTATGACTTTTAAATCCCTAAGTAGCCTGAAGTTGGTGTATCAGAAAGATTGCTTCACTTTTCGTGCTCTCCTTCAATAGCTGCAATCAGCACAGACTTTCAAATGAAATCTTCATTATAAAAGACAAAGAGCAGGGAACAGAGAAACAGATATTCTTGGCTACAGCTCCAAGAGTCTGGAATTTTCTCCTTAATTTAATCTGAAAACAGCTCAAACTAGTATAGTTTGAGACAAAAGCCACCTTTTGAGGGATTCTTTGAAGAAACCAGCAGCATTCTTTCTAGATGAAGAGAATTGCAGGGTCTTTGAATAGATTTGCACAGAATCCATTTCATACAGCTTAATTTTTTCTGATTAAAAATTATTTGCATGTATTGGATGATTTCATATATAAGAATGCCTAACAACTTTGATAAGTATCTATTGTATTTTTCATATGAATAAAAGCAGACAATTATAATCTTATTTATAGTAGGTTTTATCCATCGTTATTGGGTCATAAGAAAATTAATGACTTGTTAGCATAAGGAGCAATTCCTTTCAACAGCTTTTTGAAACATCTATTAATCATTTATTAGGACTTTATTTATAAGCTAACTTCTGAAGGCAGTTTTCCATGATGTTTGTTTCATTTAAAAATATAGTTTTCATTCATTTTATGAGTTCATGGCTGTTCTCTGTGACTGTATGAAGACAACTACACTACTCCTTATAGTCATAGTAGTGAGGGACCAGAGGACCCCGTTCAGCCTTGGCAGCCTCTGTATTGGAAGGCTAGCAGTCTTCCAGACACAACTTTCTCATGAATGTAAATTTTTCTGCCTCTTTCTTTTAAAAGATGGTCTTGGAATTTATTCATTACCTACATCGTGGCAAGAAAGGGGTGCAGTGTTGTATTATCACTCCTGACTTAAATCAGTTAGATAAAAACACATCCTGTAAAATTTCAGCACAGTTTATCACTGGCTGCTGGGAAAAAAAGTATGACTCATGTTTTATGTATGCATTGTTACTTGAGATGGGCAAGCAGATAACTGTCCCTGTGTAAACAGCATTTATATGTGAATCTTAGCCATAAACCTGTCTCTAAGATGAGAACAGATGAAAAAAGTGATTTTGTTTCCATTAAAGAATATTGACCAAGTATGCAAATTATGATGACCCAACCACAAATCATAATACAGAATACTGACTGGACTTGTCTAAACATCCTCCTCATGATGATGTTGAGGCATTGTAGGAAAGTGGTCCTTAGTTACCTAAGCACAATGAGAAACTTTCTGAAAAACATGTAATATTTTTTTTATAATTCAAAAGTCTTAAAAGTATCCTAAATGTCTCAAAAAGTCTAAAGACAGGAAGGAAGGGAGGAAGGAAGGAAGGAAGGAAGGAAGGGAGGAAGGGAAGAAGGGAGGAAGGGAGGAAGGGAGGGAGAAAGGGAGGAACGGAGGGAGGGAGGGAGGGAGGGAGGAAGGAAGGAAGGAAGGAAGGAAGGAAGGAAGGAAGGAAGGAAGGAAGGATCACTAAGAAAGCATCACTAAGAAAAGCTGCTTTAAAAATTATTTCAGAAACTGAAAATAGGGATGTAGGAGAGGATATCTCAATATTATCTTACTGCAACACTGTAAGTAGGCTAAAATATGAATGGAGACAGTTTCAAACAGGAATTTTAGAAAACTTCCTGAAACCCTCTGAAAGCTCAAGAAACAAGGAATAGCTATTTTTTTTCAAAATATTCTAGTTATGTCTAGCAGCATTTTCTTTTAAAAAAAAAGGACACTAACGTTTTTTGACACCTCCATCTGGGAAGACTTTTTCAGCTCTGGGTTGTTCAGTCTGTGCTTTGGTAACACATCTTGTTTTTCTGGTTTTGCCCTACAGTACCTCACAAACAGAACAAGTTTTAGCTCATTATAGAATATCTGCAAGAACATATGATAAATGCAACCAGGTCTCTTTTGATTTCCCTATCAACCTACATAGTGAAGCACCAACAAAATTTAGTTTAAAAAAAAAAAAAAAAAGCCTCCTGCTCAGCAAATGTTTTAAATTCTAAAGTAATTTTTGACTTCTAAAGTTGTCTAGAGATAAATTTAGAGAAATACAGGATATACAGTCTCAATCTTTCTATGCAGGGGTATACAAATATAGAAACATTTCACAGAACAGAATGAATTAATTATGGATCTAGAATTCGTTTTTAATCTTGCCCACTGTCCTCTCAGTAAAGTTTACCTTCCTGATATTTATCTATTTACTAAGTCTTTTTATTTGCAGATGAAGGTGACTCTTCAGGTTGTTTTCATATTTAGAAGCTTTTGTCATCACTTGGAATAGTCTCTGATAATACATGCTATTAAGAGGTACATTTAAGATGTCCAAAACCAGAGCAAACTATTTTGTTTTTTCAACAAAACCTCTTAGCATTACAGTTGGGGGACAACGAAATGAAAATGTATGCTGGAAAGAAGGTAAGCCCCCTGAAAACTTCCAAGCAAGAAAGAGAATAAACTGAGAAAAAGAAGGGAAATTGCACAAAAGGAGTATGTGGGGAAATAACGTGACAGCATGTAGGAACTAACAGAGGCTTTTTCTCAAAGAAGTGTGTATTCGGTTTTAGTAGGGATAACAGCAGAGATCTTAAATATTCACAATCTATTTCACAGTGATACTGTGTTCATAAGGACTGCAGGTATTTGTACCTGCCACTCTGTTTTCAGAATAACTTTCCGTATAATTCACACAGATATTATACTAAAACAATTCCAAGATAACTCATGTTGTACAGAAATCTCCAAAATGACCTGTATACAACTTCAAAATATGTAATGCTGAAAGAATTTTTCAAAATCAAAGTGTGAACTTTTGAAGAAGGTAGCTCTATAAAATTCCAATAAGAAGGGCCGGTCAAGTTCTATACCTTTCCTAATGTAATCAACTAATCTTTTCATAAACTTCATATTAATAGAAATAATGGCAAAGAAAGTTTTATGGGGAGTAAGGTAAACACACTGTTCTACAAAGTTAATGCTGAAGACTTTTGTTTTTGTTGTTCTGGCTTTACATTTGAATTAGGAATCTGTGTGACTGCGCTCTGTAGTCACTAGGTCTGTTCTCATCTGAGTACATTGCACCCTACTCAACAGATTAGCCACTTCAGGTTTTAGTATTTTGTATACTGTAGTTCTCATCATAGAAATTTATTGCCTATTCATTGAAAGTAGCTATGAGAAAAAAGTCTCAAACTTCATCTGAAACATAACATGAAAACAAGTGAACACATACACTAATGTCCGTTAATATGCATGACCTGCAGGTAGAGGAAACACATTGCATTCTTTAGATCTTCTAGTACTAAACAAAATACAAGCTATATTGGACTAAAATGAATAACATTATGATTTACAGTATTACTTTTATACACACAGTTACTGTGTTTGGTTAAGAAAAACAAAACATAAAAAGACATTATGTTTCTTTGAACATATGTTAACTATATGTTCACTGCATGCTTCTTTGAAATAATTCTGGTTTCTTTGAAATAACTCTGTAATTTGGAACATGTTCTGCTTAGTGCAGAATTTGTGTGTGTGGATATGGGATATGAAAGGGAAAGAGATAACACACATTAGATCATCTGCTACATTTTTTCTCCCATCACTGTGCTGATATCTGAAAAACCATTCACCTTCTGATGTATAAAACAGAAGACTGTTAGGGCTGCTTTAACTTGCACTACCTGTTAAAAATATCAAAGGGTAAATATGGATGCAAGGGATTACTGATCTGTTGAAGGTATTTTGTTAGCATTAGTCTGTATAAACATGCCACGTGAGAATGTAATTAAAGAACTCTTGCCTGTTTGAGCAGGCATGAACTCTTCTCTACCTTTAGAGTAGTACAAAGAAGTCATAGATCTGGCAAGGAACTGGCCCCATTTTAGCATCCCTACTAATAGAGTAGATAGATAATAAATGTAATATCTAACAAATTCATTTAATGTTTGTTGTACAATATAGATATGCTTTTGAAACAGACATCATTAATATTAACAGGTATGTAGAAAGGTTACTAAGTAGCTCAAAATCTGTATTTAATGCCAAGGATTAAATATAATGTAATAGCTTACTTAAACTTTATAAGTTAACTGCATATATAATATATGCTCTCAAACTGACTCCTCCATGATTTCTATTTTCTTTGAAACTTCTAGCTGCGAAAATACTTTTCATATCTACTTGAATGGCCAGTGAAAAAAGCAAAATAAGTGTAAATTTGTTCAGCAAACTTTTTTAAAACTAAAAAAGTAACAGTTGACTTGTACAAGATTACAGTAAGATTTCTAATTGGTGTAAAGAGATTTGACTTCATTAACTGAAGATACAGCTACTGGACTAAGACTAATGGAGAAACAAAGGATCAGTAACATATACTTGCATTCTTTTCTCTTGACATTCTTTTCAGTTAAAATACTTCCATTTATTTTTCGCGTACTTACTTTGAACTCCATGGGAGCGAACTATTTTCCAGGTTTCTGAGGCTATCTCTTTCACATCCACTTGGTAATGATGAATGGGCACACCTCCATGTGAATCTGGCTTATTGAATGAAACTTTGGCAGTGGTTTGCGACAACTCTAAAACTCGTACTCCATAAGGATTTGATGGCACATCTAAAAAAGTATAGATATCAATTAATAATCAGCAGCAACTAGATAGACTGAAACAGTTGATGATGTTCCTCAAAAAGTCTCCTTAGTATCTTGAAGAGACAAAAATTAATATTGAATATGATATAATTATGTTAGACAACTTAAGCTTTCTAGTACAGAGCTGTAAGAAAACCACATTTACTTTCTTGTATGCTAAAGCTATGCAAAAACATTTTCCATTTCTGCTTTTCTTTTTTAATATGATCTTTTATAATAGCTATTTTTGTGATAGGCAAATATAAGATGTTTACTGTATAATTTTGTAAAACTGAATAACAAACTTTAAATCAAATTTAACAAGAGCAACAGTTATGGCTAAATGGATCATTCAGAGTCTGAATTATTCTAAATGAGATTAAGATAAAAAACTGTAGAAATAATTTGGCCATTTTTATGAAACTCTGAAATACAGCTGAAAATATGAATCCTTTTTTTCTTCTTTTGAAAGACTGGTTTCCAAGCTACTAGCAAGGAATATTAATGGAAGGTTTCTATTATCTTTTCAGTTTAAGAAATAGAATAGATTGAAAGAAACATTTTCTCTCAAATAAAAAGGAAGTGCATATCTTTCAAAGTAGAAAAGAACTATGAAAATAAAGCAGGTGTCTGTAGATGTTGAGAAGCTAGACATGAAACAAAAGCAAAATATTAACCTTGGGTTCAGTACATCTTTAAAAGCAGAAATATTATGTTACTTTTACAATGTATGACTGAACTAACACATAGAACACAAAAGACTAACTCTTCTAGTTGTCATACGTTTTAAAGTGTTATAATTACAAAAAACTGTATGGAAAATACTAGGAAGAATTTTAGTTCTGTGGACAGAAGACCAGGGATTTGAAACACCATTAAAAGCTTCTCTTCTGATGCAGACAATTATTTGCATATCTGCTTACAGGGTTGACATTGCTTTTGTCTTCATTGTATTGAAGATATTTTTATAAGGACATGCAAGAATTTGAGCCAAAGCCTATCATTTTGTTAGTGGGTACTGAACAATTTACATAACGTGGTCTTTATTCAAGGGCTGTCAGACAGCTGGGAATAAAAAGAGAATCGATCTGAGCTTTACTGGTACACGAATGAAAATGAGCCAAAAATTCCTATGAAATATTAAAGAATGGGTTTAAGGACATATTCAGGCTCATGCCTTTTCTCAGGAAAAGGACACCTGCCAAAGCTGCTCTAAAGGGGCTGATTTGTATAACCTTTTAATAATCAGGCACTTAATTTTTTCCAGAGGTTATCTAACAGCTGTCAGAGTGTCTTAATACTAATATCATACCTCAGTGAATTCTTACAGTTAGCATTTCTGAATATAGGTCTCCTGAAACCTCCAATGCTTGGTGCTCATTGGGTTAAACCAGCACAGATTTATTTATGTGGAAGAACAATTCTAATGTCTTCTACTTAAAGACACAACTATGTGAATCCTTGATGTTAAAGATATGAGTGAATGAAAATCTCAGCTTGAGGGATGCAAACCTCAAATCTTTTCTTATTCCAGGGAACATTTTTTCACCAGGATATGGGATGCTGTTGGAAATTTTCACCCTTTTTGGTGAACCTGTATTACAGAAGGAATTCAAGATTCATGGTCAGACAGAATGTGGCCAAATGTAACCAGTATGCTATACATCCAGGAGAACACAGACCTGGGCTTTAAATATTTTCCTAAATTGAGCAAAAAGTTAAGGGTTTTAGGAAAAAAAAAAAAAAAAAGTTCCATAAACATTACAGATTTTTTTCTTTAATCACACAGACAAAGAATTAGTTATGTGAGTTGCTTGGTAAGCAAGGACAGATCCCAAAATTAGAGGAGGATAAAGATTAGAACTAGCTTGTGACCCCTCTCCTCAGGATTCTTATTATACCTGAGAGCAATATTTTTTGCCCTCTTAGCAACAGTACTGTAAGCACCATTCTGTATACAGATTATTTCCCTCACTACATCAAATGACTATTCTGAGAGGAGTGGGAAAAATACAACATAAGAATGCCAGTAGAGTAATCCAGGACAGTCAAAGCAAAGCAGCATGTCACTGTCTGAGTGATGTGGATACCAATCACCTGGGAAGATGAATATAGCTCTGCAGTGCTGAAGAGGAACACTGTGGATTTAATTTCAAGCTAAAAGCTGCTGTGGATACATACAACATTACAAATAGTTTTGAAACACTTTCATTCATTTTCTGTTGTTAAAAGAGTGCAAAATGAAACAAAAAATATTTAAGCTTGATTTAATATTTAATTATGCTCAGACTTTTTATGTTAGGTTTTGTATGCTCTTTTTATATGGCAATTAACTGTTACTTCAGTTTGGATCAGAATAATTATTTGGTCAATAGTATGAAACAAAACCATGTTCTTCACATATCCACTCTGTTCTTGACTTTCAAATGTTAAGGAAATCTCTTTTCCTTGTGTTTTTATGTCTGCATATGATTAACTATAATAAACATGGCACAGGCAAGAAGACATCCTTCGGGAAGAACCTTATGTTCTCTACTGCAGATTCAAGGATAATTTCTGCCAAACGGAGATATGATTCCATTTGCTTATAAGCATAAAATGAAGCTCCTGTGAAAATCCAGTAAAATATTTTGCACAACTAGCACAACACCATATATTTAAAACTCATTTAAATGTGAAATACATCCACTTCACCATTTTAAATATGCACCTCACAATTTAAGCAACCACACATGTAGGTAAGTTTCATGCAGTTTTCAGAGTTGAACTGCATCAGTTCTAAAGAGTGAATCGCCTAAAGAAAATAGAACAGGAGACACATTCCTAGTCAAAACCAGAAACAAATACTAGCAATCCATTAAGACAGAATAAAAACACCTACTCTCTCTTTCAGAGTAGGCAAATCTATAATTTTTTCCTCAAAGATCATTAGCAGCATAAAGAACTGAATCTAATACTGTAGTTCCCTAATTTGTATTAATTTGATCATGCAAGGTAAACAGCCCTCTACTCCTGATCTAGCTAAACATTCTAGCATTTGAGTTGTCCCCTGTCAGCTGAAATTATTTGGGGCATTGTCAGAATTTCTGTGTTAGAATTGCAAGGCTTTTGCCTCAGTGTTTAGCAGGGTGAAGAATAACTTGCCAAGGTGTATACTCTGAAATCTGTCTGGAAGGATAGAACTCTGGATGGTTCTTGTTTTTTTTCCTTTAAAACTAATCAACCAATCAAATGAATTGTAGAGGAGTTTAGCGATGGGCAGTGATTACTCTTTCATATACTGTTATGGATATAAGTTGAAGGACTATATAATGGAAAAAAATAGGGAATTTCTTTTCTATGATCTAAAGATCACTTAGTGATAGAACAAATTCTGGTAGATTTTCTTAGAACTTTCACTTATATCTTTGTTGTCATCTGATGTCAGAACAAAGGATAATTTACCAAAACTTCAGCCTTTAAATTAACATGAGGCATTAAAAACCACAAGTGTCAGACACTTAGTCAATTTCATCTTCTTGCCACAGTGTCTAGTCCTCTGTTCAGTATGTGACTGTATTCACATATGATATTAAAGAATTCCTTAAAAGAAGGGTTTTTTTTTTTAAAAAAAAAGATCACAGAATCATAGAAGGGTTTGGGTTGGAAGGGACCTTAAAGATCATCTAGTTCCAGCCCCCCTGCCATGGGCATGGACACCTTCCACTAGACCAGGTTGTTCAAAGCCCCAACCAGCCTTGCCTCGAACACTTCCAGGGATGGGGCATCCACAGCTTCTCTGGGCAGCCTGTTCCAGTGTCTCACCTCCCCAAATAGTAACTGTAAAATTGTACTTGATGTATTTTGTACTCAGCGTTTCCAGCTGGTTAGCACAAATGAACTTTGTGATACATTGGTCTGAATTAAGTAGTATTGGTTTGGTTCCAAAAACATTATTGCAGCTGATAGAGAAGTACACACAGATTTATCTCCACTGATATGTAAATGTTCTTTCAAGTCTATTACTACTATTACTCAACCTGTTCAATAGATGACCATCATTTATCACTGGGAATTTTCCTTTCAAGCTATTTTGTTTGATAGTTTTATGGAAGAAAATAATTTTCCTTCTGAGAGTTTACCAGTCCTGTTGTAAATGGAGAAAAGGAAGTGATGGTGTGAGAGTAGGTAGTGGGGTCAGAGATTTATCTTCCAGTTAACTTTTGTCTCCTATCTCCTGTCAATATGTTCCTAGTGCAGTTCTGCAGCTTTTTCTGTCTCTGTATATCTGGCATATATATTGACTAAAAGTAGCTATGTCTAAATGCTGAATATAAGTAGTATCAGGATGATGGCAGGGAAAAAAATTCAATATTAAATCTACAGGTTAGGCTTAGTCTTGCCTTGATGTCCTTACTTGGGGAAAACTAC
This sequence comes from Streptopelia decaocto, assembly GCF_964273445.1. NCBI lineage: Eukaryota > Metazoa > Chordata > Aves > Columbiformes > Columbidae > Streptopelia > Streptopelia decaocto. The sequence continues at coordinate 126,431,496 of NC_138663.1, forward strand.
AACAGATTTCTTTTACCAAATCATTGGGAGCTCTGGAAAATAGTGAAATAATCAGGAAACAGACCACACCTAGCAAATAGATGCATAAATTTGAAGTGAAAATAAGATACACACATGCAAAGCAAAACACTGTTGCCATGTTGATGGTTTCACACATGTTTATTGAAAATCAGTTTTGTTTGCTTGTTTTTTAAATAAAAATCCTCTAGCTGATGCTGCTATGGATGTGAATGGCAAGTTTTAGGACAGAGATCTAAATTTTAGATCTGCTCATATTTTTGTGGAGGTCAATGGGATTTTGGCTGCAGCAAGGGAAAAGTTATACAGAGAAAGCAACCCAACAAGCCTAAAAAAAATCTCAGTAAGATCCTATAATGCTATCTTGGAACAAAACATGATTATCTTTTTTATTACATTATTCTTCAGGGAAAGTTAAGCCTTGCTTTTTTGAATTTATTTTGCTTATGTGAAAACACCGATATTTGGAGAAAAAATGAAGAACATCCATTAACCAGCACTAAAGTGTCAGCACCAGAAATCCAGACTAGTAACTGTTAAATTTGATGTAGTCCTCATCAGTGATTGATCAATCTTATAATATTTTAAGTATGACTTGATTCTGTAAAATAGGTTAGAGGATGCAATTTCTGTGAAGCCCAATTATTGTCTTTCCCTTTTCTTCATTTGCTTTTGATGTCTTATTCCCCAACTTCACTTTCTGTGTATACAGGATGCTTAAAAGACGTGTAATTAAATAAAGTGGCATGGGAAATCTCAATATCTAATTAGATCACAGAATATATTTTAATTTTGCTTTTAAATTCCCTGTAATATTGCTGTAGAAAGGAAACAGACATAGCATCTCTCATTTCTTTAAGTATTCTTACATGGTACCGCCTGTATATGTTGTAATGTCTTTGATGTTCTATAGTATACTGTGTGAAACATGTAACAGAGATGATTTGGCAAGGGAAGTTTAAAATTCATCATCAGGATTGCATGATGTAGCTAATTTGTAAACTATGTTCACTGTCTATTAGTATGGTTTCTGCCAGCAGTTGTTCCTGTTAACACTGAGTCACTATAAGTCTTTGTGTTGAGCTGCAGTTCCAGGCATTACATGTTGAGATCAGAATCTCAACTTCCATCAAAAATGAAAGTGTTCTTCTGTGTGCAAAAACTGAAAGAAAGAATGAGGCAAAAAGGTAAATCAGACTATTTATTCTGACCTTTTTACCCCTTGTAGTCCCAGAATAGAAGAAAGAAGGGGAAAGGGAAGTCTAGGATGAGTAAGGCCATGAAAGTCTTAGAGGTGAACAATGGTTTACTTTTTAGGGGCTCTGGATTCAGTTCAGCTGTACACTGTTATGTACAAAATACACATTAATATTTGAAAAAAAACAAAAACACTTGAAATATCCAGTTTAGCTCTCTGTTTCATGACCTTAACATTCACCATATTAAGATAACAAATTATCTATTCCAACAGCATACCCTAGATTACTGATGGCCATACAATTTTCTAACTATCTATACAAACACAGTTGAAATAATGATACTGAGATCTGAAGAAAAAGAAAAAAATGCTTTGCTAGTTAATATAATCTCCCTGCATATAGATATTTCATATAAATTATGACTAAACTAGATCTGGGAAAATCTAGGAATATCTCTGCTCACCTCAGGCTCTGAAAGCCATTGGGACAATCTGCCAGGCCAAAGCCTAAGCCTGTCATAGAGAAAAAAACAGAGTATAAGCAGCCTTCTAAAATAAAAGTTGTGGTTGTGACGTGAAGTAATTGTTTTTCAGTGGCAAGAAACAAAAAAGACTGTGGTCCTTTTCACATTCTATGTGTTACTCACACAGCATTTTAAATGCTGAAGCAATGAAAAAGGCAACTGTCAACCATGTGGTATTTTTAATAGTTCATCATCACAAGTAAGGTGGTGAGCACAGCTGATAAAGCTTTCAATAAGCACTCAAGTTGCTCAGCATTTACAGTAATGGCCAGCACTTTTCAGTGTGAAACCTTAAATAGGTTGCAGTTCTTCAATTGTTTTGAAAGCTTTAAATAAAATTGTCTGCAATTCAGGCTGATTCAGTAGCTCTGTATAATTTGAGTGAATAGCTATAGTTTTCATGTCATACAAAACTGTATGGTTGCAAATTGCATATAAATTCTGAAAGAAGTGTTTTTCTATCATCAATAAGTCTAATTTCTTAAGGAGGTAAACAGAGGTAAACATAATGGGATTGTGATAGTATGATCACTTTTTAATTTGCATTAAATTAAAAAAAAAAAGGTAGTTTAATTTTGTTAAAAAGCAGCAAAGTGGAAAAATAGAACAAAACATGAAGCAACAAATAATTTCTGCAGAATTTTAAGAGACAACTACTCAGTAAAATGATCGTTATTTGTAAAATTTACCCTAGAAGCATACTTTGCTTAATACTGTCTCCCAACTAGAAATATTATTTATTTTTTCCGGATAGAGCCACTGTGAAAGTTTGCTATGCCCCAGTGTTAGTATTTACAACCAAAGACAGAAAGAAAATGCACAAAAAATTGTGTAGGCTTTAATATGGAAAATATCAATCATTAGGACCTCCTAATCTACAATACCAAAGTAAAGCAACAGAAGTAGTAAAACTAGAAAGAAAGCTGCATTTGACATTTTTAAGCTGTAATTATTATGATATGTTTATCCTCCATCTCCCCAGTTGTTTTTCGTTTCCAGCTGATGCTAGTTTAAGTGCAAAAACTGTAACATTAAGCTACATTTATCATTTGCTGGTTTTTGTTTGTTTGTTTTTTAAAGTATATTTAGATGCAAATGCTAAAAATGTAGTCTTTCAGGATACTGAATATTATGCATTACACTACTGTAAGTAGCGCCTAGCATAATGGAGCCCTGACATGCCCAAACCCAGTGTAATACTACACTACAGATACACTACACTACGTTAAGGATACCTGTACATTGTTATCATTACTACAAAATTTGAGTTTGTTCTATTTTCTACATTTCATATCATTATATACAATGTCCATATATAGCTTACGCTTCACATAATAACCTCCTAGAATTCTTCATTCATTATGTATTTACTAAATACACCCTGATTTACCTTTTTTATGTTTATAACTCCATTTTTTTTAAGTGTTCATCAAGTTTTCTGAAGAATTGACTGAAAATCTTTAAGCAAACTGTTGCAAAAACAGAGAGTAGTAAGCTGTTTGAAAAACTGGTATCAGTAACAGCTCTGATATAGTTGTATTAGAAGGCCAAAACAGGATTATAGCTTGTATGGAGTTATGTACTCTCACTCACATTTCCAGGGGCTCATAGGTGAGAATTTGCTGAAATACAATGCATAATCAAAACACCATGTTTCCAATTAATAATGTGAATTACTTTGTATTAAAATGAATTATTTATTTATAAAGGCAGGAGAGAAATACATAGCTAAAATAATCTTTAGGCAGTATCATACATTGTGATGGGACACTGTTTTGCAAATCTAAGAGAAAAATCAGCAGATACAGAATATCTGCTGAAATGCTCTCATATGTATATACATCTTTATGAGATAACAGTGCACACTGATAATCACAACCTGAGTTCCTCTGTTTTCATTGACCTAATTGCTCTATTTTCTCAACTTTTTCTGTCCTGAGAGGTAAGACACCACAGGGATGCAAGTGGGATTTCTTCTTCCCTTTCCTATTCTGGGAGTATGGTATGACCTGAGTATTACATGATGAAAATGGTCCATAGCAATGCATCACAAGGGGTGTATAAATTTGAGTATAGCTGTACCTTTGTTACTGTAAACTGCATTATAATTCCATAGACATCATTAAAGCAGGAACAATTTGCATCATCTAAGTATGTAGATGCAAATGTTGGGAGACCTCAAAAGCTTGCTGAACAAGCACTAGTCCATTCCACAAGAAAATTTAATTGAAAGAAATGCTAAGAAACCCTCATTTGCTCTCAGTTAATACTTATTTCTGCCAAAAAACAAACACACAGTCATATTTTTATATTTGCAAAACAACAATAGATGGACCTAAAAATATTCAGAAATTCTGTAACAACTGGTTGTAGAACATTTCAGATTTAAATTAATTCAATCTAGCACTCTGGGTTGAATTCAATTATTCAAATAAATAAAAGTGCAAATGAAGATCAAAATTCTTTACTGAACTATTTCAGTCTTTCATTGGTTTTGCTTTATCAAGAAAATAACAGGGAGAAAAGAGAAAAAGACTTTCCTAATGCTTTCTTATTTTTACTGCCTGCAAGCCATATGCCTCTTCACTGAAATAATGAAAATACACTTATAAACACAGGATGTAACAAGGGCAAAGGAAAAAAAATCAGACTAATTCATTTTTTCCAAATTTCAGAAGGTCTTAAGATTAAATCCAAAGGAAATTCCTATTCTGAGGGAATGGGTTTATTTCACTTTGTATTGCAATTCAAATTTTAGAGAATTAAAAGTAACTGCAAATATTCCATTGAAATAAAATAAACAGAGAAAAGTGTCAACTTAATTTTGATTAAAACAGAAAAATATTTAAAGAAGAGGAAACATTTTTTTCAACTCACCAGCTTGACCAAGTGTATATTCCTGGTATCTTGTTCCTATTCTGTTTGTGGCTGTACAATTATACCGTCCAAAATCACTGTCAGATGTGGGAGCAATCTTTAAAATGAATACAGTTTGTAAATATTAGTTTCTAATCAAACATCAAAGTTCTTTTCAAAAAAAATTCAGAAATGCAAATATGTTTTCCTTAAGCAATATGCAGATGTGTTCTTACTTCAACCTATCTATTTGTCCTGGTTTTGTTAAAAACAAGTTTTCTCTTCTAGTGAATTTTTCCATCAGCTAAAGTCTTCTTACTAACTGCATTTTCCTGAAAAGCTAGATACATGTTCTAGTAGACACAGAAATGGAATGCGGGGTCACTCATAAGTATGGATGTACATCCCACGAAAGGGGCAATGGAAGTAGCGAACTGAAACTGACCAACTAAGTATTCTATCCCATTCACGTGATCCTTCATATAAAATTGGGAGATCACAAGGATCTTGGCCCTTTTCGTTATGGCTGACATTAGGAGAGGACCTTGATAGTCGTCCCTGTGAACTGAGGCCTATTGACAGACTGAATCCAGTTCCGGTTGGCTGCATAATCCAGTGCAGGACTTCTGGGTGCTGGCCCTACATCTGCCAGAGCAGTTGCCAGGACTTTCAAGATGGGTTTTGTGTATTCTGTATTATTTTCTCTGTTTTATTAGTAGCATTAGTAAAACATTTTTAATTTTTCCAACTCTCTTCTCCCTGTCCTTCTTTCCCTCCCAATCGCCTGTCCTTAGAGAGAAGGGGGAAGAGGGAGGAGCAAAAGGGGGGAGGGAGGGGAGAGGGTTAACAATACATCTGCCACGTTTTCTTTGTCACCCTGCAATCAAAACCTCGACACTATTATATTCTCCAAATACAGATCTAAAGACACTCTTTTTTTGTGCTAAACTCCTCCTTCTCAAATTCAAATGAGGAAATGAAATAATGGAAAGTGGTGACATCTTTACAACTTCATTTTTAAACAAGGAAAAACATAAGAAACTTTGCATTTTTTCACAGATGTTATTTGCACTAACTTTTATTTTGACTGAAATGATCAATGAAAGGTCTGAAAATTGCTGATTCCTATAGATGATGCAAGAATAATATTTTACTTCTTATTGTTTGCAGGATGCACAACACACCAGACATTTGGGGAAAAAAAAGATGTCAGGAATGTGGCTCAACTGTAAACTCAGGTGAACACTCAGAGAACCATATATTGTAAAATGTATTTTGTGTTGTTAAGCTTTACGTAAAATTAAAAAAAAAACATAAAGATGACCTTCAAACAAGAGTAAGACTGCATCTCTTTAAATTAATATTCTTTGCTACAAGCAATGAGGTTACTTGTCTGGACTTTAGGAAAAAACAACAACACAACCTTTTTTTCTTTTTCAGTGCACCATACACCTCTTGCTTGGGATCTGAACTAGGTGCCCCACTCTGTTCACTCCTGCAACTTCCCAGTTTTCTTTCCCATGGCAACTGAGAAGCTCATGCTCAGATATAAGCCTGATACTAGGTCTTCCACTTGTGGAGGAAGACAGTATGTCACCCTTGTAACAGGTGAGACCAGGACTGGAGACACTGGTAACAATTTGTTGCGAAATAATTAATTAAAGTCCATGATTTGCTATACGCTATTGCTGAGTTTAGTTTAATTAAGGTAATAAAGTAAATGGATACATAAGGTCCACTCTTTGTGTCCTACCTTTCTCACATTTTGTCATTATATGTACCTTTTAGATAACAGAAGGGAGCTTCTATTTTTTGCAGTGCCTCCATGAGGTAACAGTTGCTATCAAAGACAGCTGCAGGTTATTATCACTTTACCCTTCTGTTTTGTTCTTGACTGAAGCCATAGAAATATTTTTGTATATACCAAGCACCTACCAGGTAGTCACTTCAATGTTTAGAATTAACCTGATGGTTTAGTTTTATATTTATTTTATATGTACTTATTTACTTGCAAGAAATGCAAGTTACATTTTTGTTCACTGCAGATGAAAACCTGAGCACAAGTCACACAAATGAGGTTTATTTTCTAACTGCTCATAGGAAATGTGGAGATAAATGAATTCGTAAACACGGGCAGGAGAGGTGGTGGGGGCTTTTTGTGTGTTTATTTTTTTAAGAGCCGTACTTACTAAATTGTAAGTCTTATCCTTAAATGCGCTCTATAGTACTTGCAATGGTGACAACCTGAGGAAGAAATTAATTAACATCACCGCGTTGATTTCTGTTTTAAGCTTTACCTCTAGAATCAGCTTTCTTCCTGTACTGTAGGTCTTCAGATGTGTTGTATTTTTTACTGGTAAAATTAATTTCCCCCTTCTCCACTGAACTGAGGCAGATGGATTTGCTAGCACTTCACAGCTTATATTGATTGGATTGCCTTCCCAAGAGTAATACATGGTTTGATTTGACACAAATGTTGGAGCATCTGGAAAAAGGAAGTAATACACAAATATATTAACTGTTTTAGTAAAACAAGCCACATACCACTATCTAAGCATTCATGTTCACACAGAAGTTTAAATTGATTGCTGTATCAGTTTATTAAGGACCATAAAAATATCAGTATTCAACACTGAGTTTCTGAAGCCTTTATTTTGGTAGCTTTCTCCTCTCCTGAAACTGTTTCAGCTGAAAATCTCATGAAGATAATAGCTCCTAATTATATTCAGCATTGGGAAACATGAGACACTTAAAAGACATTATCTCAGAAATTACAAAGAATATTTCTTCCTGAGGATGAACAACTCTTCAGCCAGATGCTTGAATGACAAAGGGAGGTGACCTATGAAACTTATATATATAAGCTATTCATTTGCTGATTTTATAGTGTCATCTTTTGCTATGGAGAAATTACATTCACTCTCCAGATTTTCATAGATGTGTAAGAGCTTCACCTATTTCTCACTGGAACTCCTTTGTGTTTCATGAAATCTTTCTAAAGAGAGATGTTTAGTTGTATGAATAAACCTATAACAAAAAATAATAAAAGAATACCTAAAATGTTGCAACATATTATACCTACTTCAGAAAAAAATGTATCAGTGCACTATGTAGGACAATCTTTATACCAGTTACTTATGAAATCACCCAATGACAGAAAAGCAAAAAGATGGTGCGTCTTCCTTACAAACCCACCTATAAATGGCTAAGTTAAACATATAGCCAAACACTGTGTCTGATACAGACGAAATTGCTGGTTTGCAAACTAACTATGATTTTCAGATCACATTGCCAGTAGTGACAAGAATTATCTGTTCTACCCTCTGTTTCCCTGGATAGCAGGAACAATTTAATGGTCTCTTTCCTTGGTCATCTACTTATGTCTTGTTAAATAATATTTTTTTCCTATCACATATTTATCTGTAAATATATATTTTTTTTAATTTTAATCCCACTCTTACTATATTTTAAGAGTATTAAGAAAATATTCTTTATATTATTAGAAATCAGGGAAATTCTCTAACACTTTAATTCCAAAACGGAATTATCAGTTATAGCTCATGTCATGATGTCTCTTTTTAACATTTAAAAATATATAAGTGTATATTTTTATTTTGATAAATAGTTCCTAAATGTTTCTAGATGTGTCTCTGGAAATTATATTCTGGTCTTCTCACAAATATTTTAGCTTTCGGTTAGAAAATTGCTAATAGGTATATCAGAGACCAGAACAGAGCATATTTTAAAAGCAGTAAAATTTAGCTTCAGGAATGGTTTAAAACTACATCCCTGCTTCTGAAGTGCATGTTTTCAGCTTCTTTCTGTGTTTGCCTTTGTCAAAAAGCAGAGCTTTATGGTGACATTATGCTGCTGCTGCTGCTGCTGCTGCATGCATGCATACAGGCTTTGACTGAAAACTGTGGATCCATCCAAATAAGTATGTCTACCTATGTATTTATTTACTAGGTATGGGAGCTCATCTTTCTTTTCCATATGTTTAAAGAAGTAATTCTGGTGCTCCTTGTTTCTCTTATACCTTTTAAAAGATGCACATATTAATCCTCTAAACATCTTAGAGCAAAAATTGACTACCAAAGGGTCCACTGATGTGGATAGGACACCTCAGACTAGCAGGGCTCTGTGAAGAAAAATGCAAACTGCATATGCTTGTTTTATGGTTAAGAATGGTCAGGAATCTCAGAATACCAAGAGTCAGAGCCTTGGCTTTTCCTCTGGAAATTGAGATAGTGGTGAGAACCACTCAAAGGAAAACTGCACAAACTGATTTCTGCCTGGCAGTTTTTGCACCTAATGTGTTCAACACATGGATCAGAAATCTCATCAGAGTATTCATGAGACACAAATGTGGTTATTTCACAACAATTTTTAGATAAGCACTGTCTTCCAACGCACAGTTTCTCAGACTAACTTCAATCCATTAATGTAACACTGCCATGAGTGTGGAAGAGAGAAAGATGTTCTGTCTGAACCTAACTTTCCTTCCTAGGTGACACCATGCAGTTTGATGCTCTCTGTTTATTTAAACACACATGTGGCAAACTTGTATCCTATTTTAAAAGTCTTAGGAGTGAAAAAGTAGTGTAGACTTCTATAACGCAGGTACAAGCATTTAGGAGAACAGGGACTTTCAGTTCAAACTGTTTTCTTTTCTGAAGGTAGATCTAGGATGCCTATAGTGTCTATTTATATTTTAAAGTGATAGGTGAATTATGGACTACCATCTATAAATGACTACATATACTAACAGACAGTTTTAACATCCTAAACCACAAACAGGACTAAAAGTCCATGAAATGAAGATATATCCCAAAATCAACTACACCCACATGTAAAGCATTTGTAAACAAAAGAGCTTCACATTTTTCCTCTCAAAAACTCAGGGTAGAAGGCTTTGGAGTAATTTCCCCAGCAGTTGAAAGCTCCAGTATAACAAAAAGAAAAGGATGCAGGATGACTATGCTAGTGACTTGATTGAGGCAAATTATCTTAAGTCAGATGATTTTTGATTTCCTAGTCAGCAATAGGTTAAGATTCCTAGACTGGTATTTCACATGAAGAAAATTACTCTGGAAATATTTTTACAGTACAAAAAGAAGTTATAAAATAATAAATAACATATAATAGTTGGAAGTGAATAACTGGTTTATAAAAATATTTTGTTTTTTCCTTGTATGGTCTTCATCACTAAGTGTAGTATAGTATGCTTACATGGTAACAATTAGTATTTGTCAAACGAAAACACACAATATATTTAATGTAAAATACAGCATGAAAAAATAACAAATCTTAAATCCAAGACTTCGAAAACATAAGGCTGACTATTTCATATGTCTACAAAATCTGATCCCTCCGAGTTTCTAGAATTACTAAGAAAAAAAATGAAGTTAATAAACAGAACATTTATCAATAAATTCTATCATCTGAAAATGAAATATAACCAAGCAGAAATGAGAAGGTGGACCTTCTCATATGTTAACATGTGTTAAAAATACTTAAATGCAATATATGCACTGTATAAAAAGAAAAAACTTCCATGCAGATCAGTGAGAAAGTTAAAACCATTAAAAAAAATCAAAATATGCTCTGCTTAGCTTTTATGTAACTCAGGATTAATTTACGCCTGACAAAAAATCAGTTCAGGGTGTAAATGAACTGTTCTTTTTAAGCTTTTGTACATAAAGTAGAGCCAGTTAAGACAACATACCAGACTTCTAAATACCTAAATACAGAACTAGGAGCTTGAATACACTCCATTTATTTATTTAGTTATTTTTAATCAACCCTGATGATATTTATTATATCTGAACCTTATGATGCTCTAGTGAAAAACAAAACAAAACAAAAACAACAACAATAACAACAAAACACAAAAAAATGATGGCAAAGAAGTACAAAAGCTACTGTTCATGTTAGTATAGAAATGCAATAAATCATAGAATGGTTTTCATTGGAAGGGACCTTTAAAGATCACCTAGTCCAGCCCCTCTGCCATGTGTAGAAGCATCTTCCACTAGATCAGGTTGCTCAAAGTCCTGTCCAACCTGGCCTTGAACACTTCCAGGGATGGGGAATCTACACTTCTGTTCCACTGTATCACCACCCTCATTGCAAAAATCTTCTTCTTTATATCTATTCTGAAATTACCCTCTTTAAAACTGTTGCCTCTTGTCCTGTCACTACAGACCCTGGTAAAAAGTCTCTCTCCATCTTTCTTATAAGCCACCTTAATATCTTGAAAGGCCACAGTTAAGACTCTGGAGCCTTCTTTTCTCCAGGCTGCACAACCTCAATCCCCTCAGCCTTTCTTCATACGGAAGGTGTTCCAGCCCCCTGATTATTTTTGTGACGCTCTCTGGACTCAATCTAATAGGTCCATGTTTGTCTGGTGATGGGGACCCCAAAGCTGGATGTAGTACTCCAGATGGCACCTCACAAAAGGCAGGTAGAATCACCTCCCCTGACCTGCTTGCCATGCTTCTTTTTATGCAGCCCAGGATTCAGTAAATTTCATAAGTACTGTTATAAGCTTGAGTGGTGAAAGATGGTGTATTATTTTTGAGAGATGAGACAATCTAAATTAAAAAAATGCCTAGAAGGAACAAAGACTCTATTACAAAGGTACAAAATTAAATGAATCTATTCTATGAGAGTAGGATTCTATAAGCAACTATAGCATTCTAGAATACTTAATATTATGGTACAAGCATCAGCTAAACTCAAGCTGTTCATTTTCCCAAACAAGAGACTGGCAGGTCAGCACTCTAATTACAAGAAGTGGTTCTGGATAACCTCCATAACAATTCTAAGTAAGGGAAGCAAACTCTGACTTGAAAACTGTCTCTAGCATTTAGGTACCCTTATTAGGTATAATGTCTGAGAACAGTGATTCAAGAACAGACTAATACATCATCTGTCTCCTGCAGAAGGCAATTCAATTAACAGCTTCAAAGATCCAGCTCTGGTGTATGTTTGACATTACACACAAAATTGGATATGGCAAATTACCTGATTCAGCACATGTCCAGACAGCTCTAATAGCAAACTAGACATAAGTTTTCAAACTTTTTGTTATTTGTTCCTCAAACAATTTGTTTTCCCTGATCATACAATGAAAATATATGACAGATTGTCAGGTCTAAGATGCTGGGACATTTCATGCAGTAAATTATTAGAAGACTCTCTCTTAGGTGGTTAATACTGGCATAAGTTTTCCATCATCAAAGGCTTTAATAAACCACATCCTCAAGCAAATCTAGTACTTTCCTTGCCATCCATCCTGTACAAGTACCTTAATTTTTAGAAAATCTGCCACAATTTGGTTAACAGACTTCTATCTTTCTCTTGTATTTTCTCCCATATACCTGCTTCACAATAGTTAATATTTTGGAAGGAATAGCTTTTCCTTGGAGATAAAGTGGAAGACTTAACAAATGAGGCCAGGTGATTAGATTTTAATATATAATCATCCTTAAAAGGAAGATAGGAACTCCAGAGCCTCAGGGTTACTAACTTTAACTTCATTGCTACTATCATGATCATGCAGCTTCAAGGAAAAACACGCAACATCTGCATGTGACGTTTCCAGATAGAAAAGCAAACAAAACGTATACACTAGCTTTTAAATTGCCATTATTATTAGCTAAAAGCAGAATTCATTTTCAGAATGTAACTTATAATTTTGAAAGTTTGACATCAGCAATTTTGCAGAGGTATGTGTTTCTTTCACAGCAAGTGTCAGGAAACACCAGTCTCAGTAATATTTCCTTTCCACTGTCCCATTCTCTTGGTTCCTCTCAAAATGCACTACATTAAAACATTGATATTCAATAGTATAACAAACTAGCTACTAATTATACAGTCTATGCAAGCGTAAGAGTCCTCTCTTACCGGCAAGCACTGCTAGTCCCTGATAACCTTGACTATTACATTATTTCTAACATGCAAACACCACACTATTTTCCACATTTCCATAAACATAGACAAAAAAATAGTTATCATGAAGATAAGGTATCTTTCTGTTAGATGCCAAGTATGTAGTTGATAATGGCACCTTCAACCTTAACAAATGGTGGGCAACAAACACATGCATAGTTTGGGTGCTTGCTGCTGCCAGAGTCACAGAAATTCATTTTATATATTTACTTTTGAATTCTACTTGACATTAAGGAATTGTATTAAAAATACAAAAAAAACCCACCCCAAAACAAAATGAAAAAAAAAAAAAGAAAACAACAACAAAAACAAACACAAACGCCACCAAACAAACAAAAAACCCAAGGAATTTTGGTTTCATAAAAATATCTGTTTTGAATGGACAAACATGTCTAAAATTATTGAAACCCGTGTAAAATATGAGAAGAAATTATAAAGAAATCATAGGTAGGTAAAATAAGTTAAGTATGTCAACAGTGATGTTCAAAAGAAACTCTCCGCATACATCTGTCATTTTTTATGTCAGTAAATCACTAAGAACACTGACCATCAGAACTAGAACAGGAAGACTCCCCCTATGGTTCTCTCACACTACCAGTAATTTTGATTTTAGTAATAACAATATCAGATTATGCCAATTACTGATACATTATTTTCGTATGGCACCAGTCTGTATCAAAAAGTCAACATTCCTGGACAGAATTACTGGAATAATTTAGGATGGCCAGACTTCTAACATCATATATCAGATCACATAATTCTCTTATAGCCAAAAGTGAAAAACTGCAATGCCTTTTTCAAACCAGGATCCTAACCTCCATCTCTCTTCCTATACTACTTGTCACATTTTCAGAACAAAATCCTGCTTCATGTCTTTACCTTCCATATTTTCCTATCTGTCATCTTGATCTCCACAATGTGCCTCCTATTAACATCTTCCCTCCATTCCCTAATCTCAATCTCTCCCTCTCCTGTATTCCTGAATCATAATTGTTGTTCCTTTATAGAGCAGTGAATTATCAGCCTCATTATCTCTTAAGTTTTTGCACACAGTACTGTTCATAAAAACAACAACAAAATCTCTAAGAAATTTTAAGGAACATACCAAAAATCCAAACAGCATTGCTACAATTACCCTGTGTATTCAACTCCATTTCCAACATCTGGCACCCCAAACCCATACCCTACATCTCTCAGATCTCCAGTACAATGTACTCAAATTCAACCAGTATTTCCCTCTTCACTTTAGCCCTATGCTGCTCCCAGTGCATGTGGCAACAGCAGCTGAGGGGTGGGCTCAGTGGTGCAGAGGGGCCTGGCCTCAGATATTGCAACCAAAGCTACATGCCTCATGCTTACAGTAAACAATACTGGAGGTCCCTCCTTCAAGCACGAGCTAACCTAGTGACTTCAGGATGTTTTGACACAACTGAAGACTCTTTAGAGATACCAATTTCAAGTAATGCCAAGTATTCTGCAGTTAAGGGAAGTTAATGGAGAAAAAAAATATTGAGGTTACAAATCTCATTTTAAGATATTTTGTTTTGTTCAAGTTTCAAAGTTTCAACATCACATCATACTTAGCATACTACCTGATTATTTTCCTCATAATTCTCAGATGTGTTGATTCTGCTCTGCTGAACCTATCTTGGAGGTACAAAGGACAAAGGCCATGTTGCCTTTTTTTCATTTACAGGTCATCATTGTATAATATAAATTACACTTAACATAATAGATAATAAGTTGCAAAACTCCGTTGAATTTTGTAACTATGAAAGCCAGTTTGAAATTTACACATTAATTAGCAATGTAAACATTTTATATTTTTAGTCTGTCAGACTACCTCATGACATACAAACATCTTCAAGGACACATCAGAAAACTCTTTCTTGTTTGTTTGTTTGTTTTTTGGTTTTTTTTTTAACCTTTAACTTTCCCAATTGTACATGTGAAAAATTAGATCAGTAAGAAAATATTATTAAAATGAGTAAATTATTAGAAGAGGAATAAAACCTAAAACATTTTATTAATATATTCATTCAAAATTTTATTTTTTCTCTTCAAACAGCCAATATGTTATTAAAAATCTACCTACCCAAAAACTTAGAGAAATTCCTAACATGAATATCACATTTTAACAAGACATTAACATATATAGGCCAAAAGTTTTAAAGCGGAAGTTTCTGTTCTAAAGTATGATTACACCCTTACGGGCTAAAGAATAGATGGACTTACTATACAGGTGAATAAAGTATAATTTTACCCATTTTGACACATTAATTGCAACATCAGAATAAGTCAACAATGATGCATTCATCTCTGCTCAGTCCAGGGAGTTTTGGTGAAATGTTTTTTGCAAAATGACTCTATGTGACAAACCTCATCTTTTACTCAGAACATTCTTATCCCCTTTAAATCACTGTAGTGGCATACCAAATTTGCGGTATGCAAAGTCTACTAGGCGGTCAAAAAAATTTTTAGATCTTACAAGTGGCATTCATTAGCTCCAAAGTCAGGTCAAAATTATGACATCTTTTTCATGATGCTAAAGATTGACTTTTCCATGTTTGCTTTTTCATTTTAAGCTATAAATTTGACAAGAAGAAATGTAACTAGAGGCCAACAGCATTTTAATAGAAGAGATGCAAAATTTTCCATAATATTTCAACATTTCATTTCTCTTGATTGTTTTTCCTATCATTTGTCTCTTTCTTAGGTCTTATGATTGTGTTTATCTATTTTTTTTTTCTGGCTGTGACAACAAGATAGGGCTGGGCCCCCATGAATAATAGCTGAAGGGAGGGTGTAAAGAAGACAAAGCCAGACTCTTTTCAGCGATGTCCAGGGACAGAACAAGAGGCAATCTCTTCCAACCTCAACCATTCTACGATTCTCTGAGTAGAGACATGATGTTAATACAGTTATTTCTTTCAACAGAGACAGAATACAAGGTATGAACTGTCTGCATTTATTATAATTTATGATAGCAGTGGTAGCTGAAATATTTGTGACATTTTTCATCGTATTTTTGACATCTTGCACACAGTAGTATTATTTACATGGACTTATAGCCTTGCTTCCTTGAAGGTAAATAGAATTTGTAGCTTGTTCAACCTTTTAAGAAATACTGTATATTTTTGCAAAGATATAAAAAGAAATATCATTAATCCAAAGCATCTTCGTTAACCGTAGTGCAATACAGCTAACATAAAACAAAGTGGAGCGCCTAAAAGACTAATTGATTCAGGAAACAAAGTTCAATACTGTAATAGAAATGAGGTTGATTTCACATTGTGATGGGGGAAGAAAAAAAAAAAAAAGAAAAAAGTGTTTCTGATAAGCAATACAGTAGTATAATAAATACTGCACAGGTTTCTTTATAGGTAAAGACTATATTGCACATGCTACACAATTTTTTTTGGTACCACTGAATGTTGGCACTTTACTAATAAGGAATATAACGATAAAATTCAGGTTTGGGTAAAAACCAGGAGGAAGCAAAACTTCTCATTTTTGGAAGACACTTTAATTATTTAAATGGGTTTGTTTAGAAATTATTTTCTAAGAAATCATATTTGTCAGCCACTCATATGGCTGACCTCATGCAAAAATGAATGCAATTACTGAATGCAATATGTTTTTAGGGATATGGTTTAGTGCCAGAGTTAGGTTAATGGTTGGACTTAATGATCCTGAGGGCTTCTTCCAACCAAAATGATCCTGTGATTCTATATTTGTGATAGTTCATTATATCCTCAAACACTAGTCTTTGTGTACATTGAGGAAGCAGGTATTTTTGGACCATCCATCATATCTAATAACTTCAGCATCAATATTGAAACTTGGGAGTTTTAATAGAAAGTGAAAGTGAAGTGAAAACTGGTAATTGCAGCTACAAAAGACCGTAAGTTAGCATGCTTCCCAGGTACTATATGGAAAACCAGAAACTTTTCCATAGAACATGGCTTAATAAATTTTCCTCAGTAAAATAAGTATTCTACAAAAGAATTTGCACTTAGTGATGCACAGCAATCAGAGAAATCAGCATCTTACACAATGTGTACACCTAGGAGTACACAATTAAGTGCTGTGAATACTTCTGACAGTGTTAATGACAGTTTCAACACAATGAAAGGAAAACTTGAAGGGCAACTTGAGAGCCACTTGATCACAGCCACAATCACTGATGATCATTACTGGCTTGTTTAAATCCTTTCCAACTTAGTAATGCCATCAGTGCATTCTAACCAAGAGTAATACTATGAAGAAAGTTGATCCAGCATATTGAGCATGTCAAAATAATGTTTTTTCTTTCTCTAATGCTAATCATTACAGTGAATAATTTGCAGAATCCAAGACATAATGTGGTCTCTCATTAGGATTTTTCTTCTTTTAGTCAGACCTGTATTATGCTTGTTAAGATTCCTTTATATCCCTAGCATAAATTTTTCACAATAATTATGTCTCAGCTAAAAAGACAAAAAATACTATACAGAAATGTAAACATTTGCGTAGGAAAACTGTAACTTTGAAAGGCGCTCAATGTTATTGTATGTACAAATCAAGTTGTAATTCACTGGGATTCATACATTTCTACATTTAACTTCCACAAGCAATTGATGAAATTCATTAGTAAATAATATTTACTACGGTATCTTTATTTTTCCTGTCATTTTGATTTATTTTGCATACTTACTATAAGGAAAACTAAGCATAATGAAATGCAAAGATGACTTTATAGGAAGAAATCCTTATAAATAGCTCTGGGTTCCCTACAGTTCATGACCATCTAGCATTTCCTGCAGATAAAAGGCAGGGTTAACTGTGCCGAATCGATATCAAACCTGATAATCTCTTCCTGTCCTGAAGAACCACTCTTATCATCAAGAGAAACCCCAATAGAGAACAAGGATAAAGCACATAAACACTGTGGAATCCTACTGTCAGTTTAAGTCTCCAATAGGGTTCAAGAAGTAAAAGGAAGAGACAGAGACACCAGAGTGCTCTGTGGCTCCATTAAGCCTGTTGAACTGATGTGACAGGACTCCTGACTACACAATCTGACAAATGTACTAAAACATAGAATCATAGAATCGTTTCAGTTGGAAGAGATACTCAGGATCTAACTCTGGCACTAAACCATGTCCCTAAGAATATAATCTAAATGCCTTTTAAACACCTCCAGGGATGGTGACTCCACCACCTCCCTGGGCAGCCTATTCCAATGACTGACAACCCTTTCAGGGAAGAATTTTTCCTAATATCCAATCTGAACCTTCCCCGATGCAATTTGAGGCCATTTCCTCTTGCCCTGTCACTTGCTGCTTGGGAGAAGAGACCAACACCCTCCACGCTACAACCTCCTTTCAGGTAGTTGTAGAGAGTGAGAGGTCTCCCCTCAGCCTCCTTTTCTCCAGGCTAAACAGCCCCAGTTCCCTCATATAAAGAAAATATTTGTAGCTTTTTTATTAACTTACAGAATGGCATAGGTGCATTGATTAGTCCTATCTAGGAACTATGGAACAATATAAACAATTACGTCTTGCTTATTAATTTACATTTTAATGCTAAAATAGTTACTGTGTTTTCTACTAGAATACTACTAAAATGAATTACAATTCTACTAAAATGGCTCACTAGTGATTATGCAAAGAACCAGTCATACCTGAAAATAAATAATCTCAAAATTGGTTTTGAAGAGTACAAAACTAAAACAGCTGAAGTGAAAATTAAAATATTTTGAAGAATTTTATGCAATGTGGTATATGAATATTTTTGGGGGAAAAAAAAAGTAAAAAACCCAATCACAATGTTTGTAATGTACAATTCACATGCTAAAAACTAGCACTTGGAAAATAATACAAGGAGAGTCAAATAATTTATTCAATACTGAATTCAGAGAATCTCATAACAATTCCCACGTTCTCCCATTTTGCTATGAGAATATAAATTAGCTGTTTAGTTTTTGAACCTGTACCTTTTCCTGAATGTCTCTAGCCTGCAACTTACAAAGCAAAATAACTGGAATGAAGGATAACTATGACACCTGCTTCATAAAAGAACACATTTGTAGTGTCTATCAAGGCATAAATTCAGACTTATTATGCTATTCCATTTTCTCACACATTGTATTTGTTTGTTCCCAGACATATTCAAAATTAACTCTGCCATATCATAATTAGAAAATGTTACTTCTAAATTCTTAACATATGTTCACCCTGAAATTTGTTTCAGACTATAATAATGTATTAATTTAAATCCAGATCTCAAACAGGCTCACTCAAGCTATACTCCAAATGTGGAACACATGCCTAGAAAATCTCTAGCAAAATAGAACAGTGATGAACTATAGAAGGCTTTTTTTTGTTTGGTTTGATTTTTTTGAAGACCTTTGCTTCATTAATTTGAAGAACAGTTTGAAGAGACAATTTTCCAATGAATTTTTGTATGTTTCGAATTCATATCTTCTGACTGGTTTCTATGGCATGAGATTCTTCTCTAGGAAAAAATAATTTACTTTTCTCTTGGATAAAATTCAAGAGCTTTGAATAAGCAGCCTGTCCATAAAGCACCCTGTCTAAAAGAGATTGTGACAAACTTGTGAACTCCAGGAGGGGGTTATAAGTAGGGCTAGAGACTTGTTTAGAATTAGTAAACCAGAACTGGGGAAAAGACAGAAGACTTGATTGAATCTTGGAAAGTTAAGCTCAAGGCTGAGCTGTTACTCAAATCAGTCCTTACCCTATCCCATTGAATAACTCTTTACCCACAACAGTCTCCACTAGCCTGAAATTGGAAGTTCTTAAGCTTAGCCTTAAGTAAGTGGGTAGTACAACTGGAGTATGATCTCAGACTAAATCCTGTCCTGCTTAAATCACTGACAAGCATCTTGTCAACTTCAGAAAAGACAGGATTCCTCCACAGAATTCAGTACCACTAATGACAGAAGGACATGTGTTCTCAAATTATGCAAGTTTAAACATGAATTACCAGGAAAAACTGACCTTCCATTAAGAATGTACTTTTTTTTTTTTTCTTTTAAAACAAATTTAAAAGAGAAAACAAAATATTAGAACTTACATTGAATATCAAGGTACATGCTCTTTTGGTGCCCACCAATTCTACTTGCAGCTTCACAGTCATATCTCCCTGAATCTGACAACTTCACATCTTTAATATGCAGTGACGATTTTCCATGCTGCCCTTTGACTTCTATACGGCCATCTGGGCTCTGTTTACATTGATTCAGGAAAAAGAAAGGTTTTATATATATATATATATGTATGTTTATATATGTTTTATATATTAAACACCATTGATAAGTATGACTGAAAGCATCTCTTCACCTATGGTGAAGTTATTACTGACAATTAAGTAACTGAAATAAAAAAAATATATATATATAGAATAAGATGCTCTGTTTCTAGGCACTATAATCAAGGGAATAAGTACATGCTTAAAGGAACATTGTCAAGGTAAACCACAAAATATATCCACTTAGAACTGGAATAGTGAATTGCATACTCAAAACCTGTTTATGACCTCACACATTGTTATGATGCTGCAATTAATGAAAACACATGCATGAAAAATCATAGTATCTTAGATTACAGTTAGCATTATCTCTTTTGTCTTTAAAACTGTAGCTGTGAAACTGAATAGAAATACTGCCCCCAAAAAATGATCAAAACACAAAACCAGTCAAAGATTTATTTCCATTATTCACATTTTCTTGTCAGAAGCTCACATTTGTTTAAAAAGCATGATCCATAAGTTCAACTGGAATTTCTGGGTTTCATTTCCATGTCATTGCATGGAAAAAGGCAAGTGAGAAAACTGAATGCTGGCATCTGATTTTCTAGAACACAAATTTTACATTGAGCAACTTAATAAAAATCCTCATCCATAACACCTCCCCACCTGCCCCCAAAAACTCTCGAATTTCAAGAGTATAAAATATTAGGAAAAACTAAATAAAACGATTTAAAAAAATTAACTGGTTGACACTTGAACCTTCATGGAGTAGCATACCTGAGGAAAAATAAGTAATTTTTAATCTGGTCCACTCTACTTGTTTTGTAGCTTTGGGAAATTTGCTTTAACTCATTGTTTTACTTTTTTTTTTGTTTGAGGAAAAATACAGGTGGTAAAAAATACTGATATTTACCTACCTTCATGGTCAAGGAAGTTGGAAAATGGAGGGAAAACCAGTAATTATTTCACTGCATCACATTTAAACTTGAAACATACTTTAATGTCCAGTCCTATAAATACATATTTTCAAGTTTACTGCTTTTTACACTAAATACTCACCAAGTGGCAGTTGATACGTAAGTGACTGAGCTTTTAACTCTGTACAATAGTTTCTTCACAGAATACAGGAAAAATGCACACATTTTAGATCTTAAAATACTTGACATAAAGCAGTCATATAAAGCATTCTGTATATCATAATTACTATGGAAAGAAAAGTATTCTGATCCCACATCAGAATCCAAGAACACTGAATCTTGTTTCCTGTGATAACCTCACAGCACAGGTACATAAATTAAAGCTATGGAATTCTAATGAAAGAGCAAACCTAAAACCCCTGGGTTGGTAAAAATTGGTAGCTAAGACCACTTAGTTATCTCTTATAACATTTCTAATGCTGAAAATTCTATTTTAATTATACCTTTAAAAAAACAGGCAAGAGAAAAGTTATGAACTTACTAGTAAACAGTACTGAATGTCATTTTTTGGAGGGATTTCTTGGGATAATTAAAATTTAACTTTTTAAAAACAATATATTAGGTAGTTTTCTACTTTCTGATATATATATGTATATACATAAATACTTTGTATGATATAGTAACAGTAATATTTACCTATGGATTATTCACTTCTTTTTTTGAAACATCAAATATGTAATACAATGGAAAACCTACATTAATCCTACCTAAAATATACATACAATTCAGCAATTTTTTTTTCTGATTTCACCTTGATTACAAATACTTCCCTAAGAAGTCACATTTGAAACTGTGAGAAGACATATGCCAAAACAACCTGTGACTATGAATCACAGGTACAATACTAAATACCGTATTAGTGATTCAATAAGAGCTGCCCTGCTAAAGCAGTACAGTAGCTGTATATAGTAGAGAGTACTAGTAGAGAAGAGGTATTTTGAGAAAAATATTCTCTTTGCCCTTCCTTATTGCCTATTGCAAAAATACAATGAGGAGACAATTTTTTTCTTAGTACCTTCTCCTTGCACAATGGAAAGTATCTTTCTGTGAAATTATATCAATGTATAGCTGTAATGACAAATTCACTGAAGTCATTTCACCATGATTTTCTGAATCGCTACAGAGATTATTCAGCTATCTCAATTTTCTGTTCCCAGTAATAGGTTATTAGAAGCATATATGAAAAAGAGAGAAAAAAAAAATAATCAATCCAAACAGTAACTCTTCACTCTCTTAAAAGTATGTACTAGTTGTACCTTCTGAGCAGTATAGTCAATAGAATTCCTGTAAAAATAGTTAAATTATTTATAACCCTCACTAACTAAACTAGAAGTATTTTTGCAGAAGTATAAAATTTGTTTTTATTTTATCCAATTATTTTCTAATACTGCTGGAAAAAATTACTGTGATATGTACGCATTTGGTCTGTATTCAAAATAATTTTCCTATGTTGTCATGCATGAGATAAATATGGATTACGGTACATATCTTATGTTTATAAGTAGGGCAAAAAACCCCACCTAATAAATACTCTCAGTGACAAGAAGTTTTTGCATGACCACGTCATCTGTTCTCATCGTCCACTTTCAGAGGAATCTACTAGGTTATGCAAATTCCACAAAACCAAATAAAATACATAACAATTGTGGGGAAGAAAATTTGGCTCAAAAGATCATAAAAATATGTACTTACTAAAGTTAATTTCTACATTTTCATAATTGTCTGAATATGGTTACAATAGTCTCTTTGAAATTGCTTAAAATGTAATGTAAAATATATAATGAGATCTTTTCTGCTACATCGCTCAGAATGCTTTTTTTTTTCTGTGGCTTTTTCATGAATACTTTAAGAAGTCCTGTTCCCTTGTCCTATTCTTCAGATGGATTAATTTATAATTTCAAACATGGTGCAACAACCGATTGAAAACGTACTGTTTGGCTGACACTTCAGAACACACAAATATGTGAAAGAAAGGCAGTTTGCAAATACAGACCAAGAAAAACTCCAAAAAGAGAGAGAAAGAGAGAGGAAGGCAGGCAGGAAGGCAGGAAGGAAGGAAGATCTTCAATAATACTTCAATAATACCAGTGCAGCTGTATCATATTGTATATGATGTAAATAATATGGTATAAATCAGTTAATAGAGATCTGAGTAAATAAGTCAAGGACATATTATGACACAAACCAATACTATAACAGTGTGTTGTCTATTGATAAGGATCATGGCTGAAAGCATTGTGGCAAAATTAGTTCAGCCAAGAGATGACACATTCGTTGCAGGGGAAACTGCGATCTACATACCAACGATGAGCTAACGAGCCACAGATCAGGACAGTTGACTGATATGGGAGGTGAAGGATGTGCTGAAGGCCACATAGCCCCGTCTTCTAATATGCTCATCTCGGGAAATAAAGAGGAAAAGCTGAGACCCTTCAACGTGGCTCAGGACTTGTCCAGACTTGTCCATCTTTTGCAATCACCACTTTCCCTGCCCAGACTTTCCTCTACTCTGAGAGCTATAAAAAAGCTCACCAAAACCAGCACAGGTAGGGAATACCAGCTCGGCCTCACCAAGGGAATCCAGCACCCTGAGGACCCTCAGCCTACTGGCCTTACCAAAGGGAATCCACCCTCAGGACTCTGAACCAGACACTGGAGGATGCTGTGCTCCTGAACCGCAAAACCCGGCATCCTCGCCGTGGAACACTGAGGCCACACATCATCGTACAAGTCCTGTCATCCATACTGTGGGGGTGTAAGAGACTGGGTCCCTCACTCTTTTCTTTCTTCCTTTCTCTCTGCTCTTTCCTTCTCTCCTTTTTTCTATACCCCCATTTCTTTGTCTCTCCTTCCGTATATATATTACTCTCTTTCTCTCTCCCTTATACCTTAGTTTTCCTTCCCTCTCTACCACTCTCTTTCTCTCTTTCCCTTTTGAACATATAAGGATAACACCACCTTTAAGCTCTGCTGTTGGATTCTGGTTAAATTTCATATTATAACTACTAATGGTTGCCAATACATCGCTTGTAGTAGGATTTTCACTGTTAATGTGTTGATAAGTTCTGTTATACTTTTGCCAAGTCACCATTTGCTGTAAACAATATTCCAACACACACTCTTAGTAAAACTCACAATTGAATTGGACCCCTGGGGTGATTGTCTGTCATTCACTTCACATAACAGTGGAGAATTAACCCAGAGTTAACTCACACCTGGTCACATCTTTTAAGTCAGGGCATGTGTCACATCTAGAGTTAACTCATCCCTCATCCCATTTGTTGGGACGGGACACAGTGCAGTCATGCTGAAGCACAGTTAGGAAAGAACATTAGAAACAGCAGAAACACAAAAGTTGACTATGGCAAACACCAACAAAGAAGCTGTAATGAAAATTTTGTATGCAATGTTAGCCTGAAGCAAAAATTGATAACATGCTGGTTGTATTTTTCCATTCTTGTAAAGAACCTTATCAGGATTAGAACACACTGACAAAGCAGATGTCTGTATTCATACTGAACCATAACGTCAGCCTTCTTATTTAACTTTGAACAGCCAACACACAATATCAAGCAGGGGCAGCCTTAACCTTGGGGTCTACAACCACCAGAACTTTGTAACCCTGGTAAAATCTTTCTAAAGCTTATTTCATTCCTGCACTAAGCATGGAGACTGCACATTAGCACCATGTCTGGCACCATAACACACCAAAACAGAATCACAGAATCACAGAAAGGACCTTGAAAGACCATCTAGTCCAATCCCCTGCCAGAGCAGGAACACCTAGATGAGGTTACACTGGAATGTGTCCAGGCGGGTTTTGAACATCTCCAGAGTAGGAGACTCCACAACACCCCTGGGCAGCCTGGTCCAGTGCTCTGCCACCCTCACCGTGAAGTCGTTTCTTCTCATATATAAGTGGAACCTCTTGTGTTCGACTTTGTATCCACTGCCCCTTGTCCTATCAGTGGTTGTCACCAAGAAGAGCCTGGCTCCATCCTCGTGACACTCACCCTTTATATATTTATAAACATTAATGAGGTCACTGCTCAGTCTCCTCCAAGCTAAAGAGACCCAGCTCCCTCAGCCTTTCCTCATAAGGGAGATGCTCCACTCCCTTAATCATCTTTGTTGCTCTGCACTGGACTCTCTGAAGTAGCTCCCTGACGTTCTTGAACTGAGGGGCCAAGAACTGGACACAACATTCCAGATGCGGTTTCACTGGGGCAGAGTAGAGGGGAAGGAGAACCTCCTTCGACCTAGTAACCACACCCCTTCTGATACACCTCAGGATGCCATTGGCCTTCTTGGCCACAAGGGCACAGTGCTGGCTTATGGTCATCCTGCTGCCCACCAGGACCCCCAGGTCCCTTTCACCTATGCTGCTTTCTAACACGTTATCCCTCAACTTATACTGGAACCTGGGATTGTTCCTGCCCAGATGCAATACTCTACACTGGCCCTTGTTCTATTTCATTAAATTTTTCCCTGCCCAACTCTCCAGCCTGTCCAGGTCTCGCTGGATGGCAGCACAGCCTTCTGGCGTGTCAGCCACTCCTCCCAGCTTAGTGTCATCAGCAAACTTGTTGACAGTGCACTCTCTTCCCTCATCCAAGTCGTTGATGAATATATTGAATAGTACTGGTCCCAGTACTGACCCTTGAGGTACTTCACTAGATACAGACCTCCAACTAGATTCTGCCCCATTGACCACAATTCTCTGGCTTCTTTCTTTCAGCCAGGTCCCCATCTACCTCACTACCCGATCGTCCAGACCACACTTCATCAGTTTAACAGCAAGGATGCTGTGGGAGACTGTGTCAAATGCTTTACTAAAATCAAGGTAGACCACATCCACTGCTTTGCCATCATCTATTCACCTGCTTATGTCCCCATAAAAGGCTATGAGGTTGGTTAAGCACGTGGTGAAGCCATGTTGACTGCCCCTGTTGAACCTCTTATCCTTGATATGCCTTGAGATGGCACCAAGGGTAAGTTGTTCCACTACCTTTCCAGGGATGGAGGTGAGGCTGACCAGTCTATAGTTACCTGGGTCCTCCTTCTTGCCCTTTTTGAAGGCTGGAATAACATTTGCTTTCCTCCAGTCCTCAGGCATCTCTCCCGTTTCCCACGACTTAACAAAGATGATGGAGAGCGGCCTAGCAATGACTTCAGCCAGCTCTCTCAGCACCCGCAGGTGCATCCCATCTGGACCCATGGATTTATGGATGTCCATATTGCTTAACTGCTCCCTAACCCAGTCCTCATCAACCAAGGTAAACTCCTCCATTGTCCTGACTTCCTCTGGGGCCTCAGGGGTATGGGGCTCCTCAGGACAGCCTATGGCAGTACAGACAGAGACAAAGAAGGCATTCAGTAACTCTGCCTTCTCTGTACCTTCTGTCATCAGGGCACCCACCTTGTTCATCAGTGGGCCTGCATTGCCTCTGGTATTAGTTTTATCTGCCATGTATTTGAAGAAGCTCTTTCTGTTGTCCTTGACCCTTCTCACCAGGTTTAATTCTAACGAGGCCTTAGCTTTCCTAGTTGCCTCCCTACACCCTCTGACAACAGCCTTATATTCTTCCTAAGTGGCCAGCCCCTCCATCCATGATCTGTAAACTCTCCTCGTCCACTTGAGCTTGCCCAGCAGTTCCCTGTTTAACCACGCAGGTCTCCTGGCTCCCTTCCTTGACTTCCTATGTGTTGGGATGCTCTGATCTTGAGCTTGGTAGAAGCAGTCCCTGAATGTCTTGGGCCCCTTTATCTTCAAGTACCCTTTCCCATGGGATTTCCCCTAGCAATTGTTTGAAAAGGCCGAAGTCTGCCCTACTGAAGTCCAGGGTTATGATTCTGCTTGGTATTCTGTTCCTGCCACATGAGATCCTGAGCTCCACCCTCTCATGGTCACTGCAACCAAGGCAGGAAGAGGCAGCACACATAGGAGCATGAAGCACCTGCCAAGTAGTCCTCAGTAGAAATAACCTATCAGGAAAAAAGCATTAGAGCCACCACTGATTACAAATTGAAATAAAGATATAATCTCTATAAATTAATGATGTCTGTAATTCTCAAGCCTGCCTGTAATAATAATGGACACCTACTAAACACTATTTTTTTTTCTCCTTTCAAATGCTGTAGTGGGAAAAATGTAAGATATGTACCATGGTGTTTTCTGCTAGATTGAATACATGGCCATGCTTTAATGTCTTAGCATTAATAAAGAGCATAAAAAATAGGCAAAAGAAAAACCTAGACAACTAGAATGGTCTCTGTGGTTCAATACTCATGATTTCTGCTCTTTCACTGAATTGCTCCATATCACTGTGGACCATAACTAATCAGTGAGGTCTGAAAACATACTTGGCCAACACAGTTCCATACAGATATATATATTGCTTTAGAAAGATCAATAAGTAAGTATGTTATCAGGTGGTTACACTCTAAGACATGGGAAGACCAATTTAAATAAACAGATCATTGTGTGTCCTGAAAATGGTAAAGACAGACGAGGTCTTCAGAAGTTACACTTTAACAGTATTTTGGAAATCATAATGAAATCTTAAGAAATCAAAATATTTTTAATCATTAATATTAATCAGAGAATTTAATAGAATTCATAAATAAAAGTGCGGTTTGGTGGTGGGCTTCCCCACTCCCCACAACCTCATCACCAGCATAAAGATAAAATAAAGATAAAACAAAAGTGACAAATCTTCAGCAAAGACTTTCATAGCTACAGCTCAGATACAGCTGACTTTGTGAGTTTATTGACATAAAAAGCATATTCTCTAAATAAAAAATTTAACATTTCATAGAAAAACACGTGGGTTTTTTTTGAATATTGATAGTAGTATAGTTCTCTGTCCTTGTCAAAGAAAACAAAACTGTTATATACAGGTCTCCAAGTAAAGTTAAGGCCACCTCTGAAGTATCAAAAAGTGCTTTCTGAAAAAAAACAAAACAAAACAAAACAAAACAAAACAAAACACAAACAAAATACCAAAACCAGACCAAAACAAACAACCACACACTCAAAAAACCCAACTAATTAAACAAAAACAAAACACCAAAGGGTGAGAACTTTCTGCAGTTGCAATATTCTTACTCAGAATATATATCTTAACACAAATGAATTCTACAATAAGCATAAAATGGGAGGTATCTCATCAGCAGAGATTCTACAGATTCTGTAGAAGTAAACATATCTGGTTTATTTTGAGAAAATTTTTGTCATGTTACCTATGCTATTCTACTACCTGACTTTTTCTGTCATGCTTTTGCTTCTCACATGATTTGTAGTTCCACATGTGGATATTCCCCAAGTCCTGACCAGCTGATGCTGACCTGACTGGTTGACGTACAGCTCCAAAACCACATTCCAGAGCTCCCAAGGCAGTACCAGATGATGATAACGGTGTATTTCAAGTGTTCCACAGGCAAAGGAGGTATGCAGTTTTCAAGGTATGATTGCTAGAGAGATTACAGATGTGATGAGAGTACAATCTTCACAAAGAGCCAAGAACAGCTTCTCGGACAGAATAACATATTCAGGTACCATGGAGTGTCCAATCTGCACAATTCCATTGCCATTGTAGTTCAAAAAGTGGAATTTCTCAGAAGGGGAGAATTAACTGCTCATGATGCTTAGAAACTGTCATTCTTTTTCAACTGTAGAAAGCTGTACTCAGGGAGACGTGGATGGTGTGATTAGTGGTTGAGTTTGATTTATCAACCATTTCTCCAGCTCCCACTGAGGAACTGTGGCACCAAATGAGACAAAATTGTATGGCTGCCAAAACATGCATTTTGAGTTGGCTGAAAGCAAGAGGAAGGTGAGAACAGATGCAGAAATTGGTGACTTGTTTGTAGCTGGATTTTGATAATATTACTTGGACAGTTAGAGAAGCTGTGACTTTGTGTTGATTATATTCCCTCCTACAGAGTTTACCATTTGGCTGACAAAGTACTCCTTAATTCTTTCAAGTCCAAGTGCAAACTGCAAGCAAAAATCCTTACATTTAAAATCTAAACAGTTGAAATACCTTTATTTGTTGTTCTTCTAATGTTTAGAGCTTATTTGTAATCAAAGTGCCATTACTGTCCATAGTTACACCACTGCAGGTCATTTTTTCCTGTCACATATTTACCAAATATGTATTCTATCACCTTGTGAACTTCAGTGCTATTTTGGACATGCATTGCATGTGTTAACAACAGAAGAGATGAATAAACAGTGGCTTAGAACTGAGAGTGTTTTTTCTTTTGTAACAGCGCAACAGACCCAGGAAGAGTCATTGTGAGAACATAAAACAAGTAAAAACTGCAGGACCTTTTCAAGTTCCTCCGAAGGAGCTGCTGCAGATGTACATGGTAGAAGATCCTCACACAGTGGGTGGGGAGTGAAGGAGGAAAAGAAGAAGAAGGAAAAAAGAAAAAAAAAAAAAAAAGAAAGAAGCTGTTTTAATTTTATGTCTAGCTTGTCTGTCTTCGGACCAAATTGTCAAAAATTGCCAACTCTTTATGTTGTCTTGGTCACATTGTGAGTATGCATTACTGAATTTTCAAGGAAAAAAACAAATATGGATTAACAGAATCATCTTTGGAATTTCATGAAAAATGACTTTTTGAGGAATCTTTCTGATTTTGGGTTGTTTTGATATCCACATGAGAGGAAAACTTCAGATCACATACTTCGGGTTCACGTTTCTTTTATGTGAGATTAAGCAGATCATACTTGCTCATGAAACTGTTTCTTGAAGTATCAGGAAAGGCAAGAACTTTTACAACCTGACATGCTGATACTAAGACGATAAAATTCCAGGAGTCTATTAAATGTAAGTGACCAGCAATTCCTAGTCTGAAAATCTACCTTTGATGATGAGAAAGGGCTGTTAGTCACAACAGCCATCATCGTGTAGAAGCTGATGGAAGCTCCCTTCTGGATTATGGATGGTATATTCACAATATTTCCCATTCTCTTCAGGTAAATGTATTCTATCCATGCACCTGTTGGAGACAGCAGAAAATTCCAGAGTATTGCTACGTGCACAAGCCTTAGTGTCCAGTGAATCAGAATAATGCTACAGCAGTGTCTTGGACTTCAGTGATTTTTATAGAAGAACTTGTGATTCTTTTAAGAACTGCAGCTCATTAAATATTTATGTCAGCATGCTGCAAATTCCTGAATTTGTTACGAATTTGTTTTTCCACAAAGAAGAAATTATTGAAGAACTTACTGTTTGTAGGTCTATAGTGTAACACCATGGATGACATACAAAAAAATAATGTTGAAGAAAAAAAATATCGTTGTTTTGATTTTCTGTTCATCTGCAGACATAGCAGTTACTTTTAAAGAATTCAGATTGGAAATAGTAGTGTGTTCTATGCAGGTTGTGAACAGCATGTACAGTTTCAGGAAAAATGTATTCTTGAAGGCTTCATATAATATTTAGAAGTTATGAACTGATACTTGATTGATTCATGCTGGCATTTCTTTTGAACTTAAGTTGTTACACAATGAGATGACACGGGATATCTAACACACCAAAACCACTTACTAAAACATGAAACAGAAAAATGAACTTCTTTCCTTGATTGTTTTTTTACTCACAAAAGAGTATGAAAGTAAAATAATAAAGAAAGAAAATATGATGATCAGCCATTCAAGATTACTTCTGCTGAAGATGCAAATCACTTGAAAGAAAAGGTTGATGGTTATTAATGGAAAAAAATATCAGTATCATATGAAAAAAGCTTGTAGAAGAAAATGAGCATTAGTGTTGGCCATAAAAAACCCCAATAGTAACCACAAACAAGTGTCTGTAACAGTAATATTACAACTGTAATAACTGCATACGTACTCTGCAATTAGAAGTTATGATTCATTCATAAATACTGTATTTAATAGATTTATTCCTAAGAATTTCACTGATGTAAACCTACTCCAACACTGCTATTATGCCATTAACATGGGTGACTCAGAGGGATTCAGAGAGCAAAATTATCAGGAATAAGACCACTAAGTACAATGTTCTTATTCAGTACAGATCACACATAAAACAGACCACTACAAATAATGATTTTACTATACAATTACATCTTACTTTAGACAATTAAATGTTATTGTAACTTGACTCTTTGGATAAATGAGAAAGAGACATGGGTGATTATACCCCTGCTTTGTAAATCTTTAAAATGGTTGTAACATCAGTGCAAATTGGAGTCACAAGGTCTTCCTGCAATGGATGAGTAAGGGAAGAATCTAGCATAAGCATAGGGTTCCAAACATGTATCAATTTGGGATCTAGGACTTCTCAGACGTAAAATACTAACTGTGCTTTGCCACAATTTAGTCTCCAGTGATTATTCAACCTCGGTGCATCTGAAGAAGAATAATCACTATTAAATATATACAGCATCAGTAGGAACAAGCATGGTTGCTCTGGCTAGGAACTTTGACCTGGTCCTGTTTCTGCTTGAGCCAGTTAAAATCTGGAGTAAATATTACTTCAGCTGTAGAAACAACTATATAGGTGAAACTATACCAACTGTACTACACCAAACTGCCCATGCAGAGTGAGTTACAAAGCTGTGAAAGAACAAGGAAACATCAAGCAATAAGGTCACAGTTTTCCTTCAAACAGGGATTGTAGCTATTAAGTATGATTTTCCTGTTAGCAGTAAAGGCTCTGCCCTGGTCCAGCAGCACAGGGTCATGGGACTTGCCAGAGGCTGCCTTGGTCTGAGGTAATTTCAGTTGGCTTTACGATTGCAAGTCCTTAGTCATAAGGTAACTACCCAAATTTGTTTTCCCTTAGCTCTGTGCCAGGTACTGTATACGGCAAAGGTCTAACTAATTCTCTGTCTTAACTGGCACTGAAGAGAAAAAGAAATCAAAACAACTTGTAGCTGGAAACCTATGAAGACAAAACATGTAAGCTGACTACAGTACAAAATGGACAAAAATAACTTCAATTTGATTCAAGGCAGGGAAAGAAGCATTGTTCTGCTTAGGTTTCTTTTTAAGGCATTGGAGTTGGAGAAGAATTTTCCCCTGGAGAAGAATTTAGGATTCTGATGAATTGTCAGCACTTCTCCCTCTCTCTTTTTTTTTTTTTTCCTCTTTTTTTTACCTCAGGTCTAAGGGAAATACTAGAAGGGTCACTGTAACAATGAAAATAAAATTAGGTTTAGCTTTAGTTGCAGGAATAACTGATGTGGTGAAGGTATGCCGTTATATATCACAGAACAGCACATACAGAGCAGGGCAATACGTACTTTCTTTGGTGGGGAGAAAGAAAAAAAAAGGATCACAATTTCAGTTTCTCTTACTGGTTTGTTTAGTAGTTTCACGTAGCTTGAGATCATTTCCAGTTTTCTGTAAAGGTGATATATATTTTATTAAAATTACTATAGCTAGACAGCAGATAGGGCATCTGTCTGGAAATGGGGATGAGGTGGAGTCCTGCAGGTTTCCTTAGGGGAAGGAAAGGCACAGAAAGCCAGAAATGCATAACTTGAGTGAATCATGAGGACCAGGGGAATTGTCTCTAGGAGGACACAGATCAAGATCTCACAGATCAAAAAGTCTTTGCTCACAAACCCAGATAATTCTGCAGGGCTATTTGCAGTTGAAGAAACAATGGGGAATTATTGAAGTAGCATGCAAAATGGAGAAAATGAGCTAACCTGGACATCTCTGAAAAGGTACAGAAATATTTGTTTTCAAGTTATTTTACTTAATTGATATAATCCAATAGAGTTTACCTATTTACATTTCTATCTCTTTTACATGTTTGGTTATAAATAAAAGATTATGAATGACAGTCAAATTGGGTCAAAGCTATTGCAGAAGGATGTGCTGCTACTGGAGTTTGAAAGAAGTCAGAAAGCAGAGATTACAACATGGTAGAACAAAACCCCATGTCATTCTACCAGGGAAATTATAACTGGGAATAAAAACGCTAGAAACAATCTATAGCTTATTTTCAGTCAGTTTAGAGCATTTCCTACTCAGCTGCACAAAATAGGAAACTCAAGGAGTATAAATATTATTAAATTAAATTATCAGAAGTTATGCATAGTACATTTCTGAAGAAACAGATCTGTAACAACACATAAACTGAAGGGAACATGTGGATAAATTGATCACAGCTAAAAAATTAGTCTCAGCTCCAGGACTCTTAGGTATGCAGGAAAATTTGGAGGGGAGAAGGAGGCCTGGGAGAAAGTCATCAGTTTCTGGGTAAGGAAGGAAAGGAAAAAGAGGAATAAGGAGAATGTGTGAGAAACAGCCCTGCAGACACCAAGGTAGAAGAAGGAGGAGAGTGGGAAGGTACTCCAAGCCCAAGAGCAGAGATTCCCCTGCAGGCCATGGAGAAGACCATGGTGAGGTGGTCCATCTGCTCCATGGTGGACCCCACACTGGAGCAGGTGGACATGTCCTCAAGGAAGCTGCAACCCATGAAGAGCCCACTCCAAAGCAGGCTCCTGACAGGAACTGTGGTCCATGAGGGACCCACTCGGAGCAGTCTGTTGCTGAAGGACTGCACCCTGTGGAAAAGAGCCATGCTGGAGCAGTTCTTGAGGAACTGTAGCCCACGTGAAGGACCCACATTGGAGCAGAGGAGACTGCAATCAAATGTTCTCTTGGTGTGCTGCTGGTAGAGGTAAGAGTTTTCTTTCTCTTTTGTACAGCTCCCAATGTCCTATCCAAGAAACAAAGTTACCAATAGAATTTCCAAAAAATACATTTGCTGAGGTTATCTCATGAGCAAAAACCCCGTGTTATTTTGTATTTTGGCATTTGCTACAGGGTGAATGATACATGTGTAATGTTTCATGACTATACAATTTCATTCTAACAAATATAATGACTAAAGTGATATAGACAAAAGTATTAATCTGTTTATATAAATCTGTGCATTTTCATACAGAATTTGTAAAGACTTTTAAACATAATTAGGAGTTCAGGAATTCTTAAAGGATATCCACCAGCCTCAAAGTTCTTAGAGGTCTTACATTTAAATCCTTATGGTATTGCCTTTGTGTGAGATAGAGATACTTTTATCTCAATGGAGATTACTACAGTTTTGGTATTACTGAAATAATTTTGCATCTGTGATAAGGATACTATTGTAAGAAGAGGAACTTTTATAGAGTACTATGTCAATTCAATATAATTTTTTTTTATTTTCAAGTAATATAACCCTGAGGGTTTTAACGCTACATATCAGCTACCTATAAGATATAATAGAGTACCTTAGATGATCAGCTTGCAGTAAGGTAAAGATTACCACATGCTAATAATCCATTTGCCTTTGGCATAAATGTCACAACTTGATTTATACAAGCAGAAATATACAGAAGGAAAAAAAAATCTTACTGTTGATACCATTATTTATGCTATCACAACATGTAGAAATTTTAATAACACAGCTTATGTCCATACATAGATGGGTGTTATTTTCACCATGGATCAGAGCTCAAACCTATCATTCAGTTATGCAGTCCAAAGAAATATTATCTACTGAATTTCAGAAGCTGTCAGTAAGGGACGGTGCAAACAGTCTTGACTTTGCCTAGTGCAAAGCAATAAGATTCCTGCATTTTGCCTTAGGTTAAGTTGCACAGGTCCTGAACCACCATGAATGATGGACACAGACTGGTCCATCAGCATTGTCATGCTAAACTGCTATAACTTGACTGTGTTTGAAATCTGAGAACTGGTATTATATTAATAGGAAGATAGTGTATGGGTAGATGTACACAGGGAGATGGTACAGTGAAAATGTGATAGAAAAATATGGGGTTTTTAACTACATACTAAGGACATTAATCAGTTACTAAGAACTTATCACTTACTTTCATCCTGGTTTTGCCAAAAGTCTAAATACCTATTTTCTACTAATTTAAAAGGGTATTCAAACTGCCTTTCAGGTCAGGAAAACTACTGGCAGGTTTTAACAGCATAAAAACCATTTTTCACCAGCATTCCACTGCCAGTTGTGCCATTTCCTATGAGTTTCCACAGTACCTAGAAAATGTAACATTTCTGAAATCTCTGAAGAATCAGTGAACACTACCAAATGACTCCAGTCTATAATGTGTGGCTGGATCACTTAATGTATCATCAGATGCAGGATCTCTATTTCACCAGACAAGTAACAGCTATTTGAAAGTTATTAAACCATTAGCAGATAATACAACTGATACTTAGGCAGAAGCTCATGAAAATATGTTTTTTGCAGTGGAAATAATGAATGGATATTCAAGTCCAAGCAACACTGGTATCATAGGAAATGTTGGTCCATACAAAGTTGCCGAGTAATTTCAGCCTTCATTAGTGTAACAGAAGAAACATCATCACTGATGACTAAATGGAAAATGCTAATACTGGAGGAAAAACAAATGCAATTTCCAAACTTTTAGGGTTTTATTTCAGCCAGCAAATGTGGCACCATGACCTGCAGAAAGTACAAAAAAACCCCCTACTTTGTACCTAGCAAGTAGATTCAGTGGGAGATAATTTTTAAGTTTGAAATATAAATTAGGTAGAAACAGGACTATCCATTTACAGAACGGATAAAAACTTTGTACTTAATTTAAGTTTAGGTCTCATGTTAAACAACGGATAAAATTAGTGATGTTTCTAAATAAATATCATCCTTTCCCCAGGTTGTTTAAGCTTTTAATAGAGAAAACGTATTAAATTTTACATTTTCTTGGGGGCTTTTTGTCATCTTTAAAGAATCAACAACTTTGTCTCTACCTATGTCTGTCCCAGTGGAAAGTGACCTTAAAGTTTTGCTGAAAGGAAAAACTTGCAGAATTCTAAGCCAGTGTAATAGTAATACAGCCATCCACACAACAGGAATAAAGTATGGATGTGTGTATGTAAAGCCATTTGGTCTCCTCTGGCTAACAGAGCATTTAATTCTCTCCCAGAAGAGGAACAAATCTGAAGGGCCCTCTGGCCCATGTGGCTGAGATTTAGCATTGAGTTGTCCATATAACGTCCAACCAAGCCTACATTGAGGAAGATGCTATGGTACCTCAAAATAATTTGTGGCTTCAGTTTTGGCTTCATTTACACATCACTGAAGATGTTACCTAAAGGACTGTATGGAACTCAGATGAGTGATTGGGCTACTTAAGGACTTTGAAATATCCACATTGGCTTGCAGCTTTTCAACTATAATGCTTCCTCAGCTCACCCAGGAAAGCTGCTTTTTATTTCTAACGGCATAAAATGATAAGCCCCAAAATCAATCTTCCTACCAAAATACTGTCACCTCCCACAACTGTACACTCTACTTTTGGCTCCTTCTAGTTAACAAGAGAGTTTGTCCCAGCTCCATACTAGTGTAGCTGAACATGCCATAGAGAAGATGTACACACCCCAAGACACATGCAGATTTCTATGGATCACATGACTGATGCAAGCATACTATTCAATGCTCATATGTGCTCAATGTTTTGCATATGTCACAGAATATAAATCTATATATTCTCAACAGCACTAATTACCTAACATTTAAGGGCACCTTCCTGCTTTCTAGTCACTCTGAAGGCCATTTATTTACCTTCTCCTTCCGGTCACAATGTTCTTACTTTTCTATTTCATAGCCTTAACATATAAATCCCACCATGATTCATTTTAGGGTTAAAAACCAAATTTTTTTTTTTTTAAAAAAAAGATGCTTGATTGATTTGTTTGCAGAGTGTCTCAATTGCATTATCAAATGCAATTGCAGCCGGCTACATAAATTGTTCTAGTCTGCATGCCTGTGCAGGTCTGTGCTAATAATACAATGGCAAAAATATTCTATGATAGTGTAAGGAGAAGCTATTCAGATAACATTTAGGTGAAATAGATCATTACACTTTTCTTCAATAAGGTAAGAAGGCTTGCTCCTTACATTTTTCCAACTATTTAAAGGAGAAAAGTTCCTGAGACTAATTTATAAAGACTCAGAAAAGGAAAGAAATCTCCTGGCATCAATTAAAATACCCTAGATACTTCTGTTTTCTCTTTTTAGGTGATGCATTTCAAATAAAGAGCTGATCCTTGATGAGCAAGAATGTAGCAGAACTGTCATTACTATTGCAAAACAAAGGCAACACAATTTGCTGACACTTTGACACTTCTTTTTGTTCAGTGACAATAGCATAATACAGGGAGTAAAAAAAAAATAAAAATTCAGATTTCTTTTATTGACATTTGTAATGGCTGAAGTGGAGCTAACTAGCTTGGGGAAAAAAAGAGAGTTTACTTTTCAAAGGAAAAGACAAAACAAACCCCAAATCCTTTACCTCTGTCTACTGCCTGATCATGAAAGCTATGCTAAACTCTAAAAACTCCAAATAGTTATGATTTGCATGCCAATATAAAGTTAATTAAAACTTGGAAAATAATGTATCTGTTGGTCTCAGCTCTGCTATATTTAGAAACAATGTCATAGGAAATCTCATGGGGACACCCAAATGGAAGGAAGGAGAACTCAAACTACTTAGATAATCTTCATTATAAAGTTAACAATCAGGTATTTTTTTCTTTACTTGTGGCTATAAGAACATTAGTGTAAGGTATTTCAAAGACACTTAGTGAATCTGTATCAAATATATATAAAATACAGAATCATTTAATATATCTTAAATCCAACACCCAGGCTGCAAATGATCTTCTTTTGTTTTAGTTAACCAGTGAGTAGTAACCAGTTAACATGTGAGGCGTTATCAAAACTGCACTGACTTCTTTCATTCATTTACATATTTAGATGATAAATTCTTCACAGTAAAGATTGTCTCTTTGGACACATGCTGCATACAGTGGAGCTACTATCGCATATCAAGCACCATCTGTTATTGTAATTTGTATTCCAAAACAGGGCTTGAAATGATAATTACAAACAACCTTGGTCAGCTTTCATATTTCTGCTAGAATTAGATACTAGAAAAGTAAAGCATGAAGCTCTGTCCTCACACTTTCACACTTCCGCAGCATGCACAGCATGCACAGACATCAATGACATTTTTGTATCTGAGAATCAAGGTATGTTCTTCTTCAGAGGTGTTTGTAGATACGTGTATGCATGTGCAAAATCCATTTTATAAGTGATTACAGCAAATCAAATCCAATCACTAGCCTTCCTTCTGTTCTAAAAAAAACCCAAATAAACAACAAACCAACAAAAAACCAACTCTTCTCCTGCCCACTCTTTTTGCTGGGAGAAGGGCCAGGCCTGCTGGGTGCACAGAGGTCTGCAGGAACATGCCATTTCCAATCACAGCCAAAAGGGGCACGGCCAGGTTGGCACATCTGTGAAAGGATTTGCAGTGCTGGGGAATCAGGGACTAGAAGCACAGAGGCAGAGCACATACACCAAGCAGGGAGTTTTGGCTTGACACTGCAACAGCAGATGAAGCTCTGTCTTGGACTAAATCTCCATTTTTGTTTCCAAAACTTTAAGGGTGAGACAAACACCTTCTGTCACACATAGTCATTCATTTACTCCGGCTTACCCGCTTTTATGTACGTAGGAGATATAAAGCCATAAAAGGATTACAGAGGTCATCTAATGTGACCTACTGCAAAAATTTCCATTTAAACTTTCAAGAGAGCTCAGAGGAAGTGGAAAGACCCCTTTATTTCAATTTCTCAGTGAAACAGGGACCACACACTGTGTGGTAGATTGTTCCAAAGACTAACTGATAAAAGGAGAGAGGAAAAGGCTTCTTTGCTTCTGGTTTGAACTCTCTTGGCTTCAACTTTCAAATACACACTTCTGATGTACTGAAAATCCTTTATAAAAACTATATTTTCCTAAGAGATAATTATGGACTTCTTACTCATTAAGATTATCGTCCTTAAGCCTAGATGGTTATTTCTTTGATCTATGACTTTGGTGCATGTTTTCCATTATATTGGACATAATCATTTCAAAATTCAGAAGAACCTGTGTCCTTGTTAAAGAATCAGGAAAGAAAACATTTTGAGTCCATGTAGGCTAAGAATCATCTCACATTCAGCCTTCTTCCTTATCTGTACAAGGTATGCTTACTTTTTAGCAGAACAAGAATAATGTGACTGAGGAGCTGCACACTAAAAGCAATAGAAGGATAATTAAATATAAGAACAACACTTTCTGTGCTTTTTAATCATGATCTTGTTAATATTATAGTTAGAACAGTTCTTCTATCTTCTGAAGAAAAAACTTGTCACCTAAAAATGTACAGTCTATACAAAAAATGCTTTAAAACTGGTAGAACATTCAAAAGATGAATTCTCTGAATGTAGATGATAATTTTTGAATTTATGCAAGTATGTCTAGTGATTGAACATCACTTCAAAAGTTATCACATATTAATAATTTTAATTTAAGACTATGCTACACTCCTCACCCTTCGTTTTCTTCAATTTACTTTTTTCTGTGTGCAAAACATTGCTGTATTATTCAACAATTATTCAGTGACTCAATCACTGCCAGTTTTGTTCCCTGTTCACCTAATTTGGTAGGAAAGCACAAGCCAAGACTTTGGCACCCTGAAGCTGGAGGACCACAAGGCAAATGCAGCAGTATATCTTATAGCTAAATAA
The DNA here is from genome assembly GCF_964273445.1 of Streptopelia decaocto. NCBI lineage: Eukaryota > Metazoa > Chordata > Aves > Columbiformes > Columbidae > Streptopelia > Streptopelia decaocto. The sequence continues at coordinate 126,470,877 of NC_138663.1, forward strand.
CATATAGAGCATTACAGAACATTTATTCAACAAAAACTCTCCCATGAGCAATACACATAGAGTTATTTCATTGGCAAGAACAAAAGGAAACCTTATGAGCATGTTCTTTTTATCTTTCACACACGGTATGTCAGCACACTAGTAGAAACTGAATATAGGTTTTAATTTGGTTGTCAGTATTATTCAGTTGAATCACAGTTAAAAAAATGCTGCAGTAACATGTTTAGATAGTTTAAGTATTGGCAGTTTGAATTAAGAATGTAATACTGTCCTATATAAACACTGCATAAATTTCAGGTTTCAACTGGACCAATATTTTTTTAGCTTATTTCTGCAACTTGCTTTCATTTTCAATTTCTGATATAACACAGTTATTTTAGGAACATTCCAAACACAAGTGAAAAGCTACATTTGTAAGCTTTGAACTAAGTGCAGTTTGTGGGTCAGAAAAATGACCTTTGACTTGAAATATATAAGGAGAAAAACTCTTTTGTTATAATACAAAACTATTAGAAAAAATCCTATATAAATACTGTTATGTTCCTCCAAAATGGAAATCACAGAGCAGGAAAACGGTAGACAGAGCCTCACATAAACTGCCTCAGTTCCAGGAAAGGTAAAAAGAGTTTCTGACCAGATGTTCTCTTTCAGAACACTGATAATGGAAGTACATGACTCCTTAATATAAAGCAATTCCCTATAAACTGAGTGACTTACTATGTATCTGATTTCCTCATTGGCATGACTGCTGTATAGGTTTTTCAACTGTTTTTTTTTTTTAAGCAAGAGCTATGAATACACAAACATCTGCTAGAAGACTGTCTATTTTACTACTTGATTATCTGGAGTAAAAATTTTCAATTAGCAGCCAGAAAGATGGTATCTCATACTTTGTAACCAGTGCATATTTAAGTTGTTTGTGTAAGGAAATTAAGAAGAAAATACTTGTTCAAATACTAAAATAAAATTTTTTTTTTTTTAAAGGGAAAAATAAAAGGAGTTTTATAGAAACGGGTTGTTATCTAAATGGCTAGGAATGACATCACACTGTTCCCTTTTCCTTTCACCATTCACTGTTCACTCAGTAACTGACTTTCATTGTCATATGTAATCCTACTCTACTCAATTTACTTTGTAAGTAAACATGAAAATAATAGAAAAAAAAAGGGGGGGAAATGGGCCTAATTTGGAGTTATAGACTACATGATCTGTGTGAGGAAAAATATAAGAAAAGAGAAGAAATAGGAAGAAAAATCAGAAGTGGGAAATAAAGAGCTACAAAGTATTCAGATTTTTTAATTTCAGATTTCTTTAAGCTCCATTCCATTTTGAAAAATACTGGACAGAGTCCAAATATAATCAAGAAGGACTATGCACAGCCATTAAGATCAAGATGAAATTTAAACCCTTACTATGAAACCCTATGCTTGAAAATTTAGGCCTAGTAAGAGGAATTAGCTTTGAGCACTTCAACTGTTTTTTCTGTCAATTTAACATTTAGAATCTGCACGTCCCTCTTATTACCTTGGAAAGAAGCAATTCCTTCCAATTCCAGAGGAATCTAGAATTAATGTATCTCTAAAATAATTCTCTGCTTATGAAAAGAAGATTAGCCAGACAACACATATTTAGATATTTTAAATATTAAGGCTGATTTACCTTATCACCTTCAGAGAAAGTTGTTCCATCAATGGCCCTTTTCCAAGTAATCTCTGGGATAGGTTCTCCTTCAGCTTCACAGATGAGGGTGGCTTTCCCATTCTCAAACGTGGTTTCATTTTTAAGTTGTATTATTTGAGGCTGCACTGTTAAAAATACAAATTATATTACTCATCCTGCACAAAGAATGTCATGTCAAAATCTTTTAATCCACTCTTTTTTCTTTTTTAAAAGCACATTAATGTTTGGTGTTTTTTTACATAGGATTAATGTTTTCACATTACCAACCACAAGAGCAATCAACCTTTCTGACTTCAAGTTGCACTTCAACCATTTCTATGCCTGACTGCTGACTGCTCTCTTGCTGGGGTAGTATTGGATGGGCCCTGCCGGACAAGACCCCTGCCCTGGTAGTTGGGTTCATGTCTTTGCTTCTGGCTCGCTGTCCCTTAGGGACCAGTTAGACCTCGCTGCTCTCTGGAACTTCAGGAACGAAGCAGAGATTCAACGTTTCCACCTCCACCTGTGCAGTAACAACATCATGCACCAGCGCAGGCTGGGGGCCAACTGGCTGTAAAGCAGCTCTGCAGACAAAACCTGGTGGGTCCTGGTGAACAAGAAGATGACCATGAGCCACCAATATGCCCCTGAGTAGAGAAGGCTCTAAGGGATCTTAGCCATGTGTATAAATACCTGACAGAGGTGAGGACGGACAGAGACAGGATTTTCTCAGTGGTGCCTGGTGACAGGAAAAGGGGCAATGGGCAGAGAGTGAAACACAGGAAATTCTATTTAAGATGACAAAGAACCTTTGTTACTGAGAGGCTGACTAAACACCAGAACAAGCTGCTCAGGAGACTTTGGAGTATCCACCCTTGAAGATATTCAAAATCTGACCAGACACGGTCCTGAAACCCCAGCTCTGAGTAGGGGGTTGGTTGTAGATGGTCTCCAGAGGTGCCTTCCTGCCTCAGGCATTCTTTGATTCTATGATAATCTGTGTTTGTCTTCAAATACAAATTATATGGAAAAAATACAGTTATTAATATTATTGCACTTTGATCTTCAGAAATACATTCTTTACACCAGTTACTGAATTTAACATAATCTCCTGATGACAAACATATTGTACTGGCATTAACACTATTAAGAACTGATGTGTCCTCTGATACAAAGCTATTCATCCTGACTTACTGAGTAAATAGGTGGTAAAATACAATTTAAAATTTCCAGACATTGTTTACATTCTTCAAATCATTCAATTTTATACCCACAAGTATACAGTAATTACAAGTCTCAATCTATACTGTACTCTGTCAAGTTATTTACATATACAATACAATTTCTGGTTATACATGAACACATTTATTTAGAGGGCCTTATATCTACAATATCATACAAGAGCTCAATTGCAAAGACTGTTACTCTCTTCCATGCCATTCAAGTATTTTCATAAAAAATGTTTTGATCCTATATAGTCACTCATAAATAACCATTAATAAGTTTCTCTGGACCTATCCACTTTACACGTTGAATGAGACACTCATCCCACTGGAAAACCTAGCATGTAATCATGTAATAAGAATATGATTCAATATGTTTACACCAAAACCCAGTGAATTAAGTTTACATGAGTAAATATTATTTTGGGAGCTCTTAACATTGACTTTGTAAACAATAAGGACATTTGTTGAAAATAATGTATTTCCAATGTAGTGTTCCTCAGTTTTGCTTTTAAGGAAGCACTACTATAATATATTCTATATAATCTATGATGAATGGCATTGTGTGCAGAAAGAAAATACCATGAGTGATCAGGCCCTCTTGAAATGTTAAGAGCTTTATTGGATGCAGTAGAACGCAGCAAGCAAAAGCATTATGGAAAGACATCAGTTTTGCTGAGAAAGCTGAAACTCTCTTCAATAGTATAACATGAGATGTCATTTGAAAGAACTACAAAAAATTTGAGATAAAACATAACCATGTGAAATGTCAAAATACCTTCAGCTATTACTCTCACTTTCAGGATCATCCAAGTGTCTATGAAACACCCTATTTTGAGTAATTCAGATAATATTTTCCTATAGCCATATCTCCTGGCTACAACATAATCTGTTCTTTCCTTCCTTTCCTTTGTTCATCACTGGAAACAAAGAGCAAAATTTGGCTGGTATATCATTCCTTTAAAAAAAAAAAAAAAAATTAAACCCATCATCCATATTATTTTATGTCAGGAAACAGCAAAACTTGGAATGACATTATTTCCATCAGAACGAGAGGATTTCCCCATCCGGACATGCTGAAAAATATAATCTTCTCAATTTGATGCATGTTCTAAAACATATAACTAATACTCTTTAATTTTTAATCTTAGACTTATCTTCTAAATTTCTTTAAGATCTTCCTCAAATAGATCACAAGACAAAAAGTTTTAGCTTGACATTTTAGACTTGAGCAGTTGACATTTAAAGGAATAAGCACTGATTAATCATCAGATATATGTAACTGACAGTTATTACTAGGAAGAAGAAGAAAGCTCAAATGAGGGATATTATCTAATTGTTTCATTTTCATAGGTTGCCAGTCACAATTTGCTATTGATTAGAAGTTTTTATACTGTTTGACTATTTTTTAATGACATTCTGGATATAGAATTTTTTTTTTTTTTTTTTTTTTTTTGTACATGTAAATAACAATATTTATTTCAGAATGCCAAGACTAGTTGTAGCAGGTTTCATGGCAAGATTTTCATAGCAGGAGGGCTGCAGGGGTAGTTTCTGTGACAAGCTTCTAGAAGCTTCCCCCATGGCTGACAGCATCAATTCCAGCTGGCTATGAGAAGGACCTGCCACAGGCCAAGGCTGAGGCCATCAGTGATAGTGGGAGTGTCTCTGGGACAGCATGTTTAAGAAGGGGAAAAAACTGCTGTGCAACAGCAGTTGAAGAGAGAGGAGTAAGGATATGTGAAAGAAAGAACTCTGCAGACACCAAGGTCAGTGAAGAAGGAGGGGGAGGATGTGCTTCAGGTACTGGAGCAGAGATTCCTCTGCAACCCATGTTGCAGACACCGGTGAGGAAGAAGGCTGTCCCCCTGCAGCCCATGGAGGACCCCATGCTGGAACAGGTGGATGTACCCAAAGGAAGCTGTGATCCCATGGGAAGCCTGTGCTGGAGCAGGCTCCTGGCAGGACCTGTGGTTCCATGGAGAGAGGAGCCCACGCAGAAGCAAGTTTGCTGGCAGGACTTGTGATCCTGTGGAGGACCCACGCTAGAGCAGTCTGCTCCTGAAAGATTGCACCCTGTAGAAGGGATCCGCACTGGAGCAGTACTTGAAGAACCGCAGACCGTGGGAAGGACTCATGTTGGAGAAATTTGTGAAGGACTGTGCCCCATGGGGGGAATCCATGCTGGAGAAGAGGAATAGTGTGAGGAATCGTCCCCCTCAGGAGGAATAAGCAGCAGAGATGTGTGATGAACTGACTGCAACCCGCATTCCCCATCCTCCCACACTGCTAGAAGGAGGAGGAGGTAGAGAAAATCAGGAGTGAAGCTGAGCCCAGAAAGATGGGAGGGGTATGGGGAAGGTATTTTAAGATTTATGTTTTATTTTCTCATTATCCTGCTCTGATTTTAATTGGTACTAAATTAAACTAATTTCCCCAAGTTGAGTCTAGTTTGCCCATGATGGTAATTGCTCAGTGATCTCCCTGTTCTTATCTTGACCTACAAGACTTTAATAATATTTTCTCTCTCCTGCCCAGCTGAGGAGAGGAGTGATAGAGTGGCTTTGGTTGGCACTTGATACCCAGCCAGGGTCAACCCACCACACAAGTATTCACTGAAATATCAAAACAGTTTTCCCCCTCCCTTCCCCCTCCCTCAATTCCTTAACTGTTCCTTCTATATTGGCAAAGTCAGTCTGAAACTGAATTGGCATTTGCTTGTCTGGCTCCAGGAAACATGAAACAAATAAAAATATAGTGTCTTGGAATGTCAAACCAGGAACCTTCCAGGTCTTTGCTGTTTTCTTCAGTCAAAAATATCAAAAATTCATATTATAATGTACTTAAAAACTGTAAACCGAATGACCTGACTGAAAGAAGCCTTGAACATAGAAGGGAGTTATGCTTATGATTCAATAAAACATTTTATTTGGAAGGAAAAGGAACTGCTCATTACTAGACATGCATTTTTGAAATATTAACAGAGTGATGTTGCAAAATAAAGAGATAACATTCGCTGGTTGGAAAGTTTGCTCTCTGAGCAGAGAAGGTTGGTGTTAAGTTCTCAAACACTTGCTCAATAAACAGTTTCTTTCAGATTCCTTCCTTGGTCTCTTCTGGATTTGCCTCAGACAAGGGCAATGCCTTTTTAACAGAAAGTTTAAGCTCATTGCTGTGTACCTTGCAGTCTTCCCCCAAAGCTTAAGAAGAACATTGATGGCAATCTGAGGTTCTAGATTTGTTACTGGTTGCTTACAAAATGGTACATAATTTATTGAACTCACAGAGTTTGACCCTTTGACAAAAGAAGTTCTTCAGACTTGGGAAGCAGCAAATATATAAAGCTTGAGATATTCCTGATTATATCTCATGGAAAGAACTGCTTTAAACAGCTTGTTATTAATACAAAGCTGGATTTACTGGTGAGAGGCTTAGTATATGTCTGTATCACTGCCTGATAGGATCTATTGATTAATGTGACACAAGGAATCATATTCTTATGCTATCTTCCTGCACAGACACACTGGTATCACATGGCAAAATTGCAACCGTGTCTTCCTGGAAACTGCTGGTTCAGTTTGAATTTAATTAACAAGCAAGAGTCCAACAAAGAAATATCTAAGAAACTGATTCCTGAAACTTGATTTCTGACATAATAAGGATTCGCACACACACCAATATGAAGTGTTGACTTGATTTAGCACATGATACACCTAAGTCTTTGTACATGTTAAAATGATGTAACTACTTCACACTCAAAGGGATTTGAGACTCGTCTTCTGAGAGAACTGGCATCGTTGCCTTTATAGATTGCATCATTTTAATGTTAAAAAGTAGAGGTTTTCCAAACAGGTAAAGAGGTAAAAGGGAAGAAGGAGGAATATAGAAAATGCAGGAACTTTTGACACTACCATCTTTAACTGATTAATTGCACTTGGTGAAGCTGCAGTTGGTACCCTTGAGAATATCTGGAATGAACAGATAGTTTCATATGCAGATCCATGGGATTCCCTTTCTAGATATATCAGTGACTTTAAATAAGGAACTTCCATATATGTTTTGAATAGCATCTTAAAAAACAAAACAAAACAAACCAACCAAAAACTGAAATACCAAACCACAAAAAAAACCCAAAACCAAAACAAAAAAAACCAAAAACCAAACACAAACAAACAAAACAAACAAAAAACAAACCACCACAGAAAAATAACCAAAGCATGATTAACTTAGTTATTAATCTCAAAGGAAAATTAACTAGATGTGCTCCAGGCACTACAAATAGAAAAAGAATGCACAGTCATTAAGCCTGAAAATAACGGATAAAATGTAGGTAACATCTCACCTCAATTTCATTATAGATTCACTGCAGCCTCTTTGGTTTCATGATGCATGGCTTTTGAGGGCCTAGATTAACCTAAATCTTTTGAATTGTAACATTTGGCACACATCTGAGGGGGATAAGACAGGAGAGGTCTCTTACATTTCTTTTTATCTGCCTGATGACAGATTAAAAATGAGTAATAGCATATACTTTTCTCAATAACCAATAAAAGTTACATTGAACACAGCTGCAAAAACCTTCCTGCTATATAAGATGCAGATTATACTTCTAGAAAACAAAAACAGTATGTGCTTAAACTACACAATAATTACAAAGGGTATTTTGTAATGCTTCTTGTGGTATTTTTCTCTGATTTGACTTTCATGAAATCAATTGTCAGAAACTACTGAAAAACCAAAGAAATATTTTATAAGCTCAGACAACACTCCCGTTCATCCTGTAGGTAAACCAGCCCTAGAGAACTTCAAATTAACATATGCTAGAACTTCTTGCCATTTTTTAGCAATTCTGATTAAAGAAAAAATGCTTCTCTTTCTAAAAATAGAAATTTATAGACATAGAAATTTCTCTTTTTATGGCATATGTACAGAAGAGAGAAAACTTGTTGAAAATCTCAATTGTTTGTGTATCATAGAATGGCCGAACCAAGCACTTGAGTGATTAAGGAGTGAAATTGAGCAACTAAAGTACAAACAAAATGAAGATACAAAAACTATCTTCAGAACATAACCACTATTCCTATAAAATATGAATATGCCTTTAATTAAAGCTAATTTTGCTTCATTTAGCCTGGTTAGAGTTTTTATTATTAGAAGGCAGATGAACACTACAGCCATCAATCTGGAGAAGTAATGATGAAGAAATAGATGCTTAGTTCAGAAAATGAGGTGATGTAGGAAGGTTTTAAGGGGTTCAATTTTCTTGACTCCTCTTAAATCGCTGCTTGTTTTTATGTTATTTTGGAAATTTCTGTTGGGCTGCACACAGCTGTAAAATGTTGTATTTCATAATTCAAGATATTTATTCACATGTATCTAAACATACACATACATGCATATGGCTAATTGCATCACAAAACAAATAAAAGAAAACAATGAAACTGAACAATATGAATAAAAGAGGTACAAAAAGTTAGCTTCCAAGCAGGGACAAATAGTGAAAATGTATTTTAAAAATTGAAGGAAAAACACCTATAGCCTCAAGCCATTCAGAAGGACTAAATGTAAATGAATTAATAACAAAAAGCTTAGCACAAGTCCTGAGCATTAATATGGATGAGATCTTTTAAAAAGTAAAAGATAATGACACAGAGAGAACCATAGCAGATAACAGAATGACAGAGATTACCAAATCATGATCAGTAAGAAATCACTCGAGGGAAATGGTTTTATTTAGTCTTCTAAGTCTTAATTGGTAGAACAGACAAAATGCACTAATAAAGACGGAGAATTGGGGAGAGTAGGGTGTGTGCATACAGCTTTCCATGCATGTGTTAGTGTTCCAGAAAAAACTGTCAGAGTAAGAATTCGGTATGAGGACAAAACAGCTTTTTTAACACTGATACTGGAAACCAAAAACATGTTGAACAAAAAAATCTAGGTCATGGACGGAAACTAAATATACACAGGTGTTAGATGGCACCAAGATGGATGGGCATGTCCATTCAAAAGTCCAGAATACTAGAAATTTTAAATGCTGAATGCTACGATGTTACTGTTATTTTTATTGCATGATGGTTACATTACTTTATTACAAGTTTCAACTCTGTCAGTATCTTGTTGCAGTAGAAACAATAGTCATTGCCCCAAGGGTCCTGAGGTCACCCAATGGACCAGAGAAAGACCCCTGAATGCTGGACACGTAAGCGTTGGCAAAAGAAAGCGTGTATCTTTCAAGCCTGCGCAGTATGAGCCTGGGTCGCAAAATCAAGGCAGAGACTGGCCTAAAACAATGGGAGCAAGGGGGGGTGAAGAAGCATAAAAGGTGATTCCAGAATGGACACCGTTGAAGATCTTCCCGCCAGAGGATCCCGAACCACGACGGAGGACCAGCAGGACTGCATGGGACCCGGAGACCAGAGGCACGCCTTTGGAACTCGACTGGTGACAAATGCAACCACATTTCTCATCTTTACCTTTACTTTTCCCCGTTTCTTTCCCTTTTCTCTTTCTTACTCTCTCTCTCTATCACGTGCTGCTTTATGGGCAAATTAATAAAGTAACACTGCCTGATTGAATCATAACCCCTTGGCATTTTGGTCGCCTTAATTTTGTGCTCTGAGATCAAGGTAAAAGAACCATCACGAGTCCATCACTGAACGGACCCTGACAGTACCTCAGAAAAACAAAGTAGTCCAATGGTTAGGCAACATATCTGGAGTAAGGAGCACTGGAGACAGCACAGCATGGAGGGCTATGAAGAGTTTCCCAAACAGAAAAGGCAGTGGAAGACATACAGATACAGTTATCCTATTCACTTCAGGCTTCAGCCTCAGGCTCCCAGATCCCAAAGAACAGCATTATCCACTCCAACAGTTTAGCTCTTCCAGTGCAAGTTACTAGATTAGCCTCTCCTATTAGAACTGTTACACCTAGTATAAATTAGTGTTAGTTTTAAGCAGGACTTAAAAATTATTTTCCCATGGTCTTAAGTATGTGCTTTAGCTGTTCAAATAAAAATGATCTTTCTACTACAAGCTATAGTTAATGTAAAAAAAACCCAACACATTACTTTTTTTTTTTTGTAATTTTTTAATAACTAAGCTACAGCATTGATCCTGCGCAATGATTCTGAGGAAGATTTTCTGTGTTCTCACAGATGCCTGCTTTCACTAGGTCATAGCTATACAAAACTTCAAAGAAATGATCAGTTCTGTATACAGGAGAGAATCACGAACACAGATTGGGTGATAGAGCATAAAAAGAGAAATAAGTTTTCATGTTATTATTTTTATCCTTTGAAACTCAGATCAGACAATATTTTTGTGACTACATCTGCAATAAGAACCAAGAAAAACCAATTAAAAATCAGGAACACCTCTGTATGGTGTCTTCTTGTTAAAAAAACCAACAACAACAAACCAAACAAAAAACGAACCAAAACAAAAACCCCACCCTGCTTAGTTGTTCAAATAACCTGGTTTTTCTGCTTTCAGAATTTCCCCTTTTTCCTCTCCTCTTGGTTTTCTTGAAAGCAGCCAACTTTTAAAGGAAAGCCAGAGTGAATTAACAATTTAACACTCTATTGTACTGTATCTGAATAGTAGAAAAGCAAATGCCAAAGATAGCCTTTACAAAATTAAAGTCAGATGTAAAGGCTAAAGTAGCCAACAGGGGTAAAAGAGCTGTAAAATTGTACAGAGAGAAGTTTGCTGCATCAGTAGATGCCTTGCAGCAATACAGTTACACTGAAAATTGTGAATTATAAACTCAGTCCTCTACTGTTTATATTTAAAAAGGGAAGATCGAACACACTATACAGTACTTACCAAAAACTTGAAGGAATGTCTGTTTTTTATCATTTCCTGCTTTGTTTTTAGCATTACAGATATAAGGACCTGCATCAATATTTCTTATATCTCTTATTGTTAGTTCTGTATTGCTTCCTCTCAGCATATATTTTTCATTTTCTTCAATAAGTTTACCATTCCTGAAAAAAATAAAAAGTATGTATAAGACAACCAGTAGGTTCCAAAGACTGAAAAAATGTGTTATGGAAGCATCAATATGTTGAAAATAATCTCTGAGGCAAGAGGTCGCTATTATGCTAGCCTCAAAAATACATTAACCCATGCAGCATAAACTGGCAGTATGTGTAGAAGGGAGTTGATTTTAGCACAACTAAAACTTCTACAGGATCACAGTGTTTTTTTCATAAGAATATGAACATTCTGTACAAGAACAAAGCATTCTGAACTGCATTTTGATGTTCAAGACCCCAATTTCACAATTTTATTTCCGGGTTCTAGAATATACGCATATTTAAAATACTATAATATCTTTATTCTTAGATGTTCAATATTGACTTAATGTCACAAAATTCATGTGAATAGAAGTCATTAACAGATGGCTTACACTCAAGGAAGGATAGAAGGAAGTCAGTCATACAAATACATACTTGTATGTGGGAAACATTTAAAAGCATATTTTCAAAGTGTAACTTTTGTTTCCGTTCACATTAGTAACAATGCACTGACTTCTAAAAGAAATATTTTCAATGGCTTCAGAGCCTATTGGCACATTAAAAAGCCTTCCGAATTATTGACTCTCAGTTGTTGTTGGCTAGCCACAACTTAGTAAGCAGTCATGTCTCCAGATGTTAAAATGAGTTCTGACCAGATGGCACAGAAATAATAAAACCTGTGAACAATTCTGAGGGCTGATCAGGGCTTGACCGGTCCATTTGAGCACCTTGGCATACACACAGTTATCAAAACAGCTTTTTTTTTAAAAGTGCAATTATAGCTTCTTTTTTAATTTATTTCTCTCATTTTGCCTTGTTTGCAGAAGGCTTCGTTTGATCTTATTTCTATTGAATCATCAACAGTCCTTTCTCATAAGCACCTACATTAAACTTACCTGATTTTCATAAGCACTGATTATCCTGCTGACAATGCCAACTTCATGAAAACAAATTATTTGCAAAATGAAACTAATATGCATAACTGAAATATTCTATATTCTATTCTATTCTATTCTATTCTATTCTATTCTATTCTATTCTATTCTATTCTATTCTATTCTACTTTATATGGCTAGTTTAGGACATTTAATTTTACTTCAGTATTTGAGCAACAAGGATTTTTACTTTCTTTCTGCTCAGATAATCCTGATATCTACATATACTTCATATTTTCTAAAATAATATTTCCCCTAAAAAGTGAGAAAACTGCTTCTATCTTGGGAACATTATATACATTAATAGAATTTCACTGGTGTCTATAAGGCTTGCATTTTAGTAACATTTTTGTTAATAACTCTAGTCCACTTCAAGATATTATTGTGATACTTTTTTATTTGTTTTCCAAAGCAAATGATAGAAATTGTTTTGCAGAAGAGAAAAGGCCTAATTTCCAACATAGGTGGTTTCACAAAAAAAAATTTAGTGATTTATCTTAAGAGTAAAAAGTCTATACTTCAGGTCAGAAGTAGTTTCCAAGTAACTGTTATCAAAAACATCATCTATATCCATGACAATTTCTAAGCAGAAAAGACATTATGAGCATTTTCCTGGACCTTCTAGTGAACAAGGGAGATTTAGATTGATGCCAATAACTGGGAACAGAAAAACATGAATAAAACATTAAAAGCAGATAATTCTAAGCCCTGCAGTAAAGACAAAGGGATCGACCCAGCTGAACTTTACTAGTTTAAACTATCACAACAGATGTAAATAATCATCGCATTTTCAGTAGGACTATTCACATGAGTAAAGATTTCCAGTTCATGACCTGTACATTTGGATCATTATTTTTCAGTCCCGGCTAATTTAATTCTATTAGTGTTTTGATTCTCTGCTGATTATACTCTACACTAAGTAATAACAGCTTCAATAGAGATAGCAGTTAAGTGGTGAAAGAATTAGGTTCAATCCATGAAATATAAACAAAGTATATATGCGTATTAAATAGAGAAGCAACTAAATCTTGCTGACATTTCTTCTTGACTAGGTATTTCAAACTGAAAAATTGGCATGTCAACTAAAGCATTTTTTGAGAAAGATTGACAGATTAGTTCAGATGCCTCCATTTTAATTTGACAAAATCTTAAACATTTTCAGCACCTGGAAATGAATAGTGTCAACATAAATAATAAGCTTTACCACTTTATACACTGTCTTAAAGAGTTTAAAGCTTGAATCTCCTGTCTTACCCAACATCTTTTTTACCGTCAACACAGAGGGATATATATGCCATCTCAATAGTACCGTCATTTGATTTTAAGAATATAGCCATGTTTCATGTTCTACCTGTGGGTGACCTGCTAAATCAGTTCATTGGAAACCAAAAAGGAAACAAGACAAAAGAGAATAAAGATAATTTATTTTTTAACTTACTCAAATATAAGTGGATTGTAAGGAAGGTAAGACTACACAGTGATGGAAAAAAATTATACAGGCCTTGCAAAAGAGCTGGTCTCAGAGAATATTTTAAAAGGCAACAAAGACATGAGAACACATAACTGTTTATAAAACAGGTCCTTAATCTTGATGAACCATCTCAGCATACGTGGATGTACTTTCTATGCAGTATAACAAAAGTTTTCCAGCATAGTGGAAGAGAAATCATTCCAAGCCTTTTTATCGGAGTTTTTCCACAGCTCTCCAGAAGGCTAAATACACTTTTGAATGTTTTACAAGGAAACATTATTCTTTGTTATATTAGTTTGTCTCTCTCTAGACTTTTTTCCTTAGGGTAGTTCTGTATTCCAAAAATAAGTCACTTTATTACATGTGCCCATTTTACAAATGGTTAACCTGAGGAAAATTAAATAAAATGACTGAGCTCACATAGACAAATAGTTCAGCTGGGAATAAAACTGAATACATGATTACCATAACTTGCTGTAATCAAAGGTTATAATCCTTCCAAAATCAGCATTAACACTTCATCAAATTCAAAATGTAATTACACTTGTTTATTAAAAAAGAAACACTTACATAAAACTGAGATTAATATCAACTTGAACTCAACATCAAAAAATACACTAAACAGCATGAAATTAGGAATATGACACCTTGGCCATTAATTCAAATAAACAGATTCTAATTCTCAGTGGATGACGTGCAAATTAATATTAAATAAATATTAAATAAATCAGTTCTGATAGACTTTACTATCACTAACAATGCTTTCTACATTTTTTACAAAATGAAGAAGGATTATTTTGATCTAGTTTTCTTACATGCAGACTATTTTCTTCTCAAGAAAAACAACAACAACAACAACAACAACAACAACAAAAAAAACACAACTAAAATATTCTAGAAAATGAAAGTTCTTTATCTTGACATATCTGCAAAGTAAGTCCAAGGGCAAGGACAACAGCTCAGTCAGCATGGGTTTATGAAACGCAGGTCCTGCTTGACCAACCTGATCTCCTCCTATGACAATGTGACCTGCTTAGTGGATGAGGAAAAGGCTGTAGATTTTGTGTACTTAGACTTCAGTAAAGCCTTTGACACCATTTCCCACAGCATTCTCCTGGAGAAGCTGGCAGCTCACAGCCTGGACAGGCATACTCTGGATGGATGGCCATACCCAAAGACTTGTGGTGAACCAAGTCAAATCCAGTTGGCCATGGTGGTCATGAGTTGTGTTCCCCAGGGCTCAGTATTGGAGACAGTTCTATTTAATATGTTTATCAATTATCTGGATGAGGGGGTTGAGTGCACTCTCAGTAAGTTTGCAGATGGCACCAAGTTGGACGGGAGTGTTGATCTGCTGGAGGGTAGGAAGGCCATAAAGAGGGATCTGGACTGGCTGGCTGGATGGGTTGAGGCCAGTTGTATGAGGTTCAACAAGGCCAAGTGTTGGGTCCTGCACTTGGGTCACAACAACCCCAGGCAGCGCTACAGGCTTGGGGAGGAGTGGCTGGAAAGCTGCCAGGCAGAGAAGGACCTGGGGGCGATGATCAACAGCTGGCTGAACATGAGCCAGCAGTGTGGCCAAAAAGGCCAACAGCATCCTGGCTTGTATCAGGAACAGCATGACCAGCAGGACTAGGGAAGTGATCATTCCTCTGTACTCAATGCTGGTGAGCCCATAACTCAAATCCTGTGTTCAGTTTTGGGCCAGGCACTACAAGAAGGACATTGAAGTGCTGGAGGCTGTTCAGAGAAGAGAACAAAGCTGATGAGGGGTCCAGAGAACAAATCTAATGAGAAGCAGCTGAGGGAATTGGGGCTGTTCAGCCTGCAGAAAAGGAGGCTACTTCTCCCAAATAGCAAGTGATAGGATGAGAGGATATATTGTGCTAGGGAAGATTCAGATTGTATTTTAGGAAAAATTTTTTCACAGAAAGGTCTGTGAAGGACTGGAACAGGCTTTTCAGGGAAGTGGTTGAGCAACCATCCCTGGAAGAGTTTAAAAGATGTGTAGATGAGGTTCTTAGGGACATGGTTTAGTGCCTGAGTTAGTTGAACTCAATGATCTTGAGGGTCTCTTCCAACCAAAATAATTCTATGATTATATGACAAAATATCAGCAGATTGTGAATCCTTTTCATTGGCTACCAATATGTGAATGAAAAGGGACCTGAATGATTCAGGACAGAGATTATAGTAATTTGATGCAGAAATTTAGTACTGGAATACAATTTAGAATCAAGTTTGCTTCCTCCGGAAAAAATAATTTACCTCCTCTCATCTTATTTCCCTGTTCGCATATCAATGATAATATTCTGTCACAAGGACCAGGGGCCTTTTCCACTTACCGCTTTACAACCCTTCTTTGTCAGCGAATTAGATATCAAGAATATTTTCTACTGCCAAGAATGCATAGCTCAATAGCACAAAATAAAAACATAAATTAAAAAAAAAAAAGCAAAAAACAATAAAAAAAACAGGAAAGGGAGGCACATAAGCCAATATTCCTCACTATGAGAGGAATTCCTATTTCTGAAATAGGAGCAGAACAGAAGCTTCCTAATTTAAGATCCAGTATACAGTACACAAGCCTGTGAAGCTTTTGTAAAATCCCTAAAAAGATATTTCATGAATGGTTTAAAAAAGTCAGTTGCCTCAGGGGTGGCAAACCAATAGAAAATCTTTCAGTAGGCTCTGATCAGTAGACAGACATTTCTCTTCGAGCCACTTAGCCTGTGGACGTATTGTAATAGTTATAAAATATTGAAAAAACCCCACAACTGTAAACAGAGATATCCACAAATTGTGGAAATTTATGTGTTCTTTCTTAACAATATTCATGTTGATTGTCTCATATCAAGGCCATTTAGGATACCAGATTTCAGACAACTCTCAAGAATTTTGGCCAGATAAGACATCTATTGTAAACAAATACTTCAAAGACACTAAATAATCAGAATATTAAACCTTAGTTTGAATTCAGTATCAATTCTTTAATTTGGGCTCTGCATATTTTGTTTTTCTTTTTCCTTCTCTTCACTAAATTTTGAACTCTAGGGCACATTAAGGAATTAACTTTGCATTCTATTTATTTACAACCCCTGAGATTCAAATTGCACGAGAGAGAAATTTAAATCCACATTTGACTTATGGCATGTTAATATAAAGGTGCCAGTCAAAGGAATCTAACATTTAAAATGAATCTAATATTCTTCAAATATTCCAAAGGAGATTAAGAATTGATGGAAATGCCTTCTACGTCAATTCAAAAAATGCAGTGACCTTTTAATTCACCTGAAATAATATATGTAGATGAAAAATATTCAGGTCTAAAATAGAAATGTGCACTGGTATGAGGAGTCTGAGATACCTTATATCCCAGGACTCATGCATAACTTTTGTAAAAATTTACATATCTACACACTGTGTATTCTTTCAATTCTAACAATGTTATATGCTAAGCGTTCCCAAAAGACATGGCTATACTATGTTCATGTCATTGGTATAATCAAAAAACACACATGAACTTCAAAAGCAGTTCCATTTTTAAAACATATTACCATTTTAAAATGACATAAAATACACTTGAAAATTATTCTGTGAAACATTTCCATATCCTAGGGGTGTCTGAAGTCATACCACTTTCTGAATCTCATTGAAATTGAATCTCATTGAGTTAGGGTTAGAAACTGTTTTTACAAATGGGGAAAATGTTATTTTTGTTATCAGGACTGCTGATTTATATTGGATACTAATTTATACATAATTGCATATGTTTTTACCTAATACATTTATGTGCAAAAATTGTGAGATTTTTTGCTTGTATTGTTTTTGAGATATGGACTCATTGCTTCAGCTGTGCTTCCCCTCAAATATGAAGAAATCATGTCAATATGGTACATTAGTTACTTTTTACATTTATCTCACCTGCTGGTAACCTGAGGGCAATTGAATCTGTGAGTTCATTCACTTATTAATGCTGAAACTAGCTTTAGAATTTAGAACACAAATGGACAGCAAATGCTCTTATAATTCAATAAAGAACTCAATGTTGCACAGATTAATGGACTGTGATAGAAAATCATGACACATTAGAACAATGTGCTTTGATGTGAAGACCTCAGCTGAACTTACCTATGCCAACTGATTTCAGGTGGAGGTGATCCAGCAGCTCTGCAGAATAAAGTTATGGCCTCTCCTCGATCTGCAGTGGCATTAAAGGATTTCTGTGGCAGAGTAATTGCAGGAGGAACTGAAAAATAAGACATTAAGCCCTATTAATGGAAAAACAAAAATGAAAAATAAATGACTATGTGTTTCCAGAGAAACTGAAAGCACAGGATAGGATCCTTTTTAATTGGAATTATGGTTACACTTAAGGATCAAGACTCAATAGGAATCACTGTTATTAGTATTTCTTTACTTTTCCTAAATACAAGATTTTTAGTATTATCAAGACTTTTATATATTTTTTTTTCACTAGAATAAACTTTTAGAAGTGTTTTTCAGCAGTTCTTCAATTTTCTCTGCAGAACATTTTAAAGTGACTAAAGTTACACCCTGAGTGTATAAGACATGATTGAGTTGAGATTGGCACTAATTTAACTATCTCAAATGAAAATGTATCTGTACTCTTTTTTATCTTTCTTTCAATTATAAAGGTGACATACAACTATGTACTGATGTCGGACAGTGCTTTTAAAACAGGTGTTAGTATGTAGTAGTTGTGATTATGCATATTTAATTCTTTTTACTTAACTCCTGGACAGGAGTATAACCAGCTTCAAAAGGTGAAACATGATAGTACCCAATGGATACAATCTATTTTTGGAAATTGTGTGTTCTGACAGTGACAAATTTTGTCTGTTCTTGATGAGATTTAGTTATTCCTAAAATTGTAACAGTTCACAGAGATCCTCAACAACAACAACAACAAAAAAGCAACAATAATTAAAACAGAACAACTTACAGCTTGATATTTAATATTTCTGTTCATATGGTAATTTTAAGAGAGCTGTGCTAAATCTGTTTCCATTAACTGTCAAGCAAATAAACAAATAAAAACAATCTCAGCAGATTGGAAGAAGATATGTGGAAATGAAGGAATGTCAGGGAAAGCAAGAGGTAAAAGAAGAAAAGATCAGAGCTTCACAAAATATAGGTCTCTGCTAGCAAGAGCATCCTGTCATCAGAGTGAATCAGAGTTTGGGTTTTTTTTTAAACTTTCACTAGAGATAAGAAGGAGAAACAGGTAACCCCAACAAACCTGTCTTTAGCTTCCCATTGCACTTTCACAGATAAGTAAGATAAATAAAGGTAAGTACCTTTCACACTTTTTAAGGGGGTGCTTCACAGATCACTTCTTTCCCATCTGAAATTGCATGGGTCATTACTCAGCATAAAAACCCCTTATGTTGTGCAACATCTTCCATGAAAAAATGTAACTCAGAAAACACTATATACATTTTAGCCATATTGCAGTGCATTCTAATGTCTAGAACTGAAAATATACTCAGTAACATGAGGGAATTAAACAATTCTTTGTGAGCAGTAGCAGGTTCTTCACTGCTCACAACTAAACTACAGGAATATGACTCTATTCATCAAATTACTTAAGCACTTCAGTCTTCCATGAGATACTGCAATGACAATGAAATGAAACATTATTTTTCATTTCAAAAGTCAAGTTTTATTTTCTCATCATCCTTTCTGGGAAGAGACCTGTCTATCTTTGGTTCTGTTCTTGTATGTATGTAGGATGGAAATAAAATAAAGTGTGAACCTAAAAGATGAAAATCTAAATGAAGCTATACTTGGCAAGGCTCTCACCTTTCAAAATTAAGGCAAAACGGTAAAATCCAGACACATTTAAGTGAAAACAAGTCTTTTTCATTTATGTGTAGCTATTTATTTAACACCAAGACTAGACTATTTTAAATTTATGTAATGACTACAAAACATTTCTTTTTTAATGTAAGAAATTTATTAGAAATTAATTCTACTCACTACTCCACTAAAAAATAAGGAAAAAAAAATTCCAAATGAACAACAACAACAAAAAAACAAACAAAAAACAACAATGACAAAACAAACAAACAAACAAAAAAAAGCCAAAATCTTTAAGTCACCTCATTTTAGTTTCTTAGGAAGTCATTGTTAATAAGGAAAACAACATTCCATAGAGCTAAGTCAGAATTAAATTAATTTCTACCTAGTTAACATCACCTGCACATGCTGCTTCAACAGCTGTGAAAATTTCAGATACTTAAGTACCTAAATATGGGTACAACCACCTAACTTCAGGCAAAGAAATACTGAATTTTTGCTGCATTTTCTTAAATCCATTTGGGAAGTGCTTTTTCACCATTTTATTTTGGTGGTTGCAAGGTCTACTCCTTCATTTTATAGTAATGGTTCTAGTGATGATTAATTTTGGTTTTTGCTACTACATAGCACAACAAACCAGTACATAGGCAAGTATCATCCAAAAGACAGAGATGACTCAGTTATGACCAAAATGGCCCCAGAGGGAATATACTTCTTATTCTTAAATATGAGAATCATAGGTTTCCTCCTGGGTTTAATTTTCTCCTCTTCTTGAGAGGAATTGATCCCATACCATCTGCCTCTGAGAGACTGTTCTTCATCAGCTTGGCGTAAGGCTCTGGTGCTCTCAGTGTCTCACAATATTTTTCCACTCTCTCTGTCCTCCCTTTTTAGTTGGACAGAGAGGTAGAGAAACAACAACAAATAAAGTACTTGTTCACAGGTGATCATAGTTCAAATCTTTACCCTGAATCAGAGGATGTATCGGTCACATGCACCACAGATAATAAACTGGAATACAACAAATAAAAGGAGAGCTAATAGCTTATTTTTCTATTAAATCTTTATCACTGTTCTCGCAAAAGGGAATCTGAGATTTCACACAGTCCTACCACAGCTTACATTTTTGAGTAAAGTATGTACAGAGATTAGAAAAAATCATATAAATAAATGAAAAGTGAAGTTCTAAATTTGAATATTTTCTACATTAAAAATACTGTAATGATAACATATTTTTATGCTGAGCTTTAATTATCATCCAAAGGAAGCATTATTGCTAATTTTTTTGAAAAGGAGACGTGGTGGAAATGCAGCCTTGTATCTTCTATTGGCCTATGTATTGTTCCTTTTTTTTCCTTTTCTAATTCCAATTCTTTCATAGGTTTCCTTTTTCACCCAAGTGCACTGCAATTTTTCTTTCTGATTTTTAATATTACTCCAAAAGTAATTCTGAGCCAAGTTTAATACATCCAGCTTTATGTAGGAAGACCTTTTTATTCCTATAAATTAAACAGAAAATACCTCTTAATTGATACCACTCTACATGAGCAATCATGTCAAAATCACTTAATGGGCAACCCCTTCTCCTCTCAACACTCTGAAGTCTAGCAGTAAGTGTTAGCTTTCCTGTCCAGAATCATAATAAATATATGAAGAATCAAATTTGTGTATATAATTCGCCAATAAAACATGTGAAGGCCAATCACAGCTTGCAATCTGACATTTTAGGTTAAATACAGGCTCGCTCTCAGCTCAGCTTCAAAAATATCAGATAGAGGTGAAAGGTGTTCAGAATGTAGGTTCATACCCATGAACCTAAATGGCAGAACTGTACATGACCAGGAGTCAAGGTAACCCAGCACCACAACATATAGAGAAGAAAGCAATTTCTTGGAGGTCTTCACTGTGCATAGGTGACATACTGTTAAATTCTATCACAATAATCACCGATTCGCTTGCCGCTGTCTATATAATATTTAAAGGATTCTGCTTCAAAGACTGCTGCTTGACTATATTAATTAAATAGCACCTATGTTGGAAGCTGCTCTTTCTCCTGAAATTAACTGATAATTCAACTTACATAATTACTTCTGTAAAGTGAGGTTTGCTGAAAAGCACCAGTCAAGGACAAAGCATTTGAAACTCAGAATCTAATGGGCACGATGGAAGCAGTTTCCTTGAAAAACTGACATTAAACAGAATGCACAGATAAAAAATGCCCTTTAGCAACTGTGTCCTTTCTGGACAATATATGAAGAGAGATTTATTTTTCAACAGGTCAAACCTGAATTTAAGAGAGAGGTTGAGCTAAATGCTCCATCTTTTCTTAATCCATTTATATTCCTTCTTAGAGGTTTATTTTTAACTGATAAAATGTATAATGCCAGTTTTCAGATAACTTGTTATATATTCTACTCCTCATAGCAATAAAATGGTAAAAATCTATAAGTACTACTTTTAATAAATCTTAATAAACTGTACCTGTGACTTTTGAGATAGTTAACAAAATATGTTCAATGCAGTGAAGGTGAATAACTATGAAAAATCAAGTGTGTTTTTCAACAGTAAATGACAAAACATTGAAAAATACAGCATGAAATGAACTACTATATATTATAACCTAAAACTCTAGTCTTGCAGTTATTGTTAATGTTCCATGAATGATTAAAAACAATAATTTAGCTTTTACATACTCACATGCACTGATATTAAGAAAAACAATTAATTCTATTTACACAGTATAGTAGATTTTTTAAAAATATAAAGCAATTACATTTATAGGAAAACAATACTAAACAACCATGACAACTATATTAACCTATTTAATCATTATTTTATAGTAGATGATATATTTTAAAATAGGCTATGATAATCAAGTAAAGCAAGAAGTCAATTAAAACACTTTTGCTCCTTACCATTCACAATAACAATTATGTCTCGAAAGTCAATTTCTCCTCTGGCTTCCACTCTTCCTTCACATCTGTATACTCCTTCATCACTTTTATTGATGTTAAGAATTTGGAGATTATTGTTTGCTAATACTGCAAATCGACCTAGAAAGGCAAGTAAGAGATTAAGTTGTATTAGTAAATCAAGACAGTAAGAGGAACACTCAAAGAACAGAGAACACTCACTGACAAAACATTTGTCAATTTTAGAGTCAAATGGCAGTCAAGACTTATTTTTTTTTTCCCCTAACACAAAAAATATTGCTATTTTCTAAAATTCAATCTGGATTTTCCATTCATAACTTCCTACTAATTCTGAAGAGTCATCAAATGTAAGTTAAATTTATAAATTATTGCAAAATGAATGGAATATTCATGAACACCTACACAGTATATAAAGCTATTAAGGAGATGGAAAAAAGATAAATCAAGCAACTTTAGCAAAATAAGAAAATGCTTCTGCCTTCTCTATCTAGAAGAACCAACTGTATTTGTGTCCATTTTACGGCATTGTGCTTCATAATTTCTCAGGTTGCTTGCTCTCCTTCCCTCCTCCTGTTTCTTTGCTCAATCATTATTACTCAGCCAATGATATATCTCACCTTCATCTAACACTTCATAGAAATGAGTATGAAGACATTATCCAACAAAACACTCCACCTTCTGCTTAGTCTAGCATAAACTGAAATCCAGTAAACCTTTTGAGTATCTTAAGTTCACTGAAAAAAAACAGATTCTGAACAAGTGTGTATACACTGCCCTGCACATGCAGCAGAAAAATTATAATCCACAAGAGTAAACTGGTTCTGAATTATTTTCTCTCCTTTCTGTCTGAATTAGCATTTGGGGTATATGTGGCAAGATGCTGGTAACAGGGGGATTCAGGGCAACCTCTATGAGGAGAGGTCAGGGCTGTCCCATGCCAGACACAGTTGTCTCCAGCCAACTCCTGCAACTGGGCATTGCTGAGCCCTGCAGCCAAGGTGGTGGCACCTCTGGTAAAGCTTGCATACAAAAAGGGCAAAAACCGCTGTGCAGCAACTGTGAAAGAGATGAATGAGAAAAAAATGAGAGAAACAGCCCTACGAGCACCAAGATGAGAAAAGGCAGAACGGGAGGAGGTGGTCCAGGCACCGGAGCAGACATCCTCCTGCAGCCCCAGGAGAAAGCACAGTGGAGCAGACATCCACACTGCAGTCCGTGGAAGACCCCATTCTGGAGCAAGTTTATCTTGAACAACTGCAGCTCATGGGAAGGACTCACACTGGTGCTGTTAGGGACTGATCACAACCCCCATGCCTCGTCCTGCTGCAGTGTTTGGGGTGAGGGGGGCAGAGGAGTAAGCAATAAACAAATGAAGTTGAGCCTGGCAAAACAGATAGGGCAGGCATTGCTTTAATTTTGTCTCTGTGTTTCACCGTTCAACTCTATTTAAATGGCAACACATTTGATTAATTTTCCCCAATTCAAATCCTTTTTGCTTGTGCTGGAAATTGGTAATCTCCCTGCCTTTATCTTCACCCACAGCTTTTTCATCTCATTTTCTCCCCCATTCTCCTAAGGAGGGTGAGAGAGTGGCTGGGTGGGTGCATGAAGCTGGCCAAGGTCAACCCACCCTAAGTAGTCAATATTAATGGATTCTTTTGCGAGGAATTACTTCCTGCAGTTCACTGTATATGTTCTTTTGAAGAACCTGCATACATGTTATTCAGCTGTCTTTCTCATTCAGTTTGAACCAGCATATTAGAGGATTATGAGATTTACTAGCTTTCAGGTTTAACTAGCAACCAAGAGTCATTTTTCATTTTGCTTTCCATTTCAATTCTGCTAGATTTTTAAAGCATGCTAGTTTTCCCACAGCATAACACTAATATTCCAAAACAGTGATAAATAACACTTGGTAGTAAAGCTTTTATGTAGTTACACAGCTAAGAGTCTATCCATAGAACATATGTGCATACATGTTTACAAATAAACGAGCTTTTTATACCATGTGGGTTCTATTTCATTACAAAGAACTCTATTGGAAAAATGGAAAAAGAAATTTAATTATGTTTCACTGCGTAGAGGTTTACAGAACAATGGCCTCAACACATTTTTGCTAATTATGTCTAGTTTATTAAAGTCATGCTTGAACATTAATGCCATTTCACACACTACCACATACAAATTATATCATCTTTTTTTTTTCCCTGTCCCTGCACAATTCCCAGAGAGTTGTGCTTAAAAATGTTTTGAAAAGGTGAGATCTAGCCCCTCTTCAAGCATTGGTAACCTTTTCATTTTTTGTTAACATAAATATTTAACATGTGAGATGAATGAAAGGACTGGAAATCACCCGTTTTTCTTTATATTGCTGAAAAAAAATAAGGGCTCATTTAGAAACAGGAAATGAAAACTGTAGATGTTGGCTGGATATCTTTTCAGCTTTCATTAAAGAATAATATAATGGATATAGCAGGAGATATTCTCACGACTACGTTAGGTATTATAGAAGAAAAACATTTTGGGTCTTTTTCTACCACTAATACTGTCCACCTGCAGACAAAATTAATACATGTCATATTATAAAGAAACTTAAAACGTGAAATGTGAATTGAATGTGTGACTTGTTTAGAAATCGTTGCTCTTCATGTTTTATCCTTTGGTAGGCTTGGTTCATGCCACTAAGTATACGATGATGCTTTTCTCATTCAGCAAGAATCAATTGTGAATAAACCAGATGGGTCAACAAATACACTGAAACCTTGACAAGCAGAAGTTGATCTTGATGGACTCACATGTTCTATGGAATATTTAGGAGGTTAAGAGCAGCAGAGTAAATTAGTAATACAACATGACACATAGAGATGGTGAGCATGCAGATAAAGTTCACTGTCCCATGGATACCATTATAAAAATTGTGTCCTATATTAAATGGATTACAGTTGATGGATGTAGACAGTGACTGGACAGTACCCTCCTCCAGCCCTTCACTCTGTTTTCTGGACTCAACTCACTCAAATTCAAATATCTAATTTAGAACAGTCACACCACCTTCCCCTTCAGTCAAATCAGATGTTAAGTGGTACAGGTGACAAGAGGGATTGCCTATGTCTTTTCAGTGCCTCAGAAAAGTCCTCAGAGCTTGAGGAATTTTTGGCTTATGGTTTGCAAATTTTACTGTGTTCTAGAGTATGTATCAGGCTATAACCCACAATGTCTAACAAAAAGGTTAGGCACAGCTGTTCATTCTAAGACTAGGACATGACTAAAGACCTATTAAAGAAAAAATCAAAACTTTCTGCAAAAGCTGAAGACCAAGACTCCTATTAAATATGTCTCTCATACAACCAAACCAGCCATTCTTTACAGGAGGGACTGTTTTTCAACTCCAAAATCTCCTCTAGACAGAACACAGCATATTAACCATCTAAAGCTAACACTCACCTTTGCACATCAGTTTGCACAAGTGTATTCAGCAGGTCTATATTGGCTCTGCAGACCAATGGCAACACTTTTTCTAGTACTGTAATTAGAACTGCACAAACTACTGACTTGAGTGGGAAATCAATTAGGTTGGTGCAAAAATAATTGTGGTTTTGGACCATGAATTTTTAATTATTATAACTAGGCTGCACTGAGGAAGGAGCAGAATTGAATTGCCACAGCCTAATCAACATGATCTAGGGGGTTAGTCTGGTTCATCTGAAGTCTCTCTTGTCTAGTCCTTTAGAATAAGAGAACGCTTTTTCCTTGACCACGCCAACTATAAGATAACATGCAGTTCCCTAGAATTGTAAGTAGATAGATTTTCAAAAAGTTATTATAGTTTTCCAGAAGCTTTTATCATGTATAAATTTTGGTCTTGAAGAGAATCATCTTGTATAATAAAAATACCTATGCAGGGGAAAGACAAACAAACAAACAACAAAAAACAAAGAACAAAAAAACAAACCAAAACAAACTAAAACCCTAATAGAACTGCAAAATGAGAATGTAAACCACTAGAATTTATCAAAGCATACAGAAAACATGAAAGATGCACCCTTCCCAAATATTCTCTAACCAGTTGTATACAAGATACAATTTTCAACATGCACTATAGTTACATACCACACCTATGCTATGTTTACAGAAAACTCCAGATCTGATAGTGGAATTCTGACATATCTTAATGATCTGAGCAGTGATGGAATGAAACATGCATATTTATACAGATAGTAGGTAATTTATATGTAGCATATTTTTATTAACAGAGGCAAATAACTTTCTTCTAAGGTTCACTCTAATCATAAACTAATATACGACTATCTGTACATAAAATTTCTATATTTGCTTTAAGCACTGTAGAATGAGTTGCATTTAATATCCTTGGGAGCCCGAGAATTCTGCAAAAAACAGAGCAAGTAACTTAGGATTCCAGATAAGATCTAATCAATGAAAACAATCCTATTCACTTTCATGGTTACTAAAATGTCCCTGACTCCCATACAGTGGAATTATGTCATGACTATTCAGCTCTTGATAACAATAGAGAAATTCTTCGAACACTCCCAGAAAATTACCCTTATCTATTGCTCTATTAAACCTTAAACATACAATGTAAGACCATGAAGACTTTTGGACGTCATTGTTCACCTCGTGGTGGTTTTTTGTTTGTTTCTTTTTCCTTTTATCAAAGACCTCATCTAGGTGTTCCTGCTCCAGCAGGGGGATTGGACTAGATGATATTTTGAGGTCCCTTCCAATCCCAAACATACTGTGATTCTGTGATGGACTCCCACAGTTTCTTACATCTTTGTTTACAGAACTCAAAAGAGACTAAAGATCTTAGTATGATCTAGCAATGGAGTAGATAAGGTACTAGGAATATACAGGAACTAGTTCAGTATAGTGAGAAGCTATTTCACCTGAAGCTATTTCAGCTACAGTCCTACTACACAGCAAAAACCATTAAATTTTCACTTCTGAATTTGTGCACAGGCCTCCTGGGAGAAGAAATCAGTCTTCTGTTCAAATGCAATACACAAATATAGATACTAGTAACTGTCAAGAATCTGCAAAACTGAAATAGTAAAAAATCTGTGCTGCAAAAAATCCTACTAGTTGTAACATATACAACAGAAGAATGGCCTAGAATACAACAGAAAGCCATGAAATAAAAGCAATGACATCATGTCATGTCTTTGTATTATGCCAGTGACAGAATCCTTAAAATATAAACTGTTTTCTCATGCCCCACAAATAAACTGCAATATACATTTTTATTTGGATATGAAATTATTCAGTATTTTAGCTTACTATGAACAAAAACCCAACAAGAATAATAAGTTGCTTCATTTTTAATAGGCAACATTTAAAATTACAAATTTGATGTTATTTAATTTAAAATTACATGAATAGGTTACAGGTACTAATCCTTCACTGGAGATTTTGATACATGAAGGAAACCATTACATATGGATTCTCTACAGACTACAGAATCTGGTTAAATTCTGCTTAAGCAGATGGGCTAATCAAAATCCATCCTTCACTGTAATGTGATAAGTTTTCTTTTACTATAATATCTTAATATTAATTAGAATGCATAACTTAAAGAGTTACCAAAATACTAACTGTCAGCAGTAGTTGTGACTTCCTCATTCCGATACAACCAGCTTACAATGGGAGCAGGTGAACTAGTAACACGGCAAACAACTTCTGCATCTTCTCCTTGTCTGAACTCTTGCGGAGATACTATGTCTCGGAAAGTGAGCTTTTCTGAAAAGGAAGAAAACAGAATATAGTAAGAATCTTACATTTCATTTAACATTAAAATTATATGTTGCACGAAATCACATTAAGATGACTACTAAGACTTCTCATTGTGACAATACAGAATTACTTCCATAATATAATTTTCCCAGATAAGAGTCAAGTGGTCTTGGACACATAACTTCCACTCTGCCTGCAGAAATTATTTTATAGTAATTTGAAAATTGATTGTAAAAAAGCATTATGAAAATCCTTGGTTTATTTGTATAAACTAAGTATGTTTTATAAATATATTTTAAATTGTTGTCAATTTTCCAGAGGCCAGTTTTGAAACTCTAGTTTTTAGAGGTCTATATATTCAGGTTAATAGTCTATTTACTCTCTTGTGTGTTTTATTCCTCATTATCTTATTATTGAATTAAAACCTCATGTTTTTGTACCATCAAAATCTCCAAAACTATTTGGAAAAGTCTTACTAAGAAGGTGGAACTTAAGCTCCACTGACTGTGAAAACCATCAGCTGAGTAAAGCATAAAATCTTAAAAGGCAATGGGAAAACATATGAAAAAAAAAAATAAGTCATAAGGATTGGTAGCATTTTTTTGAGGAAATAACAGCCTGATAAGGCTTTTCATTATTCCATCCCCAAATAACCAAACTTAGTATTCTTTTATTAGTGGGTTGAACAAGTTAGTATTATTAGAATTTAGTGTTAGAAGTCCAAAATGGCATTAATCCATGATCTCATACCAGATCTAACACAGAAACCAACTGCCTGACAAAAGATGCTAGAAGATTTTCTTCCACATAGAAGAAACAAACTGACCCATGCTCTCTAGGACCAAAGACTGCCAATTACATTTTAGAGGACGCCTTGGAGAATATAAATTGGAGACACAACTACACCTTCACCTTTTTGCATTGATACAAGTGCAGGCTCAAATAATCCACACAGTTTCCATAGTACAAGTAGCACACTTTTGTTATATACATCTCGTATAATTTTACTAAGTATTTCCATGGAATGTCTGAAGTGTCTGACCATATGTAAGTCAAAAGAAAAACTCTCCCAGACATCAAGGAGTACTAAACCAGATCCTAGGAGAACAGTGTATCCTGCTTTTTTCCTTACAATACATCACAAATATGAACAAAGAAACTTTTGAGTTACAGTTCTCACAAACCTTAACATTTCTTGTATAGGTCTTCAGGTTTATCTAAGCTGAATTATTAAAATCACCACATACAAACACTTCAAAAGATTTCAACCTTGCTCAGCAGTCTGCTAATGGAGTGGCTGGCAGTTTTAGGTATACAAAGGATTTCCATAAAACATGAAATCCTTTGAACTGCCAGCTTTCAAGCCATCATGTAAGCTCTTGTAACTGTTATTATCATTTTAAGGACTGTTTTATCAACAGACTTTTTTTTAATCGTATGTCTTGTTATCTGAGTTATCTGCATGTCTCTGTATTTTCTGTTTCATTGCAATTCCTTAGAGTTCAGCCCATCCACAAACAAATTTTTAATGAATATTAAAAAACAATTCTCCAATGAAAGTACAGAATAACTCAGCTGAAAGGCTCCTGGCATATGCCTCATGCTTTCACCAAAAAAGACCTTGTCTTATATCTTCACAGTGTACTTGTTTAATGTATTGCTTTTAGGCATTTTTGATTGATCTAAATAACATAGTACAATGTAATGTTATTTAACTAAATCAAAAAATCTCAGAGAATTTCTTACCACAATAGAATGCATTTACTTTTCAAATGTACTTCTCAATTAGCTGTTTGCAAATGAAATGCTTAGTACATTAACCTTCAATGCTTTATGGAAAAATTTCATTACAGGGCCAAGAAAAAGAAAAGACTGACATAAAAATAACTACTTCATTCTAAACTCCACTTTTTACATGACATATAGTGCAATTCATGCACTTTTTGCATATATTTTTAATAGGTTGTAGATGTATTTGTATCAAGGATTAGGTTGACTTAACTTTTTTCTCATATTTCCTCTTTCCCATGAGGGCCATACAGCACACCCTCATAGGATGGCATTTTAAGATATGAAGGAAAAGTGATCTACGATATTACAAAGTGTCCACCCATTTAATTTATATGTTCCTCATAATATCTATTATCTAAACTGTAGGAGATGCAATTATTTGGAAGATAAGGTTCAGAGCCTGGAAAGATATTCTGATATACTTTACTTTCTCAATAGCAGTGACTTTTAAAACATAGTCCTTCTTTTGTTAATTTATAATATTTTGCTTACGATAAATTTCCAAAACTACAGTAGCTTCTTGACTTTGGCCTTTCGCATCTGTTGCTTGACACCGATATATACCAGCATCTTCTATATTTGCATTATAAATGGTTAGACGTGATCGAACGCCTTCTTTCTGAACAACCACTCTTTGACTGGAAACAATCTTCTCTCCTTGTGGGTTGTACCAGTCTATGTTGTCAGGCTCACCAATGGCTACAAACAAAAGAAAAAACAATCAAAAGTTAGAAGTTCAGGCAGACAATATGCAACACATCTGCCTACCCAATGCACAATGTCTATGCAATGTCAGAGAATTGTTGAATTATGAGAGTTGTGAGAAAGTCTGTAGAAAGATAAGCAAGGCAAAACTGTAGGCAGAGGTATGATTGTTGAGAAAGGATAACTAATAGCTCAAGGATTCAAGAGCAAAAAATAAACCACAGAAAGGTATGAAGTGTTAAAGGAAAGAAACAGGATGTTCAGCAGTCACTGAATCACCAGGTCAAGTCATCAGTCGGTTGGGTTGTCAGTGTAGTCAGGCCATGTATCATTGTCAGTGGAAGATGGCAACTCAGAAACATCAAGTATCCACATCAGGCAGCTGCAAATGCAAACCCTTCTCCTCCTGACTGATATCTGCCTCACCAGAAAAGACTCTTTGGGTGTCTTATTAGGTTGGAAAGGATACTGAAGAAGCATCCTAACAGATATAAATTAGCTGTACTGATACAGACAATTCAAACTGAGTGACTCAGAGTCCGAAATATATAGTTTATAGACTGGAAATGTGAAGCCAGTGAAGATCTGTTATTTATCACAATTCTCACAAGTCAATATGTACACACAAAAATATGCTAATTTAAGTTAATATTGTGAATCAGTTTCAAATTATGTAGAAGCTTGAAAATCTAAGAAAAAATACATACTTAGAAGTAAAATTTATACATACCTGTGCATGTGAAGAATTTGGATTCACCCACACTGAGCTCAACTTTGCTAAGTGAAATTGTAACTTGAAGTAGAGCTGAAAAAGATAAAATAGGTTGTGAATACATTTTGGCATCTATCAGTTTAAATTTTATCTTTCCAGTATTTGTATTTTCTCATTCTATACCATAGAACTTGTTCAACAAGTCTGAGAAGTTTCAGCTAAGCATTGTAGCTTTTGAACTGAATTATACGGAGAGGTAGAGAAAACAATAAAAATAAAGATTGTACATGAAGTATAACAGCCTCACATCCCAAAACTGAGGACAAAATTAAAGAAGTAAAAGAGATAGATCCAAAAACTGAATGAGAATAAAGTGAATGGGAACACCCAGCATAGACCCAATAACAACAAAGAACACACACAAAGAAACTCCAACAAACCACCAACCCAAACAAACATCTGTACAGTAAATAACATTTTACATGAGATGTCATGAATTGTGGATACTTTTTCGAGGAAATAATCACAAATCAAACTTACTCTTTCAAAGAAATAAATAAGTAAGTAAGTAAATAAATAAATAAAATTTATACCCTACCTCCCATGAGAAAATAGCTAAGAATGAAAACCACAAAAAGCTCTGAAGAACACATCCCGCTTCAGGCAAAAGTAAATATCTGTGTGTACTCTGTTCACTAACATCAACACTTGTCAGCCCATAAAGACTGTCAGGAAGAGGGTGTGACTGTCTGGAGGTGGGGAGAAAACTGAAGTGGACTATAAAAATGTTGAATCTAGTACCAGAGCAGGTACTAGCACTATTCTTATTGCAATAGCAAGGAACACAGTGAAGGCTCCTTTAGGACACACTCAGCACTGACAGAGAAAGAGACTAATGTGCTTGTTCTCAAGCAAAGGACAAGCTTAAGTATAGGAAAGGAAGTGAGTTTCAGACAAAGTTTTATTTTTGTTGTAATGAGCATCAGGAGTAATAAATCATCCAGGAGGCTACTCAAAGCCTCACTTCTTTATTTGCCTGTCAGGATAAGCTTCACTTTAACCTCAGGACATATAACTCCTGGCTGGAAACTAAGGCGCTAATAAATTCAGAGGTTGAGGACTTTCAAGAGATCAGAGCCTGGAAAATTTATTTCAGATCACACTCCTATGTCACCACTTGTCTAGTACTATAATTTTTATAGAGTTTGTAGCCTTGTAGACTTGCTTCAAAAATGTACACGTTAGCATTTCAGCAGTACTGCTTCAAGGACAATTTCACTGCTCAGTTCCAATAACTAGTAACTGATGTTGAACTACGTAAATGTAACAAATTAAGTAATAAATGTCAGGTAGAATGTAAGGAACTGCATGATGAGAGATGAAAAGCAAAGTAAGAGAAAACTTCTTCATGAACGAACTAGATACTTGAGACTATAACACGGCTTTGGCAAAGGGTCAAACTCAATTCAAAATTCTTAGCATAAATGCAATTAGAATCTCTGTGGAGACATGCTAGCTAAATCTCTGAAACTAAAAGGAAATAATATTTTATACATATGGTAATTAAACATTTACAAAATAGAAAAATATAAGACTGTCTGTCTAATTTTTCCAGCCTCTGCTTCATGTAAATAGAAAAATATTACTTCATGTGAAGTACAATGAAAAATACTGCCCAAGTGATTAATCTAGCAATCTGAGTTTATTAGGTAGTCAGGCAAATAGTCAAGTACTACACTAGGAGAAGTCTCCTTTACTGAAAGAAAAATATTGCAGAGAGACAACATATCCAGAAAGTTTTACATCATTTTCAAATTTATTTCATGAACTACATAGATGCATTAGGTTATTATAAGCTCTGATGAAGACGTCACACAATGTGCACACAATTCTGGTTATTGCTGGACACTGTCAGATAATGGATTAATATAAAAGGGAGTTGATTGTACCAGGCTGGTCTGAAGGTCTTAAAACACACAGACGAATGCTTATTTTATCAGGTCAGTGAAGATGTTAAAAACATTCAAGTCAGTAGGGGCTGTGTCTAGTTATGTTAAACCAAGCCCAGAAAGGAATAGTAGCTTCTTGATAGATCTGACAAAATACTGTTTCTTCTCATGTTTCTAAGGATATTACCTAACTAGCTATAATTAAAAAAAATAAATAAAGATAGAGAGATTTTTAAATAAAGGCAAGATCTAGAAGATCTGTTCAGTTAGAACACTGTGGAGTATAATGCTATCATGGTATAGCTGTTCTGGGAAAAAGTGAAGTTAGTGCTTCACTGAGTCTTCCATACATGTGCAATTTTATAGCAAAAGAAAAAAAAATGATATAACCAAACCCTTCCCTTTTGATCATAGTCATTACAAAAGAATTATTATCAGCTGTACTACACTAAGAGGATTCTGTTGAAATATCCCTCAATGGATTTGAAATTCACTTAAGAAATAAGAATAATAATAAGAGGTCCATTTGTTCTGTTAAATATGGAGACAGATTACTCTGTTCATCAGATCTAATATTTAGTAGACTATCTGATTTCAGTTCCATTTGCACAAGTACCCTTCACATTTCAGGACTACCGTCACAAACCTGTCATAGCTCTGTCTCCCCAGATGATGACCTAATGCAAAGGAAGTGAGGTGTCATCTGTGAGAACTTAGAAAAAGTATAAGTCACCCACATATGTACATCTATTGTCACTTAGCAATATATCAAAACATGTTAAATGTGTATAATATATAAATGGATATTTAAAACACACACATATATATATATAAAAGATATATAAGATATTGAAAAGGAGACAATATTTGAATAAAATATGAAAAAATATTAGGTAAAACTCTGATCAAAATAGTGACTCCATCAGCAGCTCCTTGATAATTCCATTTCTTAAAAAAAAAACAATACTCAAATCCTCCAAAAACAAGAAAAGCTTTGTTTTGCTTGTATTGAAAAGTACGACACCAAGTAGATACCAGGAACCAAAACATCATATTCTGCTCATGTTTCCACAATGTAAATTTGGTGCAATATATTTAAACAGTTTTATGCTATATCTATCAATCTGAATTTATTTTAGAATTTACTTTTGAGCAAGGAGACCGCACTCTGCGATGAAGAGGTCTTTCTATACCTGTTGGGCTGCAAACCCACTGAAAGGGAGGGGTTAATGTGAAGGCAGTGAAAAGGAAAGGAAAGGACACAGCTTTGAAAACAAAACAAGGCTTGGGACAAACATGGATCTAAGGAGAGGAGTGATAGCTACAGAAGATAATTTTGACGGCTTTTGCAGTGGCTTCCAAGAAAAACAAGTAGGGTACAAGTAGGGTAGGTGCTGAGAGAAGGACTGTATTCTTTGTGAAGGTCCTAATTCTCTTTAGCATAAGTTCTCTAACCATAGTTACAACCTAGAATGCTTTGCCTTCATACAGGAAACTTACTTGGGTGATGTTGTTTTGCTTTAAGTAAATGACTACATTTAGTATTTAATATGCTTATAGAACTTGGCTTCATTATTCTTGAGCATGAAGAAATTAGTAAAATTCTAATTGGCATCAAACTCAATCCCAGAACAACCATTGACCCAGTTACTCTATTTTTTCCCCTTTATTATGCAGGCTTCTGAGAATATTATCTTTAAATTCACTGATTCCCAGATAAAAGTGAATGGGCTTTGAATGAAAATGACACTAACACAATCCTCACAGAAGTGGATTCTCTCTTAAATTTCTAATATTTTCTAGTTTTTATATACTCTGAAAGACCAAAAAGGTGCTTTGTTTTTTGGACTCCTGAGCTGAAATAGAGAAACAGAAATCATTAAATGTACACTGAACTTAAGTATCTGTTCAAGGGCATTTTATGTTAGGGAAAATGC
Source organism: Streptopelia decaocto (assembly GCF_964273445.1). NCBI lineage: Eukaryota > Metazoa > Chordata > Aves > Columbiformes > Columbidae > Streptopelia > Streptopelia decaocto. The sequence continues at coordinate 126,505,789 of NC_138663.1, forward strand.
CATTTTAGGTTTTGTGTTGTTTCCAAATCTTAGTAAGTTGTTTTCTACTATTAATTCAGCAAAGTCAGAAATACCAAAACATTATACAATCCATAAAGCTACAGTTTGGTAAGAGAAAGTCTGTTTTCAGCTGTTTCCGTGAGTAATCAAATAATCAGTAACCATACACCTCTGCCCTGAAGAATTCCATTAAAACAACAGTACAAATTAGAGCTAAACTAAACTCTGTTAAGCTGTTTGCATTCAAGAGACAGAATCACCAGATGGAAATAATGTTCAGAGATTTCTTAAGTCACGTAAGGTACTATTTTTTCTTTCATAGACAATGAAGAAGACTCTAACATCGTACACCTTTGTAGTAGGAATGGCATGCAGTCAGATGTTACACAGAAGATGACCAGTAAAGCTAATGGTCACTATTACAATTATAATCATTAAACAGCTAACTCAAAACAAAATGCTAGAAAAAATAAGATTGTACCACATACTGTCACATCTCTTTTATATCCAAGTGAAATGCCTATGGGGAAGAAATCCTATCATCTGCATACCCACTGAAAAGGAGATTATGTTCTTGTTGAATTTGTAAAGTCTACAAGACTTGCAATGTTTAAAATCATCTCATACATTTGTAAACCATTGGAAATAAAAATAACACTAAAGAATTTCTTTTCCTATGTGTGTGAATCTATAGTAAAAATTCAATCCAAATAGACTATTCAAACTTAACTTACTCAAGATTTTATCATTTAAATGTACTTTTAGATTTTTTCTCAATTTGTTTTAGCAGTTTAATAAACTACATAAAGTTCATTCAGACAGTATTCTAATATCCTGTAAGCATTATAAATGTTTTTTTTTCTTTTTCTCTTATGAATAAAGATATATCAACTGGCCTAATGATAACCTGTCCTCCATTCAGTGGCCTTGAAACCTTGCCTGTGATTTGTTTTGTAGAAATATCTGAAAGACAAACTGCATCTGCAAAGCCAAGAAACAAAAATGTAAATTCTATGAGGGCTGGTTATTGCTCAACTTTTTAGTGGGCAGGCTACTACTAAATCATAACATACCACTTCTCCAGGGTATGACAATACTGCGAGATTTTAGTTACATTTTTAATTGCTTGACATCAAGTTGCATGATCAATTAAGTAGTTCAGTATAATTAAACTTTCAGTTTCATCACATCAGCATTAATTTGGATTTGTCAGTAAGAAACAAAGGCCTGATATAAAGTTCTAAGGTTTTATCTGAAACATTAGGGACTCCTTTTTGAATTTCCATCTTATAGAATATATAGTGGTTTATTTTTAGGTAGACAAAATACCCTTTGTGCCATTATTAATTCATTTCCTACATCTGTTGAAGTGTCATTTTCCCTGATGAGAAGAGCTAAAAGTCAGAGAAAGTTCAAACTGCTTTCTGGGGCATAACAGATGTCATAGGGGTGAAATGCATGATGAAAGAGAGAAAATGTGATCCTGCTTTGTGCAACAATGGCACAAACACTGAAGCATAATCAGAAAATCCTTTGTTAAATATTATTTTCCATGATACTTGCAGCAGAAAAAGTAAAATAGATAAGCCATTAATATCTGAGCAGAGACAGCATAGAACTATAAAACAGGACATTGCTTAAACAAAGTCTGCTTGTTACAACTTTATTTGCAAGACTTATCTCAAACAGGAGTTACTCAGTCCTGCCCCCGCACCTCAAACTCAAGCAATCTACAGTTTAGGAATAAAATATGTAAGTATAAATACTGCGAGTTTTATCGAGACTTCCAGGTGGGTTGATATTGGGACATCAGCTCTCTCAAGAGATGGGTTAATGATTTAAATATTCAAATACAGATTTACAAGATCAAGCTTATTTAGTTTTAATCAATGTTTAATCCATATGAACATTTTCTAATCATGCTGTAGAAGCTTATCACAGAAAATCAAGATTAAAAGATATCCAAACGAACCAAACCAAAACAAAAAATCAAGATATCTAACTTTATTCACTTCACGTTGGTTTTGGCAAGAACAATTTTCTGTAAGTGAAATGCATGTAAGTGAAACTTTGGAAGACTTCAGATATAAAACAGGTTTATTCATGCATGAGATGATACAGGTATTTAATCTTACTTAAGCTATTTCAGCTAAATTCAGTAGAACTTCTTATTATGAATGAAAAGAACAGCCAAGTTTGAAATTCATGGCTTAACACAATATTAAGCTATTTTAACTGTAGAGAAACACACTGAAGAATCTTTGTTATGTATTGATCTCAGAAATAAATAAATATGTAGGACAAAAATAATACATCTACACTTTTCAAAGCTTAACACCACCTTAACAAAATCTCCTCACTCCAAAAAATGTTTCTTTTTGGCAGCAATAAACAGAAAGGAAAATTATCTCAAGACCCTATGGATTTTAAGAATCATGCTTCCCAACCTGAAAATTATGTACTCAGTTAATTCTCAATTTCATAATTTGTCCTACATTCAGTGTAGAATCTTCTAAAAACCAAAAGTACCTCAATAAAAATAAACCTGAAAAATTAGCATCTTAATCTTCAAAGTGTCAGTTTGTAAGTAACAGTAAGCTAGGATTTTTTTTTTAATCTAATCTAAAATTGATTTAATAAAAGTTGCAAAACTTAAAAGCTTTTAGGCAAAGAGAGTGATGCAAGCTGACTACAAAACATTAGAAAAAAGCATTTCCCTTAATAAACAGAAATCATTGATCATAGAGCTGTTAGTATTTAGTTGAACATGAATATTTTGAATCTCAATAAACTGAAAATGCATTTTAATATATAATTTCCTCTCACCTACTGTTATGGAATGATGCTACATGCCTTCACAAGAAGCACTTCATAAACTATATCCTATGGATACAGTTTCTATCACAGATGTGCTGCAACTTCAAGACACCTCTCACCTACAGGGAAAGGGTGAGAGTGCTGGGACGGTTCAGCCTGGAGCAGAGAAAGCTCAGAGGGATCTTACCAATATGTGCAAACACTTGATGGGCGACTAAAGAAAAGGGAGCCAGGCTCTTCTCAGTAATGCCCAATGACAGGAGAAGTGGTAATAGGCACAAATGCAAATAAAGGATATTCTGTTTAAACATAAGTAAACACTTTTTTTTTTTTTTTTTACTGTGAGAGTGGTCAGATATTGGAACTGGTTGCCTGGAACAGCTGCTGACTCTTCTTCCCTGGAAATATTAAAAACTTGACTGGACATGGCCCTGAGCAACCTGCTCTGGCTGACCCTGCTCTGAGAAGGGGGTTGGACCAAGTGATCTCCAGAGATACCTTCCTGCTTCAGCAGGTCCGTGTGAGTCAGTGTGATCTTTCTTACTTAAAAATATACCTCACTGTCCCCACGGTCCACTGGACAGTCTTTTATTATAGAATAGTAAATCAGAGACGATACAAAGAAAAACTAACATAAGGGGAACATTTATCCAGGACCGTAAACTTTATCTTAAAGCCACAAACCTTATAAATGTTGCTAAAGGGAAGCACTCATGCTATAAGAGTGCCTCATATTTCCTCATTATATTTAATTTGGGTTTTGCTGAGGCAGAAACTTTTGAAAACTGCATTTCTCTATTGTTGCTTGGTAGTCAGCACAAGTTTGGTAACACGCCAGAACAGTAACTGAATGTGGACACCCTAACTGAAAAGTACATTCATATTGCCTTCAGAACAGCAGCAGAAAACATGGGACTTGGACCAGAAGCTAGAAAGAAAGCCAAGCTGAATCACTGTCAAAATTCTTTCTTCAAAATCAGCTAATAGCCTAAGTAGTCCTTCAATTTGCAGAGGAGTACTGGACTAAGGCAGCATTCTTTCTAAGTACTTGGCCTTTATAATTTAAATCCAAACAACACATCTCTTAAACTTAAGCCAAAGGTTGTATGTGGTGCTTTTGTTGAATGCCGAACACACTAATGCTTCAAATGATCATAAAACCAATTCAACATCACTAATCTAACAAAAAGAGGAAAAGAAACAATACTGGAATCATCTTTCTGCATCAACAGGCGTAGCATTAGGAAGGTTGTTCTGAGTTGGGCAAACCCTGCAAGATCATTTCAAAATTATATCCTAAGGCCTGGACATCTCAAAATACTAGTTAATCAAGCAATGTTCCTTATGATTCTAATGAGTGGTATAAAACTTTGTGAAGAAGGGATTCCTCTATGTCTTATAGCAGAAGCCAAGAGTTTGCCCATTCTTAAACAATAAACAACCCATCCTTACAAAAATACCTGCACATTCTACAGAGGACACATGTAATGTTTGTTTCTAATGCAAAGTATATATTAAGAGATTTCTCTAAAAAGAAAATATGGCTGCTAAAAGACAGTACTCAAATATAGGGCAAGAAATCAGGCCACATAGTTATGAAAACATGTATATTGACTGATTTAAAAACAAGAGATCTTTGCAACAAAATGTACAATCAATCCATTCTTCTCAACTCTCATCATAAAACCAAAAAACCTGAAATTAGCCTTTGAGTTCAAAAGATATTAGGTGAGGTCAACAACTCACCTAACATAGCAACTGGCCCAACACAGCAACCATTGCAATTACATATAACTTGTCCTCTGGCAACTGTTGCTAAAAATATAGTAGTTTCCATAAAACGTACCAGGAGGTGGTAATTAAGTTAAACTAGAACAATATATAAACTAAAGTTCGCAACAGTAATAGCATTATTCTCCCAATTACATCTTGAACAAAACACACTGAGTAATCAATGTCTCTGTAGCTGAACAGGAAGTATTTTAAACCTGATTCCAAGAACCTCTATACAAACAAATGCATTGGCTTTTCTCATGGATTTGTCTTCTTTTTCTTGTGAAAGGCAATACATCCTAAAATAACCTGTTTCAGAGAAAAGGACAGATCTAGCAAAAACATTTTGTGCCTCAAAAATCAGTTACAGTCTCTGTCAGGATGTTTCTTTAATACAGTATAAGGAGTTCGTTCTCATTTCTTGGAACCACATAATGAAATCAGACTATAAACTTCATGTACACAAAACCCCACATTTTTAACTGTAGGAGTTGACACAGAGATTGCAGAAATGTGACCCAAGGATGTCTGTTTGACCCTTCAAGAAAATGAATTAATAGCTCAAAGAGATCCATCATCCACTGCTCAAGTTTTTCATTATTACTACTGTATGCAACACTTGAAAATGTTATTTACTGGGATTAATCCTAAGAACAGAAATAATGTCTGCACCAGCCAACTAAGCTTCCTTACTTGTAGGATATGAGGAAGCGTTTGACCTTGAAGAGACAGGCCTGTGCCCTTGAGAAGCAGAAAGAGCAAGTTTTGAGAAAGTAACAGCAAGAAACAGGATGTGGATCCAGAGCTGCAGCACTGTGTGGAAAAAGGACTTTAACCAATACAGTGATAGAAGAATACGTGTGATTGCAAGGCAATGAATTATGATCCTGCGGTGCATTGGCAAAATCTGTGCAAGCAGGCAATGCTCGATGGGGAACCTCAATGCAGCTACAGCACTTTCATGCCCAGTGGTGGTGTGAGACCAAGGGCCAAATACATGGCAGCCCCTGAATTGAGAAATGATTAAGGAAGTACTCAAAACTGTCATGCAACATGCTTTTATATCCCCATATGCACAGGGTTTGTTGAACATGATTATGAAGGGACACATAATGACTCCTTTTGATGTTAAACAGTTGGCAGAACCTATATTTACTCCCGTGCAAAAGGTTTTATGTCTCACTGGAGAAACCTATGTAATGTAGCAGCTATAGATAATCTAGGATGAAGCAATGGGGATCTGTTGCAAGGGGTGGGTATCCCCCAACTCTTGGAAGAGACACCAGTCGGCACGCCACAATTACAGGTGCAATTCTGAGGTAGTCAGCAGACCTTGCATATCGAGCTATCATAAAGGTGTCTGAAACCGGCAAAGCAGCCAAATCCTTTACAACCATCAAATGATGAGAATTACATGCAGTTTATTGGCTGTCTTCAAGAGGCCATCAATAAGCAGGTTGAAAACCTAGAAGCTAAGGAAGCACTGATGTTGAAATTAGCAGTAGATAATGCTAATGGTGACTGTCAACGTGTTATCTGCGAGTTTTACAGTACATATTATGTGCTTCTGTGTATTGCCTTTCTGAAAATCAAGCAGCTTGTCAGGAATATGAGTTAATTGTTTTACTGGTTGTTGTTACAGTTTTTGATTTGTGGTATTGTTTGTGTAAGTGCACCGTAAACCTTCTCCCCACTTCTCCCACTTGCTCTGCAAGCAGCTCTGTGCTTCCTCCTCCTCCCCACCACTTCTCATGGTTTTTACTCACGAGATGGGGTCAGGAACACCTGTTTTCAGATGCGTTCCGAAGAAATAAGCATTGGGAGGTGTTTTAAAACACAGGTAAGCACTTGGAAAGATGAGGAAAGAGGATCCTGTGAAATACTGTAATCAATGTTGGCTGCTGTATAAGTTAGATGATTGGGAAAAGTGGCCAGAGAATGGAACCTTGAAGTATAACACTTTGTTGCAATTAATGTTGTTCTTACAGTGAGAAGAGCAAGACAAAAACAAATATCTGCAAGAGATCATTAAATCATTGCAGACAGTTTTACAGGCAGAATGGTTTGAAATACAACAAGCTGAGAGAGAATTAACTGATAACAAACGAGTCACAGAAAACTTGCAAAACACTCTGCGAGATGCTTTTCATTATTAACTTGTTTCTTTGTAGGTACCTGCCTAAATGTATTACAGTTTTATAAGTCTTTGCCTGTTATATGGTACAGTAAGTTCACAGACTATTAAATCAGCAGAATCAATGGATCCAAAAGGTATATTTTGTGATGATACAGAAGACCATGAGTAATTTCTTTACTGTGTGAATGTGGTGATATGGTTTTGCATGCAATAGCTGTTACTTTTCTTTCTAGCATGCGAGTTTTAGTTCAGCATCCAGACTTGCACAACTCTGTGACAGGCTGTCTCTTCTTGGTGTACTAAATTTGGCTCTTTTGTATGCACACCGGATAAAGAATCCTGGTTTTGGGATAACAGTTGTAGCACCCCAGATGAGACACTAATAAAAGCCTTGCCCAGTCCAGCTTACTAAGAACGGCAGGGGGGCAGGTGCCAATTGAGCTCCAGCGCACACTGACTTATTTTGTCAGGGAGACCCAGCAGTACCTCTACCTGGCTGAGCAGTAGGTGGCTCAAAGGTGCAATGCTAAAATCAAGGAATTGTCTTGAATAAGTGAAATTGTGATCCATTTGCATATTTGAACTTGGCATTTGGTTTGCATATCTGAGCTCAGTATTTCAGCTTTATATATATATATATATATTTGGTACCAAAAGAATTTTGTTTAGGGAGATAATTACAAAATGGGAACCAGTTCCACTACTAAAGTACCTCCTTGCTCCCCCTTAGGATGCATCCTTACACATTAGAGTAACTTTGTGGGGGAATACTCTGATAAAAGAAAGTTTGAAACAACATATTCACTAGTGGCTTGAATGTGGGATTCTGGGTTATAGTGCTGTATTGCAATTAATATTGTTCTGAAGAACTTTGGAAAAAAATAGGAGGAAGTACAGTACTGTAAGTTAATTTGCTTTTACTGTTATCTAATAAGTTTGAGACCAGAAAAGAATTTAAGTTGTTAAACTCTGATTTGCATTGAATTTTCATGCTGGTTGAGATATGGGAAAGAAAACTAAATGTTATGATGGATGTGAACTTGGGAGAGGTTGTATTTAAAAGTTGCTAGAATATTAAGTGATCTGGATCTAGGAAAATTGAAATAATGGAATGATGTTTTATGTGCTGTTTATTGACATCTGTAAGAAATTGCAAAAGGTAAATGGGGCTGAGGAATGTGACTATTGCTCAGCTAATTAGAATTGCATATAAAGCGTATAATAGCAGGAATTAAACAGAAGAATAAAAAAGCAAAATATCCCAGGCCTGTGCTGTACAGCTTGAACATAAATTTCAGGCCTGTGTCAAGGTGCAAGATAAAGTTAGCTCATTGTAACCGAGGAGTCTGACAGAGCCTGGCAGCTCCCACTTGGTACCAGCGATCATGCCACCTGCATGGCCCTGCCTGTATCTTAACTCAGCAAAGGGAGGAGCGAAAGAGAGGAGAGAAGAGAGGAGAAGAAGAAAGAAATAAATAAAAATAGAAAAGCCTGACTGCCTGCTGCTAAAGCGGTGAAAGGGGGGCTTTATTCCCACACACGCCCCCCTCGACCCCTGCCTCAGAGATTTTGCTGCTGCAGAACTGTAATACTGAATGAAGAAGTCTGAGGGTGAAATTTAAAGGCATCCCCAGTGGATCTGTAGTTCTAACGAAGCTGGGAAATTAAACCAATTTTTTTTATCTTTTTTAATAGACTTATTCTGTCGTAACTGGTTTTAAGAGAATTCTTAGTAAATTTGCTGTGCTAGTTTTTGAGGTCAAGGGAAAGAAAAAAAAAGAAGGGCCATTTTTTGAAACCAATGGAATGCCAAATTTGGAACAAAGTTTTAACACATGAATCCTTGTATTTGCCAGAAAGCCCTGCACCTCTCTTAGGCCAAGATTTGTTAAGGAAATTGTAAGCTCAAATAACGTTTTCTGAGAATCCTGTTTAGTTGCATGTCCCATAAGAAGATGCTTGGAAGGTGCAGATCTGTTTGCTGCAAGCAAGAAATCTTCAAGGAAATTTTGGATGGTGTATTTCCCACTAGTATTGGCAGTTGAAGTATTGGTAAAGCCAACACTAGACTGACAGAACTGAGAAAGAATTGAAACAGGACTTCAATCCGGTAAGGAAAAACAATATCCAATAAAAATGAAACCCAAAATGGGTTTAGAGACTTTGATGAACAGCCCTACAATTTGCCAGCTCGTTGTGAGTATTGCTGTGCAGCCTACACATGAAGCATTCACAGAGGCTATAATATATCATTAAATAGATGACATCTTAGTTTGTGCTGAACAATCTGTTTATCTGCAGAGTGCAGTGACACATTTACTTCAAGCTCTGAAACTTTATGGTTTACAAGTTACACAGGAAAAAAGTGCAAACTGTGCCTCCTTGGAAATATTTGGGCTGGATTTTAACAGAAAGTATGATCAAACCCCAGCCTTTGACAATTAATAATGACATTAAGACACTGAATGATTTACAGAAATTGATGGGTACAATTAACTGGATATGGCCCATGCTTGGAATTTCTAACCATGAACTCCAGCATCTGTTTAATTTGCTAAAAGGAGATTCAGATTTAACATCTCCTCACACTTTAATTCAACAAGCACAGAGAGAATTAGAACTAGTAGCACACAAAATTACACACTTACAGGCTGACCACATTTGATTGGACTTGCAGATCTGTCTATTTATAGTTACAACACAGAAACAACCTGTGGCTATTGTAGGACACTATGATGAGAATGCAAAGAGACCGATATACTTGGAACGGATTTTTTTTTCCCAATTCTTTCTGTAAAACTATTACTTAGCTTCTAGAATTGACTGTTACTCTGATCAAAAAATGCAGAGAGCAGATTCAGATCTTAATAGGCCACGGTCCTTCTGTCATATATGTACCATTTGTGAAATCTGATTTTGATTTTTTTTATTCACAATCTATGCCCTTGTAAATTGCACTAGCCGATTTTCTTAACAGCATAGCTTTTGGCATGCCTAAATGTAAATCGCTGCAGAATCTACATGTCTTTGACATCAGGCCATAGACCATACTTGTATTTGGTCCAGTCCCACATGCTCATGCAGTTTTTGTTGATGGATCAGGGAAGTCTCATAAAGCTGTAGTGGTCTGGCATGAAGATAACAATTGGCATCATTCTGTTAAAATTATTGACAGCTCAACCCAATTAGTAGAACTTGGCACAGCTTTACATTACTTAGAGCTTTTTAAAGAGGAACCTCTAAATTTGATTTGTGATTCTGAGTACGTAGTCAAGGTCCTACAGTGCACCCCCTCCACCTTTCTTAAAGAAATCTCACAACAGCAGCTCTTTGAAATGTTTGTATCACTGTAAACTGCATTACAGCTTCACAGACACCCATTGTTTATTACTCATATATGGTCTTACACAACTTTACCAGGTCCCATAACAGAAAGAAATGCAGTTGCAGACTTTTACACTGTAGCTACAGTTGGCTTCCAGTCTGCCAGGGTTTCACATGCTTTTGTTTTTTGTTTTTTTTTTTTTTTTCCATCAGAATGCTGCTGCTTTAAAAAAGATGTTTTATCTGAAAAAGCGAAAGACATAGTTGTCTCTTGCCTGGAATGTCAAGACCTTATTACAAATTTACACTCCCTTGGACCTAACCCTCGTGAGCTCTACAGCTAATGCCATTTAGCAGACTGATGTTACATATGTCTCATTTTTTGGCTGTTTGAAATATGTACACATTACTACAGATACTTTTTCAGGTATGCTTTGTGCATCTGCCAACACTAGTGAAAAATGCAAGGATGTTCAGTGTCACTGGACCCTCTGTTTTGCTATGCTGGGTGTGACACAACAGGTTAAAACTGACAATGGTCCTGGCTACACTGCCAGATCCACACAATATTTTTTATAACAATGGGGTGGTTCGAATGTCACAGGTATTCCACATTCTCCTACTGGACAGGCTATTATCGACTGGGCACATTCCACAGTGAAATAAATGTTAGAAAAACAAAAAAGACGGAATATGATGCCTCAGGAAAAATACGACATGCAACATTACAAAATCGAGCCACCATAGACTTTTTTGGTTTTGGCCCATGGCCATGGTTGTGAAGATTTTGATGGAATGTGTTGTATGAATCTGTCTGATCATTCTGTATCAATCCATAAAAGCATACAACAGCTACATGAGGGAATAAAAAATTAGAGGCTGACAATGGATGGGATTGGTTAAATGGTTTGCTTCAGGGCTGGGGGTTAAACGGAAGGCTGTTGTCACTGGTGAAAGGAGGGCTACGCATTGTGGGAATGTTTTTATGTATCATGTTGATTATGCCATGTTTATTGTCATGTTTGCAAGGAATGATGCAAAAGATGATGCAATGGGTAATGCTTGCAGAAAAACAAAAATGGGGAATTGTAGGATACGAGGAAGGGTTTGACCTTGAAGAGGTCTGTGCCCTTGAGAAGCAGAATGAGCAAGTTTTGAGAAAGCAACAACAAGAAACAGGATGTGGTTCCGAGCTGCAGCACTGTGTGGTCAAAGGACTTTAACCAATAAAGTGATAGAAGAATACACATAATTGCAAGGTTTTACCCTGTCAGCATAGTGCTGATAGCACGTGGACAGCAGAAAGAGCTATAAAGCATAGCAGTTTGTGTAAATAAAGGTCTTTGGTCTATATCCTGCCAGAGTCCGTGTCTTCATCCTCCACACTTACTCTAAAAAAATTCTGCTGAGAAAGAAAGGTATTGAAAGCATAGGGTGTAATTAGTAATTTTGGCATGTTTTTTCTATGTATTCCTTTACTTCCTGCTTCTAGAATTTACAGGAAAAGCAATTAAAAAACATCATAGTACATAACTTACAGAATATTCAGACAATCTTATTCAGAAATATCTTGACATACAATTATTTATATAAATATATTTTAACTTTAATTGAAACCTTTTTAGAATATTACCAAATTCAATAGCACACCAACCTAGAATTATTGTTGCATGTATTTTTATCTATAATTTAATGTTATCCTGTTTGTAAACTATAAATAAGTCAGTGACGAATTTGATACTATAATACCCTGTATTGAAAACCCATTGATATATATTAAAAAATCATAAATTACCTGAACAATGCTAAAACATGCCAGATGATAACATTTAAGTTGATGATTCTTCTACTTAGCAATCAACTCAAGATATTCAACACTCAATACAAATGAGAATATTTCAGAAACAGCATTCCTTCATCACAAAGTCTTACCTTGAATGGTTAAATCCTGAAGAAACACGAAACCAGATCTAATAAATGCTTATCTAAAAAAGGCTTAAAAATAATTGTTACAGAAGTGCCACTGTTAGAGACATCACACCTATTCTGTGCAGAATGGATTTGTCTCTATGGCTATTAACATCTCAGTCCTTTGCAAAGATGATATACTTTTATGCACAGAACCTCCATAATGCTGAATCCTCCCAATCCATTTTTAACAAACAGCCTATCATTGCAGAAAGAATATTTAATTTCTTTAAGAACTTGTCTTGCTGCTTCATTATATAGATCAGTATACTAAAAAGATATGTATATTAAAGTATATAGAAGAAAGGATAATCTATGCACAGAGATAATTAGCTTACAGGTAACTATTTCTTTTCAGCATAAAACTGCTCATCTACAGAAACTCATGGGCTAAATCTGGGATTGTTTAATTGAGCTGTAAAATTTGGTTTTTTTCTTTATATCTCTGAAAAACTGAGATAAAAATCATAGAATTATTTAGGTTGAAAGTGACATCTGCAGGTTATCTTATCCAACCTCCTGCTCACAGCAAGGCTTACTTCCAAACTTTGATTAGTTACCTTGATCAAATAAGAATATTTCCTTTTCATGTCTGAGTTAGTTTAGAATTTTACATTAAAAGCTAAAAGGAATAGAGATGAAATTTTAAATATTTAAAACCTTTCCCTCATTATGTCAATTCATTTAGGACTTCCTGGAAGTATTTGTTCAAGAGCTGGACTAAGATTCAATTGAATTGTAAATTTATGCTATAAAAAGAGGAAGCATCTTAGAAAAAATATTAAATGTCAAAAAAAGATAATTTCCTGTTTTATTTAAAATGATCTGAAAAAGCAGAATAATTATTTCTGAACTACATCCACGCAACTACTAGGAATGAATTCTTCTCCAACCTTCTACTCAGTCCTTGTGAGGTCATACCTGGAGGACTGTGTCCAGTTTTGAGCCTCTAGTTCAACAAGGATATAAAGAATCTGGAAGAGTCCAGCAAAGGGCTATGATGAGGGGCTTAGAATAAATGTCTCATGAAGAAATTATGAGGAAAACTGGATTTTTTTTTTTTTCTAGCAAATAGAAGGCTAAGTATCAAGCTAATAATTTACTACAACTTATTGGAACAGAACTACAAAGATGGCAGAGCCAAGCCCTTCTCAGTATGTATGTTGGTGGACAATATAACTGCTGTATATATGCATTTTATACCTACGGAAAAAAACTTAAGATTTTTTAATTTGATGTTGATGTGAGTCTTTTTCCTCTTCCCGTAACAGAAAGTTATCACTTTTTTCTGTAAAGTACCATTAATAGGCTTACATTTTGTATAAGAAAGATCACCAAAAGGAATCAAGTATCAGCCATTTGTTGTAACATGCACTCCCAATATCATGTTATCAAAACTACAACTGATGGAAGCCTATATACCAGAGTAACCTTACTGATTTACTTAAGGCAGCAGAGTCCTACCTAAGAAGAATTAAGAGAACAACTGAAGGATATTTTTCCTGTGACAATCCTGTGAAAAAAAGGCTACATCTTCAGCTGATGCAAATAAGTATTTTAACATCAATGGGAACCCTTCTTGACAATTACATAATAAATACTTAAAATGCAGACATGAAGGCTGGATTTTGATTATCTCATTTCCCTGTTGTCATAAAACTAGGCAGTTCAAGCGCAAACCACATGACAAAGTTTTTGATCTTTGGATAAATGTCAAAAGCATTTCTTACATATAAAGTACTCTATTACAGCAAAAAAAGGTTTTATTTAACATATGAATTAACGAAGATTTTTCTTCCATATATGCTATGGTCTTTCAAGACCCATGGAATCAGAAAGGAAATATCACATTTAAGTGTATGATCTGACACTGAATCCTCATGTGGGAAAAAACAAATCCTACTGTTAAGCATCCATTCTTGTATTTCAAAGTCTAAAAATTAAATTGCTTCTGAGCTAATTTATAATGACTTGAACCTTACTATGGAAGCTGTTAGTCATTTTTCCTCACCTTCTGGAAAATAAGATTCTAGATATCTAAAAATGATATTTGAGATAACTGCCTGTATTTGGGTATAAAATACATGTATGTTTTTATACTCCAAATCACATTTGAATATTTATTCAGATATTCAGTTTGCTTAAAAGTCAGGATGTAGAAAAGTTTTACCGATTCATTAGATCTACTAGAAGATAGGCCTTACATGACTTTGGGAAGCAATGCATATGCCTAATAAAGGGGTTCGTGAATTTCACTTTTTTAACTATTCAGGTACTTCTACTCCCTTCAAGATCAGTGATTAACTATAATAATATGTCATTTAGGAAAAGTGAACAGTTATCCGGGAAACAGATGTCATGAGACACAACTAGAACTGGTTGCAACAAGTTTTTCTGCTGCTTAACTGAACATTCAACAGATATCACTGAAAGTACTCAATAGAAAGTTTATTTGTTAGTATTAAGTAAAATTTGGCAGACTTCTACAGATTTCTACTGATAACATCATTTTTAGCCTTTGATCCATGGACCTAAGTCTCCACTAGGACAACGAGGAACAAAGAGCCTTTCATAATATGTTCTGGATGTATTTTCCTGGTACTAGGCTTTTAATTAAGTCAGTCCTCCTGGATTTTTATTTTAATAGCATCAGTAGGAATACTAATATCTCTTTAGATATTGAATTCCACACAGATAACAGAATGCCTATCAGGGAAAAGTTAATCACCTGTGTGTTTTGATAAATGACTGACTTGGCCCCACATACACTGCATTGGGGACATTCCTGTAGAAAAAGGCTAGGGAGGATGTTACTTATAATTATTAAAAAAAAGTTTTTTAATGTTTCCAATAGCTTCCACCAAAGGATCCAGCAGTTGTATTAGAAACTACACAAATTATGGATATGACTGATGTAGAATCAAGTCAATTACAGGTTTCTCACTAATTACATTTGCTGTTTGGTTTTGAATAAAAATGATGGTATTTATGAGATATTGCCAGAAATCTACTATTGGTACACTCAAATGCAAAGTTCTCATTGGTTCTCCTTGTGCAGAGTGCCCAGTCTCTTCATCAAGGGGGTCATCTGTAAATGAAAATGTGCAGCCTTGACCTAGAAACTGGAGAATGTTGGCAGGGCAGGTCCCTTGCCTGGGTCTGCCTTAGCACAACAGAAACACTTTGGGTCTGACCTCCCAAAGCCCATGCTGTATGAGTTTCAGAAATTCTATTTTTGATTAGCACTTGGTTGGTCCTGTGAACTGAAAGGCCTTCAGTGGGTAAGAGTCCCGTAGCTGTAATTCAGGAATACAGGTTTCAGCTCGGTTTCAACAGAAAAGAACCCAGTCTGCTTGCTTTGACATCATTTTGTAACTTGAGTCAAAACACAGAAGGAATGTGTATCTGGGAAACATGCTTCTAAAGCATACTGGTGATTCAAACTAAAATGCTAATGTAAGTCACCCTATAATTTAAGAATTAGAATTACAATAATGAGAACTACATAGTTCTAGAATTATAAATTAGGATTTTTAGAACTATTTTTCATAATCTTACATAGTTTTGTTTCAAATTTCTTTATTGAACCAATTTACTTGAAAAGAGATACAAGTTTGCAAAGTTTTATGATACTTTTGTGAAAATGACGTGAAACTTCAAAACTTAAATATTAAAAATAGGCAAAGAACAGACATTATTATCACCAGGTATTGGAAGTATTATCGACCATGAAAACACACTTAAATATCTAGTTAATCTACCTCAAAAAAATGACCTCCTATTAAGGTTTTATAAAAACTTAAATTATTGCTGTTAATACAGTTAAAATATTCTCTTTGACTTGCGGAAAAATGTCAGAACAGCCTCATGAGCCCCATCTGGATTACAAAAACAGTCTCTGGCATAAATATTCTTTCTGTTTCAAAAAATTAAAAGTTCAAGGAAATGCTTATAAATAAGTGACACTGCCAGAGATCATACGAAATCAGACTGGCTTTTTCAAGTTCTTCCTTTTAACCCTTAAGCTGTTTGATCTTCAAATGCTATTGTATGGGTACTAGCAAGTTGCCATCCTTAATTATCTTGATTTAGGAAACTAATTTTCTCTCAAAAGATTGCTTTGAAAGCTTTCTAATTGAGAACCAACAGGGTTGCAATTAATATGAAATTAACCAGATTAACAAGCAAACAAAGCAACGTACCAGACAATCATAAGTTTTAAAAACCTGTCTTTTCATTACATTAAATACATATTTATTAAGGCTGTCATAACTCCTCAGATAAAATACTTCACTGGTCAAGTTGTAGCTAGTTTAAAGATTATAAATATTTTCCATATGTAAGCACAAATAAACTCTGAATTTCAGACTAAAATCCATAACACAGGTCAGGTCAGAGGCCTAACTACCCAGTACTGCGGTTGTTCAAGAAGTCAAAAAACAGAACCCAAGGAAGCAGCACTACTTTATACTTTTGGGTTTTTTTCCCTCAAAGTGTAGGCAATTTGGCATCCAAAGGTCTACTTGAAGCATTCAATTTTAATATCCCCCACAAGACCCATCCTGTTACAGCATATTCAGTACCATCTAAGCACTTAAAACTTCTGGCTTCCTCAACAACTACTGACAATTAATTACATTATTTAATTATATTTTTTCCGAAAAGAAATTCTTGTTCTTCAGTGGGTGCCAGATTCTTTTACTGTGCATTTCTTCCTTCTCCTATTCTGAATATAACAATGTACATAATAATTTCTTGTTCCCTTTCTCCATTATCTCCTGATTTTATAGAATTCTACAGTAAGTATTTTCTCTAACTGAAACACAGTGTTCAGCCAGACCATTATAATTCATTAGGGCTTCCCAGCCAACATACCATCAGACAGAATTTCAGAAGAAGGCTGAATTGCAATTCCCAGGTATTCTTGACAACTATGCTTTTTAAAGATAGTTCATAAATGACTGGGATTTTATTTTTTTTTTTCCCTGTGTTATGTTACTTTGGAATACAAAGAAATAAACAGAATTTGTATTTGCTACAACAGCCAAGGAACATATTTCATTATAATTAAATACAGAATGAAAGGAATATAAATTAGGATTGTATTTCTACTTCCACTACTAAATCACTGGACACAATCTATACCAAATAATCCTGTGCTGATTCCTAATTTTTTGTGTACTGATATTAATGTCCTTTGTCACATACTGTGATGTAACATTAAAAATATATATATATCTCCCATTCTAGACTTTTTTGATTTATAGTTCCCCATGAACTACGGTTCACCTTCTCTTTCCAAAAAAAGTCTACCCTATCTTCTTTCAGTAAGAGAAAAGGGACATCACAAAGCAGTACCACTGATTTCAGTGTCAGTTACAGCTGATGCTGAATGAAACCGAACGTGAAACTTGTTTCAGGTTACACGTGACCAATTGCTTCCATATGAAGAGAAACTGATGTCTTGATTCAAACCTTCACAGAACTTAACCTAAATTATATATTCTTTCACAGCCAGTTCCACTTCTTCTTCCTATGTTTCTGCTGAATTATTTTTTTCTAGCATAAATAGGTCCTTAAGAAAAACTGGGATGAAACAATATAAGAGAATTTCATAGGACTTTATATAGCATCCACAATTATGGATGTAAAGAACTCATTGACAGGAAAGATAAAGGAACAAAAAGATTGTGTTTGTGACAAATCATAGGCTTTAGTTCATTCTTTCATAGAAAGCAAAGTAGTTCATCCATCACTTCCCAATACTGTACAGTATACTTGCAGCTGAATATACGTCTAGCTCTTGAAGAAAAAAAGATTAAAGTTAAGCAGCACTTAATACACACACTTTTTTTTTTAAAAAAAAGGTCTTACAGAAAGTACAAATTACACAACAAAAAGTGTTACAATTCATTAATACAATTGCTCCCTCTATGAAAGTAGTATCCTGAATTCGTTTCCCAAACATCCCTTCCATCTTCCTCCGTTTTGTTCTATATGACCTTGCACACAAAAATAATTTCCATTTCCAGCACCTAAACCTCTAACATATTATCCCAATGCTTTCTCATGTCCCCTAACTAAAAGCCCTTCCTTGGAAAGGCAAATATTCTGCTGCAGATCTCCAAGAAAACCAGGAGGACAACTGTATCTTTAAGCCCTCTATGATTGTGGCAGGTCTGAATGAAATTGGCCATTGAATACTATACTTATCAGGGGAAGTGCTAGAAAAAAATAATTGCATGAGCCTCATTTTCTAGGTGTGCAATTTCATGCAGTTCAATAATATTGCAGTTCACTCAGGCACTTAAAATGTAAATAAATAAATTACGATGGCAAAGAAACCCTAACAACTACCATGCCAATTGTTTCAATAATAAGTATCATTAAATTACTATATTGCCAGACTTCCTATGAAATATCAGAAGTGTCTCTTGGTATGTGTAAAGTTGGATGTGCTACTGTTTTGAGTCTCGCTCTGCAAGCTCTGTATTTTTTCAAGACTTATTTAAGCTCAGTAAGCGCACTTTCACAGAATGTGCAATACTTAGATTCATTCTTTTACTACCTGTGTGGCCCAGTAAATATATTTGCTATGCTGGGGGCAGGCATGAGGCTGTGGCAGGTCCCAGGGGGTGGCTGAGCTATCCTAGGCCTGAGTGGGGCTGAGCTGGGTTTACCATTGCCCAGCCTGCCTGATCTCCAGCTCTGTGAGGGCCGCTGGGGAAGTGGCTGATAGATCCTGGCTGTGCCTGCCAGACAAATGGCTCCTAGGACCATAGGACTGTGGGGCAGCTTTCACCCCTTTCTCCCGCTGGCACAGTAGGTAAGAATAAGAAAACAAAAATAAATCCATGTGTACTCAAGATTGAATACAAAGAGAGTATCAACCTCATTTTCCTTTTGAAATAGCAGGACAAATGCCCACTTTGCAGGCACTGAAGTCCACCTGGCAAAGACCTCAAGATGCTGATGACTTGTCATAAACATCCTCACACACCCTTCCTGAGTTGTCAGCCTGGGTCTGCAGACCCAGAGACTAAACTACCAAAAAAGTGATAAACAATAGGAAGATTTTTCATATAACCATTTTGAGGTGTTTTTTTAATTAGTTTTGACTACCAATGAGTCAAAGATTAAGGAGACTAATAACAAATTCTTAGTGCCATTTATATTATATTCTTCCTTTTGCCCATAACAAGATTTTGAGTGTCAGCACACAAGGGGATTTGAATTTGGACTGCTCACTTTTAAAGACAGAATCTCTACCTCAAACCTACAGGATAATTTGTGGTGGAGTGCTCTCAGTCTCTCTTCTAAACACATTTGCTTTGCATAAGTAATTAAACATATACTGAACAGGAAATGAACCCAGGTGTTCTCTCTTTTACATGAATACCTTAACGTACTACAAAGCCATTCTCACCTTCAGGCTGAAGTTTGCAAGCAGCGTGTGTAACAATTATCTCTAGATACACAGTTATTTTGGTGAGATCTGATATGACACCCCTTTAAAATTTCAGGAAAAATGTACTATTTTATTTTTTCACTCCATGTCTTCATTCATAAAAGGGAAAAAATACAGCAAAGGGATTTTACAAAATTATTCATTAACATCAGTCAATCCTAGCATACCTATTATATAACTTGTTTTAAGAAGAAAATACTGGTGAGGCAGAAAGCTCGGTAAGGTAATGAATTATTCCTTTATGAAATGGAAATAGCAATAAATTTGTCATATGCTTCTGTAAGTGTTCAACTTTTCCATGGCACAGGAAATTGAAAGTATTTCTTTTACTGATATAATTGATATTTTGATTTACTTGTTTTATGAGCCTTTATGAGGTCAGTGGCCAGACATTTTATTGCTCTCTGATTAGCCCTCAGACCCATGCCATGTATTTCTGTACAACAGCTCTTTCTAAGCACATCCTTCAGACAGGAGAAAGGGAACAGATCACTGTTTTTTGCTATTGGCGAAATCAATTAAACCAGCTCTAGGACCTGAGCGCTATATGACTCAGCAGTATTTCCCCAAAATAAAACAGAATTAGAGACATGCCCTGAAACAGAACACAATACTAGAAATATTTGCAAATATAATTGAACTTATTTGCTCCTTTTTAGGAAACAATAGCTTAGAAAATAAAATAGACAAATTATTAAAAATTAGGTTGAATTTTAGAAACTATTTGAATTACTGTTATCAAAAACACAACCTACAGACCACAATGATCTACTGTCTACATTACTTCAGTGCACTGGAAACACTGTAGGTGGCATTCGCCTGGTCAAATTTAAATGACCTATTTTAGGTAATGTCCTAAATGACACACAGTTAGCAGAAGGAAATACACACTTTTAGAGCCAACTGATTGTATCCTAAAACAGATATCTGAAAAGTATCAGTTGACTCACAACCTCCTCTTTTTTTTTTTAAATTAGCTGCAAAAGGAACCTAACATGAGTAGGCTATCACCTCCCAAGAACCAATATATCAACATACTTGATACACATTTGTGATAACTATCTTGATATATACTTACTGTATTTTTCACTCTTGATATACATTGATAATTAATATATTTTGATATATATTTGTGAGCTAAGTTAAAAGGTTCCAACTTGCAGAAGTGCTGAACATTCAGTGTTTGAAAATGAGACTTTTCTGTATGCTTTGATGAAACATGCAAAATCCTTGGTTGCATTAGAAAATGAAGCTCTACCCATGATTGAATACGTTAGGAATGAAATAAAAGTTCTTATATCCACATAAATATCTATATTGATATTTGTCTGATTTGGGCTTTTTACTTTCTCACGCATTATGCATTTCCTGGCTAGATTCCTCACCATTTCATTAATATAGTCATCTTCACAAATTCATAAGTAGGGACCAGCAATATTGCCTCGTTATATTTCTGCTACATTCAAAATCATACCTTTATATATGTACACATATATATAACTCAGTATTGAGTTTTGCACGTCTCCTCTACCATATGGTTTGTAGAAAGAGTAAGGTCCAGCAGCTCAAGCTACAGAGACCAATGCTCATAATACTAAAAACTCCCATTCACACTATTCTAACGGAAAAGGCAAATTGTTGTTATATAAAAAGCTAGAAACACCAGAGTTCTTTTCTAGCTTGATGCATGAAAATTAAAACTAGATATATCATTAAACAAAAATGTTTTCTTAATTATAAATAATTATCCCAGAAATTCCTATAGATCTTTCAACATTCAATTTTCATGAGTTTTTATGTTGCCTGCTAAACTAACAGATTAATAAATAATCTCTAGTTTTACTTAACTGACCTAATCCATTATGATTAAGCACAACATTTTTTCCAGCTCATTGCCTGGGGAAATCCAGGGAGAGCTAAATGACTAACTGTTCCTTTCTACAGTTTGGATACACTGTGTAACAACTGCTGACATTAATTAATTAAGTACTTATCTGCATATGTAATAATATATACTCTTAAAAAATATATTTTCCACTGCTGACTGATGCAAAAAACTGACTCAAGGAAGCAATAATGTTGGAAAATAGTTTCAGAAGTGGCTTATTCTTGGTTGCACAGAAAGTATCTGAATTAAAAAAAAAAAAAAACAAAAACACAGAGGAAAAGGTACTACAGAAACTAACAAAGCCCTGAAGATGTTTCCATGTCAAATATAGAAATGGGGGTTATACATAAAACTGGTCCTGAAAAAGATTTACCAAAAAGAAATAAAGTTTATGAAAAAAAAAGGTAGAAATAAGTCTTCCATGTCTAGGAGTGGAGTTATTGTCTTATTATAATACCTCGAATGGATGCTGCTCCTCCAAAATGATTGGCTATCAGCCCTTACAATGAATTCAAATACTAAGCAGTCAGTCTTGGAACAGCTTGTAGACGCCTTAACAGTCATAAAATGTTGCTCCTCTGAGTACGAAAAGTATCTTTTCTAGTCTTCCTTACCCTATGGATGTCATTCAATTGGAAAATCTCTTTAGTATATCAAATCAACTTGAAGAACCTAGTCCACGAAAAGAACCCCAGTAGAAATTTAATACAGTTGTTACAGGATGTGAATGAAACTAATTTTAAAACCTTTAGTGTTCAAGTATACATCTGTCTTGAAAATACTTGTTTGTACTAAGCACAGTGAAAACAAACAAACACTATAAACATAAGATAGTCTAAATTAGTTTCATTAGACGTATCACATGAGGAAAAGATGTGGTCTTCAGTATCAAACAATTCAATAGTGTCCAGATTATTGATAAAATACAACAAACTGTGAATTAATTTCCTTGAAGCCTAAGTTTATATAAAAAATATTTCACCAAAAAGACTGTATTGTTGTCTTTCATATTTAATCTTCTAAAAAAAAATCACATCATGAAATCAAACACTTAATTGCCTGTCTTCACAAAATATCATCACTTGAACTAACGGCAGGTGAATATCAACTAATAAAACTTAAGGATGAAGCAGCAACACTATCTTAACTGTGAGTCCACTGAAAAACAGATGTTTGACCAATCTCAGTTATTTGTATAAAAAGGCTGTGAATGAATTGAAGAATTATTAATTTGCCATTATGTTTCCATTATATATTTACCATATAAAGAGAGAGAAGCCTTGTTTCCCCCAAACTATATGCTTGGAAAAAACACAATATGTACATGTACTTCACTGATTACAACATTTTACTAGAGCATCAGTACTTTACAGAAAAGTAGCATAAGTCAGAAGACTCATCACATTAAGCTAATTCATTTTTTTATAACATAAATCAAGATATTTAATCCGTATTTATGTAGACTAAATAAGGCTTGGAGACTGGAGGTTCAAAGAACTGAAGCTGCTAATGCTGTTTAGATCTGCAAGCCAGCACTACTATTAGAAACTGAAAGAGCCTAATCAGATTATGAAAACTGATTATCATTTTGGAATTCTGTAGCAGTACATGCAACCCTGAAAAGAAATTCAGAGAAATATGAAACTAAATAAAGCAAATGTGTCAGTTTTTGCATAAAAGCAAGCACTATATAGCATGTAATTTAAAATCTGAAATATTAACTTCTGTGTCCACACTACTGTTACTCATGGCATAATGTTTTAGTAACACTGGAAATCTAGTATGTTGCCAAGGGAGGCTCAAGATAGTCTTTATAGTGCCTACTTTTTAGAGGAATGCTAAATAAAGAAACATACACTTCTTGACAGAAAGCTTAATATGAAGGCTCATACAATTTTTCATCTAAAAGTTTGGTTGTTTTGTTTGTTTGGGTTTTTTTGTTTGGTTGGTTTTGGTTTTGTTTTTTCAGGTTTTTGTTGTTTTGGTTTTTTTTTGTCCCTCCCTTCTTCAAAGTAGCAACCCCTTATACTTTGACTTCCCACTCATACCTTCAGTGATATCTCAGAAACCCTCATTTATTTCTGGAGCTTGATTACCTGTAGGCAATCTAGATCAGAAATATAAAAACAGTGAAGGAGAAATGGTCATATGGCTTCTACTGGGTCTTCCCTGCCAAAGCGTATTAGGAGAGAAGATAAAAGCTTCCATACTGATCAGTAACCTATGCACATTTATTAACCTCATGAGATATCAAGTCTATGCATGCGTTCACTGTGTACATCACTAAACACCAGAGTGGTTCTGTTGTTTTAACTGCTTAAGGGTCAGGTCATGAAATATGACAGAATGAACTGAAAAAATCCCTCTATTCCTATCATCAGCAGAATTCCAGAGGTAGATGGTCTTGGACAGGCTTTGAGCCAGATGGAGTGCACATTGAAAGTGGTGCATGTGTAAAGATTGTATGTCTCACAGAATTCAAGCTACTAGCAGGAAAACATCTCTTTAGCATTCCAGTGACAGGCAAGATATACATTAACACTGGAGGAGCACCTCAAATCTTTCATTGAAAGAAAATTAAAAGAGAAGGAATACGCTTCATTTTCATTCCTGAATTGACTGAGGATGAAAATGGATTTGTTAAATTGTTTGTGGAACACCTGGTGGCACCTTGGCACCTGTCATGTGCATTTCTCAGTGGTACCTCCCATTTAGTTAGAACTCTACACAAGTGCACTCACTTCCACCATGATTTTGGAGATCTCACAATAAGCATTAGCCAATTAGAGTCTCAGCATAGAGATTACAGAAACTTCTTAACCTTCAAACAAACAGCCTTGGAAGTATTTTTAGACTTTTCAAGAAGGCACAAAACAGCTCCAAACCCAATCCCCTAAATGACATTGAGAGTAGGAAGGATAAACTCTGCATATATCAAGTTTAGAAAAAGAAGACAGGTAAATTAATTTCCTGGCTCAGATAGAATTCTCAAATCACCTCAAGAGATCTGTAAATAGCTTCTACAGGATACTTTATCCAGAAAGAACATGGTATATAGGAAACTAACCAAAAAGTACGACTCTTTTTCAACCTTCTGGTAGAAGTAACTGTCAGCAAAAATGACATTTTCACTAACACAACCAACCATAACTAGACTATAACTGCAAGTATATCAGAGTTTGGATTGCCAGGGATATCATCCTCAGGTCCTGTCTTCCACAGGACTGTGGCTCTTTCACAGGTAGAAGCTCTGTGACTGACCCTTCAAGAATTTAGAGGCAATTTTTTGTTACTAAAATTGAGACATCCCACCAGAGTAAGTGATGGCTCTTTTACGGAACCAATAGGTAAATCAGACTTCTTTTGCTTCATTAAGTGAACTAGAAAGGTAGAAAATGTTGTCTCTCATGGAAAGGCAGATTTACAGGAACAGCAGACCTCATTAAGACAAGAAATAATCCATAAATTCCATTTTGTTGGATAAGTGTGTTTCATAAAATTTTTATTCAGGGCCTGTCTTGCAGGGAGGAGATAAAGTGATGAAAGCAATCCAGCATTCAGACCATGAGGTAGAGAAGTTTAGAAATCTGTATCAGAATTTTTTTATGTGTGTGTCAGTGGAAGATGATGAATGGAGGAAAACAGCTCAAACTTTGTGTGTTCCTATGATGGGGCTAGATTGTCAAGATATCTATTTTTTTTTTTTCCCCGCTAGTCTCCTGTCTGTTTTGATATGAGTACTTGTGTTTGAGACCTCTCACATTGCCTATTATCATAAAACCTTAAGGGAGAGTTACAGAAGCCTGTCTCCATGCTGAACTCCCTGGACAAAGAGTTGCAAAGGAGTTAGTATCTTCAACTTCAGAAGTGCACTTACAGAAAAGTGGCTGCTAATGACTCTGAAGAGGTCATTTATTTTAATGACAGGTCCCATTGCCAGATATAAAAAATAACAGAAATAATTAATTTATCTCAGAAAAGTAGTTGAGAAAAGCTGAACTGGTGATGGATATATGACTCTAATAGGCTCATGCTCCAAACACAAGGGACAAAAACATACGCTTCAACTGACAAGAGTTATGTATGTGCAAAGCATGAGCGTACATGTGACTTTATTTTGTTGTTGTTGGGGTTTTTGTTGTTGTTTTTGTTTTTTAAGTCTAAATCTCTGAAATATGTATGAACACATATTCAGAGATGTACCTTTCAGAAGTATACAGAATTATACTTCTCAACACAGGCAAATAACGGAATATTATACAAGATGACAAAGCTTTTAGGGCCTGTTTTTAGAGAGCTATTCTTTAAAAGAAGATTGGTTTGTGCAAAGGAGAGAGGAAGCAAGAGACTGTGCTACCAGGAGGTTGAGATTTGCTGACAACACATCCTATTACCTTGGGAATGACCATGCTAAAACCTTGATTGACCTATTTGATGAAGCATGGATGCCTCCAGAAAACTGAGTTGAATCATATTATTGCTTTCTGCATCGCCTTCACTTATTTCCAACTTTGTTACTGCACTTCGCAGTGTAACCATGGAAGTCCTAAAGAGAATCATCTTATGTGATATTGATTCAACTTGGGAAGCAGAACTTGAGTCCTAACATGCTTTAAATACTAAACTGTGCTCTGCAATACTTCCTTCATAACCACAAGGCAAAGCCTCAGAAGATTTAGGAAAAGAAAAGGCAGTATAACAAAGAGATTAACCACACCTGTGCATATTATATGTTATCTTCAGCAGAGTACAGCCTTAGGTGACATTTACTTACAAGTCTGAAAGTGCAAGTAAACAACTCTGAAACAAAGAACAGCTAAATCTAAATGCTAAAGATAAGCAAACACATTAAACAAGTTAATCTTCCCAATTTCATACTACTGCTGCTCAGTGCAATACTATTTATAACTTTTATAGATTTAATTTAGATCATATTCTTGAATCCATGATGAAAATTAAATGCAAAATATTAGATTTTGCTTGTTAATTAAATATTTTTAATTTTGTTTCTTAGAATAAAATGAAAACAGGGCTATATTGTGCACTAATAGAGGTTAAAATGATTGATGGATGTCCCTATAATTGTGTCTATAGAAGCAAAAATTATATTGAGGAATACATCTTAGGATTGTTTATTAAGTTCCTCTGATTTAATAGGCAAGTTATACTGACTACTTTGCAATATGTTCACTATATACAAGCAGCTTTCTTAAATTTACTACACTTTGAGCTAGTGAATCAGCTCTCCCTACAGAAATGAGACAAAGACTGCTTCTGGCATTTATTCTACTTTTTTTTTTTTTTTTCAATGAAAATCAATAAACAGATTCTACATTATTAACAATGACTCATTTGCCAGATCATTACAAAATGCATACTATTAATCTTGACTTTGTCCTTAATATCTCACTAAATAGTGATATTAAACTTACTTGAATTCTGAATTAGAGCAAATAATTTCCAAAAATTACCATTACATGAAAATTGAACTAATAAGAAAACAGATAAGAAACTTCACAAACATAATTGGTTAAGTCCCTCAAAACTATTGTGAACTAGTGACTATCCTTGCTTTTGTGCTCCACATGCCTTTTTTTAATTTTAATCTGAAGATATCGGTTTCTAATACTAGACAGATTCTCTCTTGCTCAGAAGTGTAAGTGGGAGAAGTTAGCATCAGTCACATGATATGTCTGTCAAAAACTCTGTATGGGCAGGGTATGTGTGGACTGCTGTATTCTGTTTCAAGCCTGCAACATCTGTCCTGCAGTAGCAACACTAAAGTGGAGGATACAATATCTCCTCCAGGTCACTGATAAAGATGTCAAACAAGACAGGCTAGCACCAAAAGAAACTTTACTTGTAAATAAGCTTTCAGGTAAAATTCAAATCATTAACTAATTTCTTTAGAGCCCAATGATCCTGCCAGTTTTTCATCCATCCAGTTGAATGAACTCATCCAGACCTAACATCCCAACCTGGATATAATGATTCTATGGGAGACCATATGAAAAACCTTTCTGAAATAAAAGTGGGGTAAATTCACTGGTAACATTGTACCCACAGAGCTCATAATTTTACCACAGAATGCATTTGGAATGCTCAAGTACAATCTATTCTTGTTAAATAACTACTGGCTATTACAAAGCATCTTATTCTCCTTCATGTGCCCAGAAATGGCTTCTGAAGGAACTCATTCCAAGATTTTTTCAAAGACTACAGTAAGGCTGAATGGCCTGTGATTCCCAAGATCATTCTTCTTGCCCTTTTTTAAAGGTGGCTGTAGCAATTGCTTTCTCCAGCCACTGGGACTCTCCTCCAGTGTACGTGACTTTTCAAAGTTGATAGGGAAGAGAGATCTCTCATCACCTTCCGATGCATCCTGTCTGGCTCTGTGGACTTGTATTGGTCAGGATTTCTCAAAAGATTCCTTATTCAAGCATCTTCCATTACTTGTGGCTCCTCTCTTCCTTGAACCCTGTCACTAGGTACAAAGGCTAGGAGACCTTGTCAATGAATATCAGGGCAAAAAAGACATTGGTTACCTCATGATTACTTCGGTGCTAGCTGTATCTGTTTGTTGTTAAATGGCTTAATTCATCAGCAGACCTGAATGTTCTTGCTTACCTTTCCACTGTTACTGTAAAGGCAGAAGCTCTTACTGCCATCGGTGTCACTTGTGACTCTCAATCCAAACAGAGCTTTGGTTTTGCTATTGGCATCACTGAAAATTCAGGCAACATTTTAATATTTCTCCTTTGTAACCTGTTTAATTTCCAGCTATTACATGCTCTTTTTTTTGTGGCCAATAGAGCTGGAACAACACAAATAACAAAACAACTATCACAGCAGCTTATCCTGTCAGTCTCCCAGTTTCTCTTTACACAGAGCTCAAAAATACTCTGTCAGGGTGTTTTTGCCTGCAATAGATATTTGTGCCAAGAACTGCCCAGGACTTTCCTCATTTATTCCTTGTATTACAGGGCAATCTTGACATTCTCCACATGTTGTTTTCCTCAAAATAGCATGCAGCAGGAGTCTAAGGTTCTAAGTAAGAAACGAAGAGTCACTAAAAACATATATACACACACAAATACTTAATTGAACCTTGTATGTTATTTTTTTTCCAAAGGAAGTCCTTATCTATCCAAAATTTTTTTTGATACAATCACAAAGAAAATTTCTCTGTTCAGTGTATGCCTAGAACATGTTAAGCAACATTAGTTTAATTCTATCTTAATGCTCATAAAATGGGAAATTCACAGCATATTTCAAAATTTCTTAGACACTGAATAAATTATAATTTCTTCATAGTGAAGACTTTACTGGCCTTGGAAGCTGCTCTGACTTGCATCCACAGACTTTTTATTAGGCTAGCCTGACCAGTAAGCTAATTTTTTATTCTGTATAGTAGTATTTTAGTACTCATATTTGAACAGAATTTACCTTCTGGGCATGCCACCCAACTACAATATTCATTTCTATTTGCCTATAAAGACTGTAGTCTTTAGGCACATTTTATTATTTCATAATCCCTGGTCTTCTACTCAACAGTCTAATGTTTTCTTTTACTCCTCCTATAGTAGTACTGAACATTAAGAAGGACATTTTTAAGACCTTTCCAAAGCCATTTAACTTGTCCTGGTGAATTCAGTAACACACAGACCTAGCAAATGGTGCAGCTGGTAGGAAACAACTGTAAAGTAAAGCAGTATTTACATTTTACTAACAATAAGCTCAAATCACTAAAGCAGCTTAGAGATCTGTCTCTAAGACAACTGACTGAACCAGCCAATAACTGTTAGCATGATGATCAATATTTGTAATCGTGATCCCCATCCAATGTGTTCTATGTTGTAAGTCATTCAGGTCTGGTAAGGGACTTCCACATGTACAGAACTGCAGCATAATCCCCTCTCCCTAAGACAAAATATCTCTGTTTAATTTCACAGTTTTAAAAGCTGATACTGTAACTAGAATTCATTAAGAACAAGTGCCTTCCTGACAGACTGCAAGTGTCCAAAGGAGTATTCAGGATCTTAGATTAACTAAGTGAAGAAGATTATCTCATCAGCCTGACACTGTGCACATTAATCCCACATCACCTGCTGAGAAGCAAATCAACTCCATGGACAAGTACTCTTTGCTGCAGTACTTCAATAGATCTAAGCTTATTGTAAACTTCCAAGAGATACATCTGGGCAAAAAGTGGAGAAACTGGAAAATTTGCTTGTTGCTTGGTCCAAGAACTTATCACTCTTTGCTTTAAACAACTGCCACTGGTTTTAGCAGGGTTTTAAGAACAGTTGTATCAGGCCTTTGAGGAGCAACAACTCCAAGAGTAATGATTGAATCCCACAATACCACTCTAATTTTACTTCATGCAAGTAACATGTTAAAAAAAGCAGTTGGCTTCCTCCATTTTTTCCTGTTACAACAAAACCAGCTCAGCATTGCTATATAGAAATTAACCTGGAATTAATTATACAAAAATATAAAACCTAAATTCATATTTAAAAATTTTGCACCAAAAAAAAAAGTGATGGTCACTGTTTGGTGGTCTGCTGCCAGTTCAATACACTACAGTTTTCTGAATCCCAGTGAAACCATTCCATCTGAGAAGTATGCTCAGCAAATTGATGAGGTTGCTTTGAGGGTGCCAGAGCACTAGAACAGGCTGCCCCGAGAGGTTGTGGAGTCTCCTTCCCAGGAGACATTCAAAACCTGCCTGGACATCTTCCTGTGCAATCCACTCTAGGTGAACCTGCTTTAGCAGGTGGGTTGGACTAGATGATCTCCAGAGGTCCCTTCCAACCCTAACCATGCAGTGATTCTACAATTCTGTGATAAGACTGCTACATACTCACTTTTCTCATGGCCAGTATTTTCTCATGTAGTCAAATGCTACATGTGCTAATACAGAGCAGTTCAGCATGACAGGGGCTACAGATTTATAAACCTTTCAATCAATAGATGTAATACATACCAGGACAAGTACAATTCCCATTTCCAAAGAACTGGTTTTATCACAAAACCATATTTGGTGACAACTCTGCTTTCCAGTTTTATCAATATTCTACAGCACAGAATCCGTGCAGAGCCTCCACTGAATCTGACCTAAAAGAAGCAAGGTTTTAAAGCCTGATATCCTTATTGACAGCAAAAGCTCAAAAAACCCACCCCAACAATGACCAAAAAACACAAACAAACAACAAAACAACAATAACAAAAAAAACCCCAACCCACCACCAGCACAACACAAAAAACCCCACCTCAACCTGTTTCAGTTTACTGGCGAAACTCTACATAGCGTTTGAGCACGTGCACAGATGCTTATGTGTGTGTGTACACATATCTCAATATGTGCATAGATACATGTAGATATGCAGAATATTTGTCTTCTACTTGAAATCTACATTAGTTCACCCAGCATTTAGCAACATCCAGAATTGTCTCACACATTGGTAAAAGCATTTTGTTTTGTAAAGAAGTCTTGCTTTCACAACAATTACTTCAGATACCCTTAGGATTCCCTTGCCCCACACCTAAAGTTAACAGCAATGAAAAAAACATAGCAACTCCATTCTCAGGTAAATTCTTGATTCACTGCAATCTTATTCATTATTTCTATTTTGCAAGTGGCTAGAGCCATTACTCTGGAGTTTGAGTTAGGTATCCCCTTTATGAACAGCCTCAGAGGAACGCTCATGCTGATGAATAATAGTTTATGTCACAGGAATGAGGTATAAAATTATGTAACTTCAGATTTTGATCTCTCATTTCTGAGTAACTGTTATTGATGGCGTCCTAGCTTCCCAAGAAGAAAGTATGTTACTGTTTTGGAAGAATAAGAAAACAACTGTTAAATAAATTGAGAAGCCTTTATAGTTCCTTTAAAAGTTTCAGTAGTGAAGCCATAGCATTTTTTCCTGAATTTCTGTACTCTTCCTGGAATAATATTTGTTCTATTGGTTCAACAATCGTTTTTTTTTCAAATTCTGTGGATCAGAGGACATACAGGGAACAGTTGTACTAAACCTAGTAATAACCATCACATTTGCACAGCTATTTCTCCTAGAGGATTTGGTACAAACAGTAATTACTGACATTGTTTGACCTATAATTAAAAGACAGATATTGTGTGGGCAGCACTAATGGAAAACCTTCCTGTGACAGTAACATGTGCTTGTTACATTGAAGCAGCTACTCCTTAGCAATACTCAAGAAGTCAAAACTACACAAAGCAGGATTTCAGAGCCCTGGTAAAACAGGAATATTTTCTCAAATTAGGTACATTTATAAATTTCAGCCTGAAGATAGCATGCTTAAGTTGGTTTTAAAATATGGCAATAGAGACTTCAGAACAATTAGTTGTATAAATCAGCATTATTCTTTAGCACTTCAACTCTGTCTTCTGCATTGTTCAGGAATGATTGTTTTTGAAAGTTTGACTTTATTTTCTTGATTATACTTGAACATAATTCTAAGTGTTATTCTGAGTGTTCTGCACTCTCTCCTGGTTGTTATCTTTTAAAGTACATTTTTCTACAGCTACTTTGCTTATTATTAATTCACTCTGTTACTTCCCCTGCTGTTTTGAACACTGCATTACAATGTTTCAGTGCTCTCCTTTTCACTTTGAAGCAACTTTTCACTCTCACCTGCATGCCTTTAACATATAAAAGTGGAAGAAAAGTGATCAGAATACCAAATAATTGCTACTGCTGTGGTCCAAGCTGTTGGCTATTGTAGGTGCTATTCCTGTGACTAACATGGCTTCTTTCAGGGCTATTTCAGATATGTTTTCACAACATAAGTAACTGATTCACATAAATTCATAAATGAATTCTCATTAGATATCACACAATAAACATGAGAAATACTCCCTCAGAAAATTAAGATGCATCATTACACACACATACAGAATACCAGGTACCTTACCATAATGGGCAACTATTACAGATAGATTTTTTTCCTCTGAGACAGGGAACTGAACTAAACCAAGCATTGTGCCTGTCAAATAGGCAGAGAGTCTTATCCCTGACAATCATCAGAAACTTGAGCTGTTTCAACCTGAGCTTTCACTGGCTTCAGGCTCTCTGATCACTACTTTGTGGATTCTCTATGTAGGTCAAGAGCTGTGGTCCCAGCTCTACCCACAAGAATGCCCTCACCTAATTCTTCATACAGGAAACAAACAGGTTATAAAACAAACTCATTTTCTAGGACTGGACTGAGGAAAAATGGGAGAACTGGAGTTGAAGGTTTGTGTAGATGTCCTGTGATGTTTAAGAATTCAAAGCAATGTTTTAGGTTTTGGAAATCAATGTTCTAGTGATTTTCTCTCAAGTGCAGGAAAGGGCATATATCACACAGAACAATGCCTGCAACTCCCTGCCCCACATGGGGAAGCTGTTTGGGATAAGATTCACACATATAAGACTTTCCAGATGTTAATCCTTGACAGATCTCAAATTTTAGTAAATCTCTGACATGGACATAAAAACATAGAAAAGTTTGGGTTGGAAAGGACCTTCAAAAGCTATCTAGTCCAACTTCCCTGCAATGAGATCCCTCCAACTAGATCAGGTTGCTCAGAGCCCCGTCCAGCCTGGCCTTGAATATCTCCAGAGAAGGGGCATCTACCACCTCTCTGGGCAACCTGGGCCAGTGTTTTACCACCCTCATTGTAAAAAATATCTCCCTCTCATCTAGCCTGAATCTCCTCTCCTTTAGTTTAAAATCATTACCCCTTGTCTTTTTGTAACACACCCTTCTAAAAGTCTGTTCCCATCCTCCTCATAGGCTCCTTTTAAGTACTGAAAGGCTACAATCAGGTCTCCTCGGCATCTTCTTTTCTCCAGGTTGAACAATCCCAGGTCTCTCAGCCTGTCATAACAGCAGGAGTGTTCCATCCCTCTGATCATTATTGTGGCTTCCTCTGGACCCTCTCCAACAGGTCCATGTCTTTCTTGTACTGAGGGCTCCAGAGCTGGGCACAGGACTCCAGGAGGGGTCTCACCAGAGCAGAGGGGCAGAATCACCTCCCTCAACCTGCTGGTCATGTTGCTTTTGATGCAGCCCAAGATACAATTGTCCTTCTGAGCTGCAAGGGCTGAGTCATGTCAGCTGATTATATTATTTATTCCTTGCTATCTAAATGGTATATTTAATTTCCCTTTCCTTTTTTTTTTTTTTTTTTTTTTTTTTAGATCCTGCAGATAGATTTATTATTTGCTAGTTACAGAAGCACTGTTTTGATGAAGTACAAATCCAAGTAGATTAAGCATAAAATGGATAATTTCAAAACACAGCCTTTTCTGTGCTTTGAGAAAATATCCGTGATAGGATAAGTTTTACTCACTTTTATTAGTTTTCAGACCATAGAACATATCCATGTTCACTGGTAAATTTTCAGAAATAGTATACCTGCTTTAAATGCTTTTTGAAATAAACAGACCTCTGCATCTGTGTCAGACAACAAATTCTATTTCATAAATGACTTTTTCTTTCAAATTTTTGCCTTTATTTTACTGAAATTGTGATGGACAATGATAGCAAACAAACAAGATTAATTACATCTTTTTCAGCCTTCTGTTTAAATGAAAGTTCTGCTGAACAAATCTGGCTACAAACCACAACTGAGCTACCAAACCAGCCTCATTACCAGAACAGCACATTCTTTGGTTTCCTGGCTGCCTGGCTCATTGTTTAATCTATTCATTATAACTCTTTTCTTGTATATGGAGAAGAGACAAATTCAGAAGTTCCAGCCAGTGTTGCTCAATTAGCTTACAGATTAACCACATGAAAGACTAAATTGGAAGCAAAAAGATTATGTTGCCATGCCTTATTGTGCTTTGTCTGCAACAGTTCAAACAGAACTAGCTCTGCATAACCATCCAGTTTTACATTCCCTGTGTTCACAGCAAACAAAAAATGGTAAAATGTGTCGTGCATCAACCAACATTAAAAAAAGACAAAGAAGTGTCTTACATCATTTTGAACAAAGCATTCCAAAATGCTATTAAGCTTGACAACTTTTCAGAGTCAGATTATCAGTGTGAGGGGAAGACAAACACACTTTTTCAAGAAAACAACAACAGCATTATTTATGTCATACTAACTTTCTGGTGCATTTCTATGGCCAACAGGAAGCTGTGCTATTTTATACCCATCGTGAAAGTGATCCGTAACTAAATAATGTACACACAGAAAACAGCTCTCTGCTTTGTTATGTATCATATATATAAACACATATGATTAAACACCACAGGGTAGCTTTATACACCGAAAGCATTCTTAGAATCAAAATGGTAAACTTACTTAAATATGTCACTATCTATATACAAACGAAATCTACAGTAAATAAAGGGATGATGTGTCATTCGGTTTCTATAAAAATGAAAGCTGGTTACAATACATGATCTCGCTACCATTTAGAATGAGTTTTAGAACATGATGAAGTAATTTTCATTACCTTATTTTAAAAACGTTTTCAATTTTTATGTTTAAGAATCATACTGTTATTACAGGAATATTTTTAAACATCATAGATAAGAAATATATATTTTAAGGATTCTCTTAAAGCTGAAAATCAGAATATGACATTTAGGCAGATGATTTACTATGAAAATTGTAGTGGGTAACACATTACATTTTTGTATTAAGCTAGTAAACTGCATTTATCAGAATCTTTTCTCTCCACATTACCCAAACAAACTTTTGCACAATACAGTATAATAAAAGGGCATTAGAAATTTGAAGATTTCCATTAAAAGTTTATGGTATTCACTAGTATTTCTCCCTTCGGGAGCATTTTTTTTTTTAATACTAAAAAGTTTGTATTAATGCAAGCCTCTTTTTAAACAGAATGTGGAAAAATAAGGTCTAGTACAGTCTTATTAAAATAATATTTAATATTTAAGCAATCACAAGTGGCTCTCTTCATTTTTTCTCTTGTTTTAATCTGAAATTTGTCTTGTGTACTAGATCCTTCACTGAAACAGCTCAGGAAAAGAAACACTGCAGTCTCCAGAAATTTTGATCATGTAAGGACATTTGAGTCTTCACCAGAAGTTCAAACATATTAGCTTCCTATAGCTGCAAGTCTTCAAAGCACAACTATTTCAAATACTTATAAATTCCATAGTACTTAGATATTATGATACAAAAAGCTTTTTTTCCATAATAGAGTACTAACTTGAAATCTGTTTTCCATATTAACTTTAAAGTTTTGTGTAAATCTCAAGAAATGCAATATTACTTTGACTTTAAGTACAGAACTTTAGCTACATGTGGAATAGAGGAAAAATATTTAGATGCTTCATTTTATACAACACATGGACTGTTAAGTAGCAGTATTTTCTTAGTAAGACATTTTGCCTGTAAGTGGCAGTAAGCACACACAGATTTTGGTAGGTTTTTTGACAGCCTTCCCTTGGGCTGTATTTTTAAAAGACATTAGAATATTGCCTTTAAAAACAAGGACAGAATAAGTAATTCACTTGAATAATTTGTTCTACATTAGTAGAACAAAACATCATTAGAGAAGAAACCCATAAAAATTGTGGTATTTTTTTTTTTAATAAAAATGCAACAAGAATCTTCCTGGATTAATTTTGTTCCAAACATCTTTTCTCTACTCCACTCTTTCTCTCCTCTCCCAAATGGATGATTTCTCCCTCCCACTTAAATAAAATTAACATCTCATCCTTTCATATTTGCTGTCCCTAAAATATAGAAATCACATGAAATTCTGCAATAAATAGTCAACTCTATATTGCCTGAAATACAACATGAGTGATGAAAAATAACCAAGTGTGTTAAAAAGAAACTGAAATGATGTGTAAGAAATTGATATTTTTGTACTAGTGAGAAGTCTATTAAGTGAAAAATTGTACTCCTCCCTTTGCAAGACATACTTGAGCAAAACTAAATGAAACAGCAGATATAATGGGAGAAAAAAGATAATTTTTAAAAGCTGAAGCTGCCTCAAAATAGAAAGGATCAGAAATTCTACAAGGTCAAATGTAACAAAAAATTTAAAAAAAAAAAAAAAAGGCCTGAGGAACACCTTGGAAAAGCTGAAAAACTATTAATAAAACCTTTCTAAAACACATCAGAAGTGAAAGCCTGCCCCAAAGAGCATATAGGACCAATATGTGATCACAGGATATAGAAAGAATTCTAAGAAGCTAAGGTGACAGAGATTTTTTCCTTCTGTGTGTACCACAGAAGAAGTTACATTAGAAGCCTCCTCTATGGAGGACACACCAAAGGTCTTGTCTCAAATCAAAGCACAAATGGAAGTAGTTATGGAACAAATCAACAAAGTGAGCAGGAAGGAATCACCTAAAAGAGGGACTACTCAACCAAGTTCAGAAGAAACTCAGGGATGAAACATCTCAACTAATAACTGCTATACATAACCTCTTTCTCAAAACTACAGTGATACCCAAGAATTGAAAGGCGACAAACATTATGCCTAACTTCAGAAAAGGGTTCCAGGAACAATGTGAGACTATAAGATGATAAAGCCTAACTTCTGTATTGGCCATATTAAAAAGGCACTTCAATATAAATACCGAATCATAAATAAATATTTGTAGTGGGTGTTGCTGAGATGGAGCTAACTTACTTCATAGCAGCCTGTATGGTGCTGTGCTTTGCATTTGTGGCTGAAGCACTGTTGATAATGCACTAGTGTTTCGGCTGTTGCTGAGTAAGGCTTGCACAGCCTCAGGGCTTTCTCTCCCTCCCCCAGCAAGATGGCTGTGGATGGGACAGGCGTCGGGAGGCAACACTGCAGGGACATTTGATCCCATCTGACCAGAGAGATGTTACATAGCTCATGATGTCAATCTCAGAAATAAAACCTCAGAGAAAGGAAGGAGGGACATTGTGGTTATGGCATCTCTCTTCCCAAGCAACTGTAACACATGCTGAGGCCCCACTTTCCTGGAAGTGGCTGGACATCTGCCTGTCAATGGGGAGTAGTGAATGAATGTGTTCCTTTGCTTTGCTTGCACGCAAAGGTTTGCTTCACTTATTAAACTGGTTGTGTCTTGTTCCATAAGTTTTCTTGCTTTTGCCCTTCCAGTTCTCTCCCTCACTCTGCCAGCAAGCAGCTGTGGCCGTCTTTGCTGCCTACAAGGGTTAAGTCACAATAACACTGTAAATATAAAATATATATCTAGTGAATAAAATACTCAAAGAGATATGACATATTTAGATTTACATACACAGAAGATAAAAGTACTTTTATCAAAAGAGCCTTCAGAAGTAGCTTGGAGTAGGGATTTAAAAATCACTTCAAAGCATACCAGTTTCCAGGTACATTTACTGTTTCCCAAGTTAGTCACCACCCTTGCGTCATTACAATCACCTAAAGCATTATTAGTAGATTCATGCAATGTGAGAGCTAGCAAAAAGCCCTGCAATCAGCAAAACAAAGGTTAACAGGACTTTAAGGAAACTGCTTAAGCAGTTCCTTAATTGCTTAACGTTCTATTGAATTTCAGCTGGAGTTTCCAAGAGCAGCAATCATTAAAATTTCTCCTTTATTTCAGACAAATTGCCAACTAAAACCAGGTTTCAGTCTCGGCTAGTTGGAGAAAGAAAATTATTTCTATAAAGAAAGCAGAAAGAATAAGAAAAATGTTAGCAAAGAGAGTATATAGACAAGGCAGTGACTATACCTTGGTTTGGTTCTCTTGGAATAGGCTCCAATGTGCTTTAAATCAATTCCACAACAATGTGGTGATATGTAATCATCAGGCTTTATTCTAATTATAAAACAACATGATGACATTCTGATGACATAAATACTTCATGATATGGACAAATAAGAAAGTAAATATTTCATTGTTATTCTAAAAAGACAAACCAAATTTCCATCAGAGATGTGACACAACAAGGAATAATAAAGAACAACGTTGTTATCCTTTTTTTAAAGCTGAAGTTCCTTCAGCTGCACAAATTCTTGGATTTTTTTCATCACGATATGAAAAGTTGGAAACAATAGTGACTCATGTAGCTACAATACATACATGCTCACTCCTCATTCCAACTCTGTATAACATCTATTATTTTCATAATAAAAAATTAAAGACTTTGTCTCCTGCTGCAAAAACACCTGTGTGGTAAAGTTGTTTACTACAATTGGTTCAACCCTGCCTCACAACTTTTAACAGGTGTGCATAAATAATAACGAAAGTCCAGAAATTCTTCATGTTTCAATGTCTGGAGCTTTTGAAACTCAGTTGCATAAGCCAATAGAATGGGATTTTGTCTCAAATTCATGTACAACTCATACAAAGTCATTCTCAGATACTTTGCACTGAAGTTACAAGCTCATTCTGCCTAAACTCTGACAATTCTTTCGAGCTCCCTTCCAATCCCTGACATTCTGTGATTCTGTGAATTAAAAGATTTCTTCTGAACCTCCACATAGACAGCTAGGCACATCAGATCAGCAACGTCCTTCCATTTTTACTTATCAAGTGTTCATAAATTATCTAAAGCCATGGACACCATTATTATTAAGCACTTTAATTTTTCTATGAATTTTCTAACACTTTCTAAGCACTATGGTGTTTATACACTTTTTATTTTTCCTTTTTCAAGGGGAAGTGTGGAATTGCGTCAATGGAGTTATATAGGATATCTGTTATGCAAATATTTTTAAAATGAAATTTCAGTTTCTTAGCTTCTTACACTGCAAAGCACATTTGTGTATATATCAGAATTACTTGCATTCCAAGATTTTAGATCCTTCTCTATCTAGATGGTATCACATCTGTTCCTATATTGATTTTCATCCTAGTGCCAGCTCCCATGTCCTTCACTTTTCATTTTAAATGGAAATTAATATCAAACTCTTTTTTAGCTTTTATTTTATTTATTTATTTGGGTTTTTTGTTTGTTTGTGGTTTAGTTTGTTTGCTTTTTGGTCTTTCATTGTTGCCAACTTTGTGGGTTGTCGCTTGTTTTTGTGTTTTTTTGTTTTGTTTTGTTTTCATGGTTTTGTATAATCTCTGGTAGTGACATTCACAACCATAAACATCCTTTTCAGACTAAGAAATCTGCATGATTTTAAAGCTTTGAAGTGATATGCTGCCCATTTATTTTTCTCAGTCTGAGTGCTGAGGGGTTGGAAGTGCTAAGGCTGTATCGTTGTTGAGACTGTTTCATGTACAATTACCAGTTATGCATGAACTGATTATTGGTATTTACATGGCATTTACAGACATGTTTTAAGTAAATCTGCTAATCAGAAAGACAAAAAGTTTACTTGATGTTGACATCAACTATTCTAAAAGAAAGAACAAATGTTGGAAATACATATGGAGCAGAATGCCACAAATCCTTCCCTGCTTACAACAGTTAGGAAAGTTCTTGTTTCAAAGACAGTCTTTATTTCAAAATTCAGTTTCTCAACCAGTTTCCTCAAAATAGGCAAAGAAATGAGTCACTTATCAATCATCATTGCAATTACTGTCAATCAGTCATTGCACATCGTTGGAAAGCTGACACATGTAGGAAAGCTTCAACGTACAGAGCTTATAAAGTAAGTGCTGTAGCTAAAAATCTTTTCCCTTCATTCTGAATATGTAACTTTTGTTCCATGTAGTTTCAAGTTGAGCTTCACTTTAGCCATTACAAAATATCAAGTACTAACGATCTGTGCACAAAAGTAATTAATTCATTAACTTACTATCCCTGGTATATACTACGTGCCAGTATTTTTTTTCTGGTCTTGTCAATTAAGTCAGCCATGAATAGATGTGAGAAAGCCTATGTCACTGTGCATACCAATTTGTGGTGAGGAAAGAGTTTATCTGGTGATTAAGATCTCAAAGTAAGGGAAAACATGTCTGGATATGGGATGTATTGTTACCAAGTATTATTAAAAACAAACAGGCACACTAAAAAGTTACACTTATTTCAAAGCCAATATATCCATGTTCTGTATGCAAATAATACACAGTTATAGTATGTCTCCAACTTAATGGATAGACAACCACACCCAAATTTTGCAAATAATTAGACATTAAAAAAAAAAAATCCTAACCCACAAAAAAATCCCACACAAAGCCCAAATCATGGAACAGGCTACGTTACTCATGTACAATCACTAAAAGTCACTCAAGGCCCAGAATTTCTTTAAATAATCCCAATTTTAACTATCCTCCATTTTGAGGTACTGCTTTGATCCTTCTTTTGCAAAGGGAAAAACAACAGCATAGAGTGCAGCATGCCTCAAAAGAGATGTTTCAATACACTTTGACTTACAGAA
The DNA here is from genome assembly GCF_964273445.1 of Streptopelia decaocto. Taxonomy (NCBI): domain Eukaryota; kingdom Metazoa; phylum Chordata; class Aves; order Columbiformes; family Columbidae; genus Streptopelia; species Streptopelia decaocto. The sequence continues at coordinate 126,546,464 of NC_138663.1, forward strand.
AATAAAAGCACTAAGGTGTAGCAGATGTCAGTTTAACAACTTACACAGATTTTCAATATGAGGATGAATTTATTAGCAGAAAAAAAATCATATGACAATCGGAATGAAAACTGCTGTCAGTGACATTTTGCTGGTAGAAATTGAAAACTGTGAAATGCATAATGCTGACAGAACAGCAAGGCTAATGTATATTCTCAAGTAGTGCAGAATCAGAGTCTAGGTTCAGTATTTTGCTCTGTGATCACCTGCAACTCATGATTGTTATAGTATTCCACATATGTTTGGCATGGCCAGTAGACAGAAGTTTGGATTTACTACATGTACATGTTTACAAGTATGCCCTGTTTTTAGGATATTACAGCTGTTACCACTGACAGTAACAGGAGCACTATGAGGATGAAACAGACACAACACAACACACACAAAAAAATAATGTTTTTCTTCATACGTAGTAACAAGTTTTGGTTTTAAAATGCTCTCACGACTTCTAACAGTCACCCCATCACATATCCAGCAACCTGGAGCAATGAGAACAACTCCGAGATTTGAGGGCAATATTCAATAGCTCTAGTACATTCACTACTGCAAGAATTCACATTAATAGTATGGCTCCTTTGAGAACAGGAAGAAATCTGACTGACTATTCTGTTGCCAAAAGCTATATATGAGTAACAGAAAGAAAGGCTAATTAGGTAAGAAGGTATAAGAATTTCTCATTTAAAAATTTTTCTGCTATTTAGGAAATTCTTTGGGCTGTTGTTGCCCCATCAGCCTTTTTATTAAAAGAAAATACAGTTTCATTAAAGTTTCAATTAGATTACCAGGAACCAATATAGGCAAAATATGCCAGTGTTCTGGATTTCTGACTTCCATTTTGCAACTGAACCTAAGACAGATTTCTTATTTGAAATGAGTACTAACATTACAATAAAAATGGACATTATAACACCATGCATATTATTAATAACTTTAATGATCACAAAACAAATAGATCTTAAGACAGACTGGGAATTTCTCAAGAATCAGGTTAAAAATGGCAGCATGACTTACTGACTGATTTTAAATTAACAGTTGTAAAAGCAGTCATACAAGCATAGTAACATGGATGTTGTAGACTGTGGGAAGACATCTATTGAACAGAAAAATAATGTCTTCCAAAACATTACTTACATTACAAAACATTTCCAAAACGTTACTTGTATCTCAGTAACAGTTAAAACTCAATAGATGTTTCAATTATTGAAGTTGGAACTACTGCTTAAAATATATCATGATGTCATAATTCAGCTTTTGGATGCCAAAACAGCTGTGTTCTTAGGATAACTTTTTGATCTTAAAGAAATCATGTACAATGACAAAGTTGAGCTACCCTTCTCAAGAGATGTCTGATACTCCAACTTCTACGTTCACTCTGAGTAAAGCACACCATAGTTATGGCTCACTCCTCAGTTCATTTCCTCTGCATCACACTGACTTTTGTAATTACAGGTCTCTGTTTTTCTCTAATACTGGCATTCTCTTAACTGAGCAATTCTACTTTTTCCCACACCCACAAAATCCTCTTTTGCCTGGATCCTATCTTGCTATACAATTTTTCATTATGCCAACTGATTTTTTTTTTTTCTTTTAACTGATCTTTTATAGTTGATTAGGTGTATTCCCCTCCTTCATGAGCTATAGCTTAGAAACTTTTTCTTTCCATCCTTCCATCTTCTTTCCTTATCCTTCTCACTTTCTCAGTACTTCAACTTCTTTCAGACATATGGCTTATAATAATACCAAGGGAACAGTTCAAATCTCCATCAAAGACTCTCTCTTCATACACTTATGTCTATCTTTCTGACCATGTTTCTGGGAGTGAGTTACACCAAAAAGCTTCCAAAACTTTCTTCTAACATTGCTTATCGACTGCAGCAGTCTTATCTTAGTTTTTATCTTAGTAAGAACATTAAGACATGAAAGAACACTAATCCTTAGCCAGCCTTCCTACACAATACTGAATTAGTGAAATTAACAACAAATTGAAGTTTCTGAGACAAATGTGCTTGGGTCATATGCATACACTGGCTCCACTGCATTACTTGGGACAAGTGGACTTGGACACTTAAATTAATAACAAGATAAATTTGATGCTGTCAAATCATAGGGAAAAATGTAATTTTTTTATTCAGTTGAATTGCTCTTGCACATTAATAAGAGTAAAAAGAGAGTTCAGAATTATGCACAGATACCTGGGTTCTTTTCCAGACTCTCTCTTTGGAAGATGACAGATGACTCAAATCCAAGGTCACACATGCAAGTCTGTCAATTTTAAGCTCTCTCTGAATTCATAGATTCTTCTTGCTTACTTTTCTTGCCTCACACTTAGACATCTTCAGATAACAGAATTTTCTTGTGATATATTCAGTAGTGGACACCCATTCAACAGCAAAGAATTTCAAAAAATCCTGAAACTATACCTGTACGATCGTATCATACAACTACACTTAATATAGTCTTAACCTGCAAATTACATATTCTTTCAAACTTTCAGCGTGTCTCTCATAGAAAATGGAGACACTATTTCTGGCCAAAATTATCAAACATATCTACCAATATCTTAGAGGTATGGCAATGTATAATACTAGAATGTTTCAAGATGATAAATCACTGATAAATGGAAAGTAATATTAACTGCACTTTCAAAACTAGCATAAACTAGGTAACTTATTTTTGCAAAAATAAATCAAATTAATACGGAACACTTTAGGTCATTATACTTTGGCTACGCTACGCTCAAGAAATTAATCACTAGTCATTTACAGTTCTTCTAACTTAACTCCTTCAACAGCTCATTTGCCAGTTGGACAGCCAGCAAAACGGCTGTGTTCTCCATTTGTCTGTTGACAGAAGAGTCTTCCAATTCATAGGAAAAATCATGGAAGGCTATCCAGATATCCAGCAGTGCATATGTCTCAGTATCTTTCCTCATCTTCCGCTCAGCTTGTATTATTACAATCCAAAAGCTTTTTGCCATAGGTTCTCTGATAAATTATTCTATTCTAATTGACCCCGTGACCTCTAGCTCTCTTTTCTGAAATATCTAAGATTATGATCTTTTACATCCATGTTAGAATTTCAATGATTTCTATATTTCTCTCTTCTATTTCATATACAAAAAGGACTGAAAATTCAGTTGCCTTGTCACTGTATCTATTCCTTGTAGACTTCTTCCACATTTTAGAGTTTACTGAGATTCTTCTCTCAGAGCAACACTGACTTTGTTTATATCCTTTTTTGATTATCTTTCCTCTTATTTGTTTTGTTTCAAAATGTTGCAGCTTGTAAAGCAAGTAATTTTTATTTCCTGTGATTCTCAATTATTTTTCTGGTCAACATTTTTTTCTACTTTGCACATCACTCATTTGCCCCCAGACTTCAAAAGTATCTACATTAATCCTGAGCTCTGCATTGCAATTAATATCTTCTTTCTTTAATATCTTTTCTCCTTAGCTTTGAATATCTGAGAGACAGTCAAAGAGTCACTGCTTCAGTTCTGGTAGGACAAAATTCCAGGTAACTATTAAGTAAAACTTTTTGCAACAAATTAATGTCTCAAAGGCAGAAAATTCTGCTCCTCATATCTTTATTCCTGCAGCTTAGCTATTTTTACAGCCAAAAGTCAAAGTACAACTGTATTGCATTTCAATTCTGACTGCATTGGAGGTATTTACTAAGACTAATTAAAAGGGAACTTCCTTTAGAATTGTCATGTAATTACAAAGTCAACAACTTCTGCTTACCCACTAATTACAGAAAATTGTATTTGATAGCTACATAATTTGATCATATTTGCAAATATTTGCTCTTGTCTTTGGTGCTGTTTGAAAGATATTTCAAGACGTCCGTTCAATTCTTCTGAATTTAAACATGTGCACAGTGTAAATAAAACATTTTCTGTAACTGCAATTTAATTTCCATTACATTAATTCTTCTGTTGAGTACAATTTCCTAGAGTTTCATCTCTTTCAGCAGATGCACATGTTCTCTCTTTACAACACTGTGAAATGAGACCAAAAACATTACATCATGCCAAAAAATAGAATAATCCTATGTAGTTTAGTCTGTTTTGGCCCACACTTCAATAGATTACTTCAGACTTGCACAAACACAAGCTGCAGAGCATGCAAAGACAGTTATATGTCTAGCTAGGAGGAGGCAAATATATTTCCAAAGAAGAAAACCTAAAAAATGCTTATAAATTAATATTTTGCATAGTTGCCTTTATATTAAGAGGTTACCCAAGAACTTGAGATCAACTAGAAAGCAGTCTAAGCCACCATACTTGATGAAGTTGTATATAAGTAGGAAAAAACCCACTGTCATTTGCTTTCAAAGATTTTTATTCTTCTTGAGAGTCTCATGGACTCATTCATAAATATTTAATTCCTAATCCTCATTCCACATGACAAGAAGAGCTTGTCTATTATAAATGTAGCCTAGGCAGAAGAAATGGGTTTAAAATTAACAGAATTAAAAAGTCTAAAAAGAAAACACATTCTATTTGAATTTATTATGGGACTTTGCTATGTTACCATCTTAAAGGCTACAAGCATATTTCATTATAAATACTTGGTAGTTTTTCATGCAATTCTTATAGTGACTTTCAGGCAGTATGAATTTTTGAAAAACATTTTTTTCTAATCACAGACAGTGCTTCTCTCCTAGAACAGACTCTCAACACGCACTCATCTCAACTGATAATTAATCTAGACCATCGGATTATTTGAATTAGTTGCAATGCTCAAAAAAGTGAAGTTTACGTCAAAGAAAAAATGGAAGAATAAAATGTACAGCAGTGACAAAACACATTCTAAGCATTAATTTTCCTAGGGCCACTGCCACCACAGCCACTCCACCTGTGCTGTGCCCTGACATATATGGCCTTAAAGCACATCTGGGAAAGAAGAGCAAAAAGAGAGACAAGAAGGAACTTTTGGAGCAGCTTAACATGTGCTTTATTTTAAGAGATGGGGAGAGGGAGAAATGAAATATATAGAAAAATCTGACGTAGATATATACTTATCCAGACTAAGTTTTTGGAAACCTATAGTAGGAGTAAGTGGCAAACAGATAACACTTAAGTTTCTTTTGCTTCATTCTGTTTCTTTGTTATTTTGTAGCTGGTTCCCAAAACTAAACCACTTTTCTCTGGTTAGAGATGCCAGCATGTACAGAAAGGCTAGCCTTCTCAATTTTCTCTGACGTTGGAGATCCAAAGGTATTCTTTTCCTAGCAGAGCTTCTTTCTTTTTTTTTTTTTTTTCCTCCTTTGAAAATCACATATTAAATAAAGTTAATTCTGGGAATAGAGAACATAGGCACTGTACAAAAATGCATATATATATATTTCTGTGCACATATGTATGTAAGTATAAATAAATATGCTACTAGAAACCCCGGTACTGCCACTAACAACTCAATATTGCCAGCAGGAGAAGAGATATGAGATAAAGATGAACTATTATAGTGCTTCTTAAGCTGTCAGCTGCTGTGCTGCTCATTCACCTTTACTCTGCTGCACCCTGTTCCCTCCCTCCCTCCTTCAACCTTTATCCAAGTTTCATAACTAGGATGCAAGTAACAGGCAATCTAACAGATGACAAGGACAGAAGACAGCAAGGTTTCAGCTTTAAAAAAAAAGCTGAATCTGGATTTAATGTCACAATGATGGATGAATCTTTTGGGGCTAGATGTGAAATTAAATTTCTGGAAGTAGAAAGCCTCAGGCATTTCTGTTACACTTACATTATAATGTGTGTGACATAAGAAACACTGCGTTGCTAATGGGATTATTACATATTAAAAATAGATACTCCAGAATAGGCTCTAATAGCCTGGTTTAGTTTTGTTGTTATAAACAAATCTATATTTTGCAAAACTGCCATCTCGCTGCTCCCATGGCTTTAAGACCAAAATGTGAAGGATTAAATTTCCTTTTTTTATTGCTGAAAACGTCATAGTGAGTTCAAGAAGAACTTAAATCACTGCAACTATGTAAAATGAACACTGACTTTTTCTTCTCTAATTTTTTTAACCATAAAAACCCCCTACAACAAAACAACAACAAAATAAAACAAAAAAACAAACCAAGCAAAACAATAATAAACCCCTCAAAAAACCAAATCCCCCCAAAACAAAAAACAAACACAAAACCCAAACACTCACAAGACACACTGTGGTCTGAAAGCAAAACTGAATATTTATTAAGCAGTTGCGATTTTGCTAGGGTTTTTTTTCCACAGTCCTGGTGAGCAGAATAGATGAAGTCTTTGAATTTATAAGGGAAGCCAAGCATTTCAAGTCCCAATACTTAAAAACAAGTTCATAAAAGCTCGCTCAGTATATTCAGAAAAAACTAAGTAAACATAAATCCCATTAACTTTTAGACTAATGAATGATACACAAATTAAATCAACAAATGGCAAAAGCTAACTGATATTTTCCATCTCGTGCACCTTTCAAATATCCCAAAAATGTATGTATAAAAAAATCACATCACGTACAAAGAAACAAGGTTGGGCTTGGAGTTTTTAGACTGTCACACTCAGACTTATTAGAGGGATAGTCACACAGAGATGACACTTATGATGGTCACTGACAGGTATCTGTACCTGATTTCTTACACATAGGAGAATTACTAGCCAAAAAGAAATCATTTTGGTCTGCCCCACTACCATTCATAAGTGCTCCAAGAACCTCTGATTGAAAATGGAATACTTCGAAATCCAGTGATGCGGATTTGGGGAATACTTTAGATTTCAGAATTGTAGAAATAGATTTGCTAGTAAGTAGGAACAGGCAAGAGTGGTTCTGAGATACAAAAAATTTGATTTGGGCAGATTTCTAAAAATCTCAGATTAAAGTGTACCTAAACATACAAAAACATACAAAACAAAAAAAAAAAAAAAACAAACCCAAACACTGAAGTTGGCATAATTATTTTCCAAATGGGAATTATAAGTGGGAATAAATAATTTAAATAGATAAGATATGCATTTGGTAAATCTCAGCAAGCCTGCTTTCATCATGTTCACCACAATTAAAAACTAATGGCCACAGGCTACGACATACAGTATTATCATTGAAAGGGCAAACACTTTGTTAACAGGTACTGTCTCCTGATGTTAAAATTCTTCATTCCACTGAAGGGCCATTAGAAATGTTGCACTAAATACAGATGGCCGCTATTTAGTTTCAAATAGAACCCATAATTTTTCATCTTTTTGGAAAGAAGTAGGAAATCAACAAACTAAAATGAAATTCTTATGTTGAACTAGTACACACATTTAAATTGCTAATTTATGAATTACTTGAAGAACTAATTTTATAACAGATTCCTAGAAAATAGCAGTTTAGAGTGTACTGCTGGCAAATCAATATATATTGGTAAGGGGTGCAGAAACTCAGGTGTTCAGGATCCCAGACAAACTCCTTATTAAAATTGGATAGAGAAGAGGGTGATAGTATGAGTTACTGTTACAAAATTCAAGGCACACAATGTAGATTATCTGTGGTTTCTAAACATAAAAGTGCAACTTTATGTGGCACTGAGAGTGAGGATTTCATACCTTTGCCTTGTGATGAATAAATTAATCAGTACGAATCCCTCGCATTCTAGGGAAAGCATGTACTTTAGGAAAATAGAGTTTCTCAAAGTACTTCTCTTTGTTGCTGATAAAAGGAATTGAAATATAGATGTCTAAAGCCAAGTAAATAAATCCCACCATATGTGCTCAGATTTGTTTAAATTCCTTGTACCCTGCATTAAAACTGAAAAGTATATTGGATAGAAATACCTATCACTAGAAAAAGCAGTTGAGAGATCTGCTTTCAAAGCACACTTTCCTTGCATTTAGACTTGTAAAGAAAATTGATAAACTATCTGTCCTAACAGTCTGAACAATTTGCCTTTCTTATCTGGTTTGTTTGTTTTTTTTGTTTGTTTGTTTTGTTGTTTGTTTTTTTTTTGACTGAACATGACACACTGTAATAAATTGCTAATGAAAGACACTGTTTCAAACTGTGGAAAAATTTGATCTTGAATCACAAAATGGGAAGCATTATCATGCTTCTTTTTGTCTTCAGAACTCTAGAAACATGGCCCTTCAGAAGTAAACATCATGTTTTGACAGACAGCTACTACATTATAACCTCCACCATGAACCATTCTGCCAGGAAATCATTCAGTAATTCAGGAAAAAAAAGAAAAAAAAAGGACATAATAATTTATTGTTAAATAAGTATTTGATATTTTACTTTGCAACAATGTAGAGAAAAAAAATTGTCTAATCAGAAATTAAGTTATTTGAAGATGATGAATTATCTAGTATTACAGCAATTCTGATTAGTTGTTTAGGATTAGAGCTCAGATCATTTATTGGAAATATTTTTTCAATCTATCAACATAAGTCTGTTGATCAACAGATAAACAGTGACAATAAAGAAAAATGAACCCTCTTTTTGAGGTTGCAGCAGTGAACAAGCATTATTTATAAACTCATTTGCATTTCTTTAAAAAAGATAGCACTCAGTTTCTAGAGAACATGTATTTTGAATTATACGGTGAATCCATTGGTGCCAAAACCCAAAATTATTCCACATCTGTGCTCCTCTTACTTAAAAACAGGAACAGCAGAAAAGCTGCTCTAAAAATAAATTTGGCCCCTAAAGTAAAGAAAATTATTAAATTGATCCTGAGAAAAGTAGTTCCGGGAGATTTTGTATAGTAGTTCTGAGACATTATCTAAAACCAAATCAGCACATTATGTTGGTATCACATATTAAATTCTTTGCAGGGGGAAATAATTCCTTCAGTAGAATTCAGAATTTAAACACAAAGGTATTTTTCATTTTTTTTCCTCTTTTTTATTGTGCAGGGAGAGGTGAGGGAAAAAATAGTATTGATAGATTACAAGGGAAAATGAGGGATACGATCCTAATAGTAATAATAAACCTTAAAACAAGTAGTTATTTTTTATGACAATAAAAGTGGACTTCAGCAGGTCTAACTTTGGCCTTTTCAAGCAATTGCTGGGGGAAATCCCATGGGCAAGACTGCTTGAAGGAAAAGGGGCCCAAGATAGCTGGATTGCATTCAGAGATTGCTTCTTCCACGCTCAGGATCAGAGCATCCCCACACGTAGGAAGTCAAGGAAGGGAGCCAGGAGGCCTGCGTGGTTGAATAGGGATCTGTTGGGTATGCTCAAGCAGAAGAGGAGAGTTTACAGGTCATGGAAGCAGGGGCTGGCCACTTGGGAGGAATATAAGGCTGCTGTTAGAGGATGTAGGAAGGCAGCTAGGATAGCCAAGGCCTCCTTAGAATTACAGCTGGCGAGAGGGGTCAAGGACAGCAAAAAGAACTTTTTCAAATACACAGCAGATAAAACTAATACCAGAGGCAATGTAGGCCCACTGATGAATGGGGTGGGTGCGCTGGTGGCAGAAGATACAGAGAAGGCAGAATTACTGAATGCCTTCTTCGTCTCTGTCTACTCTGCTGGAGGCTGTCCTGAGGAGCCCTGTACCCCTGAGACCCCGGATGAAGCCAGGTCAATGGAGGAGTTTGCTTTAGTTGATGAGGACTGGGTTAGGGAGCAATTAAGTAGTCTAGACATCCATAAATCCATGGGTCCAGATGGGATGCATCCGCGGGTGCTGAGGGAGCTGGCTGAAGTCATTGCTGGACCGCTCTCCATCATCTTTGCCAAGTCTTGGGAAACGGGAGAGGTGCCCGAGGATTGGAGGAAAGCAAATGTCACTCCAGTCTTCAAAAAGGGCAAGAAGGAGGACCCGGGTAATTATAGACCGGTCAGCCTCACCTCTGTCCCTGGGAAAGTAATGGAACAGCTTGTCCTTGGTGCCATCTCAAGGCATATCAAGGATAAGAGGGTTATTAGGGGCAGTCAGCATGGCTTTACCAAGGGTAAGTCATGCTTGACCAACCTCATAGCCTTTTATGAGAATGTAACAAGGTGGATGGATGATGGCAGAGCGGTGGATGTGGTCTACCTCAACTTTAGTAAAGCCTTTGACAGCCTCGCACAGCATCCTCACAGCTAAGTTGAAGAGGTGTGGTTTAGACAATAGAGTAGAGAGGTGGGTTGCAAACTGGCTTAAGGAGAGAAGCCAGAGAGTGGTAGTCCATGGTGTGGAGTCTAGTTGGAGGCCAGTATCTAGTGGAGTGCCTCAGGGGTCAGTACTGGGGCCGGTATTATTCAATATATTCATTAACGATTTAGACGAGGGAATAGAGTGTACTATCAGCAAGTTTGCTGATGACACTAAGCTAGGAGGAGTGGCTGACACGCCAGAAGGCTGTGCTGCCATCCAGCAGGACCTGGACAGGCTGGAGAGTTGGTCGGGGAATAACCTAATGAAATTTAACAAGGGAAAGTGTAGAGTCCTGCCTCTGGGCAGGAACAACCCCAGGTTCCAGTATAGGTTGGGAAATTACATATTAGAGAGCAGTGTAGGGGAAAGGGACCTGGGGGTCCTGGTGGACAACAGGATGACCATGAGCCAGCACTGTGCCCTTGTGGCCAGGAAGGCCAATGGCATCCTGGGGTGTATTACAAGCGGGGTGGTTAGTAGATCGAGAGAGGTCCTCCTTCCCCTCTACTCCGCCCTGGTGAGACCCCATCTGGAATATTGTGTCCAGTTCTGGGCCCCTCAGTTCACGAAGGACAGAGAACTGCTGGAGAGGGTCCAGCGTAGGGCAGCAAAGATGATTAAGGGAGTGGAGCACCTCCCTTATGAAGAAAGGCTGAGGGAGCTGGGTCTCTTTAGTTTGGAGAAGAGGAGACTGAGGGGTGACCTTATTAATGCTTATAAATATATAAAGGGTGAGTGCCATGAGGACGGGGCCAGGCTCTTCTCGGTGGCAAACAATGATAGGACAAGGGGTAATGGACAAGGGGATCAAGCTGGAACACAAGAGGTTCCACTTAAATTTGAGAAGAAACTTCTTCTCAGTGAGGGTGACAGAGCACTGGAACAGGCTGCCCAGGGAGGTTGTGGAATCTCCTTCTCTGGAGACATTCAAGACCCACCTGGACATGTTCCTGTGTGACCTCACCTAAGCATTCCTGCTCCAGCAGGGGGATTGGACTAGATGATCTTTTGAGGTCCCTTCCAATCCTAAACATACTGTGATACTGTGATAACACTTTTCAGTCCAAACCAGCATATCTAAGGAACAGAAGTGATGTGATCATTCTGTCGTGTCTGCTGTGCAAGGAAAATGCATAAATCTATATTGAATTTCTAATTAGTAACAAATACGCACTGTTAAGTGAGCAAACTAAAAAAATAATACTTCATTAGAAAATGTTACAGTAGAGAAAATAATTTTAACTTACCTATTTGCAGTAACAGGCAGGACATTATCAGTCATATTGCAAAGAAAGAAGAACAAAGCCAGTTCATTCACATAAAATTAAAAAAAAAAAAAAATTAAAATTATTATTCACAGTCATCTCTGCTCTTAATGTATACAAAAGGCCAAATAACTTCTTTCTTAAGGAACAGTCTCCTATGTTAACATCTCTTGATCTTTAAAATCCTGATTTGTTCGACTTTGCAATTAAGGAGTCAAAAGCATGACAAGTAGTGACATACAAATCCAAATGATTCATATACATACAGTTTACACAAGATTAACAACTTTTATGTACAAAGTATTTCCTAAAAAGAACCCTAGCTTAACTTATGAAGCCATTAAAATATTTTGAAAGGCTTGCAACATTTTTTTATAATATTTACATTTAAAGAATGAAAAATATCACTGCTTCATATTTTTAAAACTCTAAATCAGAAACTGCACTTTGCATGAAGAATGACAATGAAGCCAATAGACAACACATCGCACAAGAATATTTCCACTGGAATTTATGTTGTTTTCAGTGAGTATTTCCAATATTCACATCTTCAATTACTGGGTCATTATTTCTTGGTCTATACAGAATCATATGGTATAGTCCAGAACTGAGGCTTGAAAATCATTACAAAGCAGTTTGTCGCAAATATTCTTAACAAATTGACAAATTCCAATGCTGCATTAAATTAAATTAATTTCTGAAATAATATTTCCATTTCATCACCCAACTACTTAGCAACCTCAAAGGTAGACTAATAAAAACTAAGAATTCAAAGGAGAAATATATCTCAAGTTAAGGACATCTTGATAGCCTGGGATCCCAAATTCATGATCTCACATTCATAAATCTATGTATGAATGTATGAATGTATGAAATTTCAAGATATCTAGTTTTATTTTCAAATTCTAATCATCTATTGTTTAAAACATCACAGAGCTACTTTTCTACAGTAATTTGACAGTTATTAGTAGTTTAATACAGCACTAGTTCACCCAAATACTATCAGTCTGTTTCTTTTTTTCTAGGTCATACATTATGAATGATGTCACGGGTATTGCTTCAAGAACATAGTTCTTCATAAAGTACTTAATCATAGAGGTGCACCAGCTGCATAGAGTAGAATTTCTGTTATCAGATTTTTTTGTCTACTACTGCTCTATCCTCACCTTAAAATAGAAAAAAAAACGAAACAAAACAAAACCACACACACACAAAAAAAAACCAAAAACAAAAACAAGAAGTCAAGAATTGTCAAGAAACAAAAACAAAAAGAACCTCAAGAAGAATATACCTTGCTCTTTGCACTTGTTCAACAAGTTGTTTGTTTTGTTTTTTAGCCTTTCCAGCACTTAAACAGATATATACACTCATATACACAGCCCACCAGCAAAGCTGGTTAAAGCAATTTTGTGCTGCAGGCATGAAAAGACAGACACATCCACCCTACACGTGTCCCTCAAAAAGCCAACCAACCAACACTCCTCTCTTCTGCTTTCAATGATTTTTTTGACAGTTCCATGAACACTGGAGGAGAAATTGGTCTCACATGAATCCAGAGAAAATATCAGATTCTTGTCTGGAACATTATGTTTCCAAGTCCCAAGGTAATCTAGTGGCCACAGAAACTGCCACCCCTGATGTTTGCAGGCTAAGTGAAGCATTTCTCCCAAACACTTCTTCAAAGGATGTTTGCTATTTTTTTTTTTGGTATTGCAGGAACTTTTGTCCTCCTTAGCAAAGACATCCTTCAGACACTTTGTCTAAATTTGTTAATACACCTGCTCATCCTGATTTGCCCTTTCAAAATTTACCTGATTTTATGACAGGATTTCCTATGAATGATCTTAGTTCTTCATACATCCCACTTTTTTTCATCGATTATGCAGTTTATAAATTTATATTCATTATGAGACTGAATATATCGATTAAATAAACATAAACAATTTTAAGAGTGACAACTCTGAAGAGCATAAAATCTCAGTAACTTAACAAGAAATTATTAGATATTTAGATAACTGAAATATCCATCTTGGTATATGGTTTGAATATCTACATGATCAAGTAGAGCACATGGAATTCAGTCAAGAAAAGCAATATATTAATAATTTATTTTGCCCCCTGTCACCCCCCCCTTTTTTTTCTTCCCTTCTTGGCAAACTTCATGCAAACGAGGGTTATAGGTAATTACATCTCTACAAAGTTTTGATTTCTACTTAAGCTATTTTTTGTCCCATTACAGCTTTCCTATCTGGAGCAGAGACATAGAATGTAAAAGCTTATTTATGTAGACTTTGTACTTAATTTCATAACCACAGTTAAATGATTGTAACACATAATCTGCATGTTCTGAAAAGTAACTCCTCTGGACTGGGAAGATTTCTTTTCTATTTTGCTTGCACTCTGATGAATGAACCCAGTCATTTCTTTCAGTAGATATCTTCTCTCTATAATACCTTGATCTTGAAAGAAATTAATGTACAAAGGCATATGCGAGAGAGCATTGCTGTACAAGCACAGAAATACCTATGTAAAAATTGCATTTAGATTTGATCAACGTTCTGACCAGGCAAATCTAAAAAAGTGCTTGGGAGATATAGAAAGTCATTTAGTATCTATGTTGAAATAAGCAAAGGATTTGTAATTTCTGGATTTATCTGGTTTTGAGGGTTGTTTTTTGCCTACACTTGTCATCATTAATGCACTTGCTTCTAAATATACTTTCTAAGAGCTTTTTATGCTCCCAAGTGCAATAAGGGGACAGCTAATCCTGGTGTCTAAATGATTTTAATTAGAAAATTAATCTAGCTTGATAATAGTAATTTAAAATATAAAGTACATTATAGCTATTCAAACAAAAGACCCAAGACTGACCTCAGAGAAAAGGCCAAAATATTTTAATGGTGGTAACTGTCAGGAACAAAAGCTTTTCAAAAGAAGATCCAAAAACATGGCTTCTGTAGCAATTTAGACCTTGCACACCTTGCTCTAGAGAACTAATCAAATGTTCACTCTGAGGGAATGCACTCAGAAGTGTTTCTTGAGGCTTGATTTGCTTAATCTGTGGTCTTCTAACATAAATCACTCCTCCCTAGCTTGCAAAATCAGAATCAAGAGAGAAGGATAAAATATTTGTGTTGAATTATGTTCATCACCCTATCCATTATGCCTTAAAAGAAAAAGGTCCCATAACCAAGTTCATCTGCACAACACCAATGAAAACAGAGCATTCAAAGACATATTTGACATGAAATGTACTGATTCATATGCTTTTCTATGTGCACTTAAGTAGATTAACAGGTTGCCAAACTGAAAGTGGTTTACTGCATACAAAACAGATGCCATTCACTATATGGATCATTATTTCAGGAAACTGAAATATTGGTTAGTATTAAATTATCTCTGACACTTGATCATGTCAACTTTTTCACTTATCTACCAATATTTCAGGAATCACTAAGGCACAAATGAATGACTGCAAAATATGATTGCAGAAATTTGCAAGTCCTTCCTGACAGAGAGGACCACTTCAACACCTACAGTCACGACACTGCAGCAGCAACCACCAACCTTCTAATTACCCTCAAGATGAAATATACAATGGCAGAACAGTATCTTAAGAACCATTCAAATTCTTATTTATACTTCAATATGCCATTTAGAATGGGATGATACATATTTGATAGGATGCTACAAAATAAGTGGCTAGGCTTATGTTGTAGCATTACTTGAACAATCATACTGGTAATAGACTCAGTAATAAACACTACAAAAAAGCCTCTATTTATCAGTATTTGGTAGTGGTTGCTTCAATACAGCATCTTCCTTTAGCAAAAGCAGTGTCTTGGTTCTAGAGACTAAGCATTTTCAAATATTTCAATGTTAATATTTTCTCTCTTACTTTGTAACTGCCTACTTTCTCTGCTCTTCCTATCAAACAACTGCTAGATCTTGCCCAATTTATAAATATTTCCATTTCTCTTTACCATCAATTTTTGTCGTCCCTTTTCTTTTATGATGGCTGTATACAGTTCTGCACTTGTAGGCTTCCTCGTAGGCTTCAGTTTCTGAACTGTCTGTCATCTAAGATTCAACTTGTCATTTTAAATTACTATACTGTATAAATATGGTACGCCAAATGAGACCTAATCAGGACCAACTAGGAGAAAATTATTTCTTTCTTTGGTAAACAGCAGTAGTTCTATTAATGGCATCTCATAGAACAGTGTCTTAAAAATACAGTTCTAATTTCATTGCCATGATATGCAATACACAGATATTTCTCAAGATGTTCATCCCTACACCGATGAACACCACCCACTTCCATATGCACACCTTTGAGGTCTTGCCTGTGTTACCAGACTTTCAGTCTGAATGAGTAACTATTCATTTCAATGTAATGTGTAATGAACTTAGGGACATAGTCTAGTGGTGGACTTGGTAGTGTTAGATTAACAGTTGGACTTGATGATCTTAAGGGTCTTTTCCAACCTAAATGATTCTATGATTCTCTGAAAGTATTTCTCTTCCTTCAGCCAGGGAAACAGACACCAAAATAAGACAGCTGTCCCTGTTCTTGTTCAAAGGACCACATGAGGGTTTGTTTTGTTTTGTTTTGTTTTTTTCATTAATGAAAATGAAAGTGAACGCCACTGGAAAAATATGCAGACTCCTTCCCATTTAACTCAATCTGGCCACCTGGTTCATTCTTGGCTGTAACTTAGCTGTGCTTGAACTGTCTGTGAAGCATCCTGATGCCAGTATGCATCTGGCTGTCTAGGCTGAAAGCAGAAACTAGGAAACATAAAATGAAATTTCTTCAGGTTGAACAAGCATTCACATTATCAACCCATTCAGCCAATTACCTGGAGTTCTGAAATGAAAGTGACATGTCTTTCATTAAATCCAGTGTACTCTGAATGAATTGTCATTTCTGTGTTAAACCTTCAACAGAGGCTAGGCAAAGATAGGGATTTATTTTCAGTCTCCAAATCACAAAAGAAAAAGAATGGGGAAATCAGACTGCTTCTGAGTATAGATGGGAAAATCCAGGTAAAAGGGTTAGGCCTTCTTTGCTCCAAAACATGAATTGCTTTTAGAGATCATGGGTGAGGTTGAGTTTAAGGTTAGCACTGGAGAACAGGGTGGTTTGGGTAGACTCTAACAAATTCAATACTGTCTACTTAGTACTTTACAACTCCATCTCATTTTAAAATACTAATTAAAAAAAAAAAAGCCTTCAAATTCCCATCCAACTGTCATAAATCTAAATATTACTATACCAACAATGTTTAAGTAGGTAATACTTTCTGAAACTTACCTAATGTCATACTACTCTCTGTCCCATTTTCTTTTTCTATTCTCATTATTCTATCCTCCTAAAATTTTACAAAAGAGAATCAGAGGTTTACAACATCAAGCCATTAACATTTTCAAATGGATTTTATTATTATTTTCATCTCTTAACAGTGAGCAACCCCCTCCTCTCAGAAGTTTTTACATAAAGAAGCTGCACAGGCAGCTGTATGGCAAATGCTTGTGAAGAACACTATAAACAAATAAGATTTTTAAAAAATAAAATAGACTACAAGAATCTCCAATTTTCCTTGGAAAATGGGGGCATAAAGAAGAAAAGTAGGTTGTCCAAGAGTTCAAAAGAACTTCTTGACAGAGCAAGGCACAGAACTGAAATATCCTTAACACACAATAATCAAAAGCAGTTTTAAAGTAATTTATTCCAAGTTGTTCTTCCACCTCTCTTTCCTCCTATTTTAACAGGTTTTTGGCTTTGGTTTTGGTTCAGAACTGATTTAAGATTTCTTCTTAGATAATTAGTCAGAATTCATTTTCTGCAGGAATGCATTGGCTCTTGCAGCGGTTTGCAGAAGCCATAGATTTAGCAAGAATGAGGATGTGTGTGTCAACCCAGCTTCCCATAATAGGATGTCTTTTGTCTTTTCTGGATGGGACCACATCTCTTTAGACTGTTTTTAAACTCACCGGCATCCTTTCCCTTCTGCCTAACGCAGCTGCGAAAACTTCTCACTTAGTACATATCCCTAGGTACTGGCGATGGGGAAAGGAAGGATATGCAAAAAGCCTCTAACACTCTTCCTTCTGTAGAGAGAAGTGCCTCTAGAAACCAAAAGAAATAACTCTGATTGTCATTACTATCTGTGTCTCTAAGTGAACAAGTAGCCCCCAGCACTAACCATTGCATATCTACATCAGGAAAATCAACCTTCATTTCCCTGGTCCAGGTGAAATAAAGATTATAATCTGCAATTGCCAACTTTTCTTACACTAAAATCCACTGGTTTAATTTCTAGCGAACTGCATCCTTCTAAAGTAGAGTTTGAAAGACAAGGTATGTGTGGCTACTTGAAAGACTTCAGAATAAACAAATAAATTAAAAAAATAAAAAAAGCAAAAAGCAAGCGCCCCCCCACCCCCCCATCAAAAAAAACAACAACAAAAAGACCCCACAAACAAACAGAAAATGCCAAACAAGAAAAAACAAAAACAAAAAAACAGAAAAGACACCCTCAAAGTGTTTCAGGCATGGTGCTGAAAATTGCATTTTTTCTGACTATTTGATTGGAAAAGAAGTGACTGAGATGAAAGGAAAAAAAAAAAGCCTAACTTACTAAGACAGAACAGGTAGAATGCATGGAGCTCCACCTGGGAAGACATGATCAGCCAACTAGGAGTGTATCGGTGAGGACTAAAGAAAAGAGAAGCAAGGGCGATGTCACGGTGTCTGCCACAAGCCACATGACCAGGAAGACCAAGCAGATGAGGCCTCTACAGGCAGATGGGAACAGCCTCACATTCACAGGCCCTGGTCCTCATAGGGGACTTCAACCAGCCCACTGTCTGCTGGAGGGACAACACAGCAGGACATAAGCAATCCAGGGGCTTCTTGTATAGCATCAATGACAACTTCCTGACACAAGCGACAGGCCAATGAGAAGAGGTGCTCTGCTGGGCCTCAGTGTTGGCGAAACAATGTTGTGTAGGGTTAGTCCTGGCTTAAGCAGTTAGAGAGTGAGTTAGTAGAAAACGCAGAACTCTCAGTTACACTTACATTTCAGAATATGTCTCATTTCTCAGGCAGAAAAAGGGCTTCTCTGTTAGAAGTCACACACACAAAGAATAAAAATTGTTGTGTTTTCATTATAAATTCTTCCTAAAAACATCTGGCATCTCAAATATTTATCACAACTTATTAAGTAAGCTAGAGCTTCAGCAAGCTAGAACCCTTGACATACCACTTTGCAAGGGTTCTAAGGTCATGCTAAGTGCACAAAAAAGGTGCCAAAAGTTACTACCATAGCTGTAATTTTCCCTGTATAGCTCTAATTCTGGTCATGGTATGAATGGAATATTTTTAATGAACCCCACCAAGTCAGCATATGGCTGTCCCTATAATCCAACACAACGTTTCATAACTCTTGATAAAATAGAATTTAAATGCTATTAAATGCATTCCAGGTAATCAGCTCCTGGCTGCTCATCCTGGTTAAGCTGACAATCCCATTTTCTGAATTCCGATAAACGTAGTGTGAGCTCTAATACTCTTCATTTACACAAAACCAAAACCACCATGGTGTTAGCAATCTGTATTTCCTGATAGTGACTGCTGTTGCATTCTTCAGTGGTGGTCCCGAAAAAGCAAAGAAATAAGAAAATTAATATTTTCTCATCCTAAATCTGCTAAAGCTGCAAAAAAAATAAAAAACAACCCCAAGCTTCCATCCTTCCCTGCCTGGCCTTGAGAAAAGCCAGTTAGTTGTCTTCAGTAGGACTTCCTATAAAAGGGACTAAAGAGGTAAACTTGGTTTATCTTGACAAACATAACAAAACAAATTTGCAGTGTGTGTGTATGTGTAAGAGTTTATAATTTCCAGGTTAATTTTTCAAGCAGCAAAGTATACTTAAAAAAGCATCTTTCTTTCTGAAGAATCTGTTTTTTACCTTTGGCTGAGTACAATACCTGTCTTTTACACACACAAAAAGGTTAAATACATAAAAGAAGTGATAATGATGTACAACTAGGCCAGCCTAAAAAAGTATGGTAATTGGACAGTTTTCTGCAAATGACGGTTCTGTATTTAGACACTGCTATTCTAAACATTTCCTATATGCTTCTATTCTAAGCATAATATTAACCTAGCTTTTAAAAACCTTTCAGTTCATTAATTGTATCAGCGAAAACCAGAAAGCTGGTCTAAAGGTAGGCATCCCTTTATGCGTGCAGGCCAAAAGGCAATGAGAGAACCATACATAAAAAAAAAGGTATACCACTTGGTACATTTCAGAAATTGTCTGGAGCTGATTAGCAATTAGCAATTATATTTTACATTCAGAATGAGGTATTTTTAATATTAAAATTTTAAAAGTCTAACTAGAACCCCTATGTAACTATCTAGGTATTCCTCAACAGCATCCAGAGCTGCAAATATTTTAAAGCTACAAATTTATTATTTCTATCTTAATTAGAAAAAATAGCGATTACTTTTTATCAGCTATATTGTCTCATGTAAATAAATCTATTTTTTATACATGAATGAAAATTCTCATGTTCCATTTATTTGCCATATTTTTATCTCAGAATTAGTATATTTAGAAATACCAGCACGGAATCAAGATCTTATGACAGCAGTAGATACAGTCCATACTGTGTTGCCAGCCTTACAACATGCACAAGATAAATATAAATATCTCAATGTACATTTGGTCATCCTTGATGTTTCTAAGGAATCATCTATGACTATCTTGACAGATAAGACAGAGTTCTGCTTTGAACTTTAAGGTGAGGCAGAAGATACCATTTGCATTTCTTGGCCTGATTTGAGTCCACTGTTTTCATCTTCTTGGAAAGAGTTCTAATCACTAAGATGTTGTATAAAAGTGAGGTACTATCATCTCTGCCTTCGCTTGTGTCCTAAAGAAAAGTTTTTGCACTTCAGTTGTTGGCTGAGTGCTCCTAAGTGTGAGTGCACAGGCGCACCCAGCCTCCTGGCACACCGAAGGGATTGCCTACCTGGGGCACTTGAGCAAACAACAGTTTTAGATCCCATTGTGCCTTTGACAGGAAACAGTCTGAACTAGTCTGGATGTGCACAAACCGCGTCATTTAGCAAATGTTAAAGTTACAACAGATTTAGTAGGTGCATGCACCTGCATGATTGGTTGTAGCAGCTTGACAGGTAATTACAAACCCATCCTGAGTCATGCACAAGAGCTTCATCTCCTTTTAGGTAGACTACCTGTCATCTAAGCAATTATAAATTATACATCATGTTGGCCTCTCTAAGTCTCCTTTCTTCATCTCATGCACATCAAGCCACATGTATATCATCACAAAATCTTAATCTAAGCAAGTCTGCAAACAAGGAAGGAGTAAAATAAACCTTCAAATAAGATAAAGGGCAAGTTTCAAAATACACCAGTTAAAACTTCAGCTCTCTGAGATGGTTACCTAGCTCTGGAAGAAGGAGAGCCCAGATTTTTCTCACTTTTACAGAGAACAAACTGGTTTATGGACTTAAAACAATTTTGCTTGGCTTACAAATTCTCAATACCAGCTTCTCAGAAACCTCTTAGAAATAACAGACTTTGAATCTTTATTTTCTCTGTTCATATTTATTACAAAGACAAGAAGATAAATACGTACAAACACCTGTGTACCGCTCAAAACTCCATGACTGACAGTTTCCATCATGCTGAAGAAAATTAATTTTTAAAATTAAGATTTTGTGATGATATACATGTGGCTTGATGTGCATGAAATGAAGAAAGGAGATGTAGAGAGGACAACATGATGTACAATTTATAATTGCTTAGATGACAAGTAGTCTACCTACATATTTGCTGATTAATTTCTGTTCACCAAGGGTGCTGGTTTTTAATGCATGTAAAACAATGATACATGCCAAATAAATTTTCTTCTAAGGACTGCAGGAGTAAGTTAACTCTTCCTACGCATTTTTAAAATTCTCTCTTGTCTTGTTCTTTCCTGAAAGATGTATAGATATCACTGAAGACTCAAAAATACCCTGGCTACCTTTGCAAATGTAATCAGGAATGCAGGACAGATCTGAGGTCATGAATTTCTTAGACACAAGAAAACTGTAGTACTGTGGACAATTCAATTTACAATCAGCCATTGGTCCATTCTGTCCTTGACTTCAGCTGTGCACAGCAACTTAAGAAGAAATGCAAGGATGATGAAGATAGCCTAATTGGAAAACAAAAGGTTTAGAAGTGGCATCATAACTGGTTATGGGTCAGTAGTCTTATCTGCCTGTTTTCCTTATATTTGCTTTTATCAGCAAATGAAAACAGAATGATTACTTAGGTAAATGACAAGATCTAAAAAAAAAATAAAAATAAATAACTAGAGAGAAATAAACTCCATGAATGCCTACATTTATTAAGTTGAAAGCAAGCAAGAAAAGCATAGTTAGTGAAACAATTAGCTACATTTCAATCTATGCTAATTTTATAACATCTGTGTATTTAACATAATGTGGTGATTCAAAAGTGATGCTTTGTTTGTTTTTTCACCATCATTAAATCACTCAGCTATTATGGATAATATTATTCAGTGCCAGAGATGAAAGAGAGGGAAAGGGCACGTGATAATTGCTCACATTACCATAACAGCTACAGACAGACTAACCAATCAATTCCTTCTTTATTACAGAATCACAGGATCGACTGGGTTGGAAAAGACCTCAGAGATCATCAAGTCCAACCCTTGGTCCAACTCCAGTCCATTTACTAGATCATGCCACTAAGTGCCATGTCCAATCTCAGTTTAAAAACCTCCAGGGACGGTGAGTCCACCACCTCCCTGGGCAGGCCATTCCAATGCCCGACCACTCTCTCTGTAAAGAATTTCTTTCTAATATCCAGCCTAAATTTCCCCTGGCAGAGTTGAAGCCCATGCCCCCTTGTCCTATTGCTAACTGCCTGGGAGAAGAGACCAATCCCCACCTGGCTAGAACTTCCCTTCAGGAAGTTATAGAGAGTGATGAGGTCACCTCTAATCCTCCTCTTCTCCAGACTAAACCACCCCAGCTCCCTCAGCCTCTCCTCATAGGTCTTGTGTTCAAGTCCCTTCACCAGTCTTGTTGCTCTTCTCTGGACCCGCTCCAGCACTTCAATGTCTTTCCTGAACTGAGGGGCCCAGAACTGAACACAATACTCCAGGTGTGGCCTCACCAATGCAGAGTACAGGGGAAGGATCACTTCCCTTGTCCTGCTGACCACGCTATTTTTGATACAGGACAGGATACCATTGGCCTTCTTGGCCACCTGGGCACACTGATGGCTCATGTTGAGCTTCCTGTCAATTAGTACACCCAGGTCCCATTCTCCCTTTCAGCCCCCAAACCCAACACTGCAATGTCTTTTCAGGAGAAAACCCATTGTTTTCAGTTTGTCACTTAGTACACAAGCAACTGATCCTTTGATTAGTAAGTGTGTTAATTTAGGTTTTGTTTTGTTTCTCCCTTTTTTCCTTCCTTCCTGTCAGTAACGAACATTCCTTCTGAAGTGAAGGGGATTTATTCTCCTACTCTATCAGAAATCCCATGGACAGTTATGCATTATAATAACTTCAGCAGATGGATTAGGGCACTAAGTTCTCTCTTAAATTCTACTACTCTTGCTAATAATCCATCACAGCCATAAACAGATTAATATCAGCCCTTGATTTATTTATTTTTATTCACAAAGTAACTCAATGAAGAATAAAACAGAAACAAAATCTAGGCAGAACAACTTTGTGTATGTGCATGCATGTGTGATTACTCCCAGGATGTCTCTTAAACAATGCTTTTGCATCTCTGTACTTCACCTGGTTTAATAAAATGCTTGCAACTACAATCAGCCAACAGCACTCCTTATTCCAGTAGTTACTAGTAGAAAAAACTGTGCCAGCTAGTTACTCTGCATTCAGGTAATAACAATAATCTTTAGCACAATCAAGCAAGAGTAAGCATCTTCCTTTCTTCACCTTAAAAACAGAGACTTAATTTCTCCATACTCCATTCTCAATAACTTTTTCCTAGATTTTTCCATTTTTACTGAAGATAGCTTTCTTGTCAGTCTGCCCATCCTTACTAGCCAAAGCACTTTCACACATATTTCTAATCCATATATGATTCTTTGATTTTGTTGCCACATGGACTGTGTGTGATTTCAGTGGTATAAAAAACAAATTAAGTCTTAAGAGAAGCACTGAATTTTAAGACTTCTGCATATGATAGAATTGTTCCTATTTTTAATCAAAAAGCTTTTTCTGTCTTAAAACATCTGTTTTTAAAAGGGAAAGCAAATAACCTTTAGACATTATAAGATCAAGATACTAAATAAAATAAAAATATTGTTGTTATTAGTAGGGAAAAAGTATTTTTTTACTAACTGAAAGTTCATTATGTAGATATTATTTTTACTAACATTACACTGACTACTGAACGTATTAAGCAGTTCCCCAGTCACTGTTCAGTGTTTTTCTCCTCTAGAGTATAGACATATTTAAGGAGCTATTTAAACTTAGAATGTGAATTTAATTAAGTTATTAAAAATTTCTACACTGCTTTTCCCTAACAACACTAAGCGCTAGGGAACATTTGATTATTTTATTACAAATACCATGTTTCTCAAAACAGGCATCGGTATCTCTAAAGTACCATTTTCTTCTTCACTGACAGTCTCAAACAGAGAAGAACACACAACATTGTGTAAAAAAATATAAAATATTAGGATTTTGCTTCATTACTGAAGTACAGACATAAATTACATATTATAATGCAACATTTGATAAAGAAGGCCTTCTGATATTTGTTTTTCTCCAAGTGGAATCTATACCTATAATTGTATGGACTAGTGAGGCTCTGCAAGCTAACCTGTCCCAGTCAGCTCCCCGTTCTGTGGGGAGACACTGCTGCCAGGGCAAAGGTGAGCTCTAAGCTACCACCCAGGTTAGCCCTGAGGTCCTCAGCTTTGCTGAAAACTCAGCCATTTCTTTTATTTTCCAAGTCTTTCTAAAGACAAAGATTCTAGATACTATTTTCTCACACCTCAGCTTTTTCAAAATATCACAGGGAAACGTAGATACATGTTGCTCGGTCCATCCTGTCAGAACCAGAAAAACTACAACTTTGTAGTAACCTATAAAAAAGCAGGTGATGGGCACGTAAAAATTGAGCAATTCTGTTTCACGGGTGGAATAAGAAAATAAAATATATAAAAGAAAGTCAACTTGAAAATTCAAGGAAAAGTGGAAAACAATTTTAAAATCTGGAAATACACCCTATTGCACAGAAACTGTAATTATTAATTTAATTTTATATTTTTAACATATTGTGGAATAATATTAATACTTATAAAACTTAACCTGAACTTATTTTGTTGAAGTGTAAGTCAGAAACTTTGCACCACAAAATCTTAATTTTGTTCTGTTTATGACGCTAATGGATTACCTCCAGGACTGAAAGAAAATAGTTTTTACATTAGTTTATTCTTTGGACTTGTTCAGGAGACAAAAAATGTAACTGAGAAAGCATGACAAATTATTACACTTCCGATTTGCTGTAGACTTCTTGCATATTATTTTACATACCAAGACAACAAGGATCAGCATGAAATTAAGAAATGTAACCATCAAGCTAGTTCCTACCCATCTAATTTTGCATAGATAACAGACTTGTTCAGTTTTCTTAGTAAAATGTGACAAAAAATGTCACCAAACCAGATCCATATTAAACTACATTAAGAAAGTGCTACCCTTCTAATTAAATTTCATAAAACTGTCTTAGCAGAGAAACACCAGGAAGAAACGAACCAGAAAATCTTCCAAGTTAGACACAGAATGGGAAGGTTTCCTTCACTTATTTTAGAAATGCTATTTTAGCTTTAATTGTCATTAAATCACTTTGCTTTAGAAAACTAAGGAAAATTTGAAACAAAGCAGGAATTCTCTAGGTGCACATAGCTTGTAACAGCTAAAAAGCAGAAAATACTTTTACATCTTAGTAGCAGAACAATTAGTAGAAGGGACACAGTAATTGAATGGCCTTGCAAACTCTCCCAAAAGTAATCTAATGTGGACCTGGTAAGATGAATTAAAGTAGGGAACTTCTAATACACAACCAAACTGTAAGCCTGCATACAAGGAGGCATGTACAACAGTTTCCACATTGCTCTTATTTGTCAAAACGACTCACACAATTTCCTATTGCTTTAATGTGCTTTAGAGACAGAAAATCCTCAATAAGTATGACAGACAGTGGCCTTTAAAAACTGCACTCCCTAGAATGCTGAGAAAAAAAGCAAAGCAGAACTCAAGAGTTGCAAGAACAGCCATTTCCAAAATAAAGATATTTAAGATTTAGGTAGAATAAAGTACTATTTACATAGCACTGAGATTTATCCTTCAGACACATTTCAAAAGCTATTACAGAATGACAGAATGGTTGGGGTTGGAAGGGATCTCTGGAAATCATCTAGTCCAAGCCATCTGCTAAAGCAGGTTCACCCAGAACAGATTGCACAGGAATGTGTCCAGGCAGATCTTGAATGTCTCCAGAGAAGACTCCACAACCTCTCTGGGCAGCCTGTTCCAGTGCTCTGGCACCCCTAAAGTAAAGATGTTTTTCCTCATATTCAGATGGAACCTCCAGTGCTTCAGGCTGTGTCCATTGCCCCTCATCCCATCGTTGGGTACCACTGAAAGGGGTCTGGTCCTATCATCTTGACATCCACCCTTGAGATGTAAGCATTGATGAGATCCCCTCTTAGCCTTCTCTTCTCCAGGGTGAAGAGACCCAGCTCTCTCAGTCTCTCCTCATAAGAAAAATACTCCAGACCACTCATCATCTTTGTAGTTCTTTGCTGGACTCCCTGAAGTAAGTCCCTGTCCTTCTTAAACTGGGGAGCCCAGAACTGGACAGAGAAGTCCAGATGCAGCCTCAACAAGGCAGAGTAGGGGGAGCAGATAACATCCCTCAACTTGCTGGTCACACTCTTCCTAATGCACCCCAAATTATAATTATTATAATAATGCAGTCATAATAATAATAATAATAATGATAATAATGATAATAATAATAATAATAACAACAACGTATAATTAACTGAGAGAACTCTGTCAGAAGAGTTCATAACTAACTGTAAAATGCAGTATAAAAAATATCAACTGCAAATTAGAATGTATTGGTACATGCAAGTGGACATATTACACTAACCTGCTTTTCCCCAAACTTCTGTTACATATATGCTCTCAAATAGACTCAATTTAGTGACTGTTCTAAGACATGTACTTATAGCCATATCACTCAAAACTCTTTTTATGCACATGCAATACCACAATTTTAACTGAAAAGGACTGTAAAGTAAAACTTTATCCAGTCTGTATCCTGTTTCAAGTTAATATTCTTATGCGATTCTGCCCTAAGTAAAAATGAGTGTTCTGATACTAAATTTCAGTAAACACCTGTCATGTTGCTAGAGTTTTGTCACACTCCTTTCATGTTCAAATCTCGTCAGATTCATTTCAGAATGAAATGAGAAACAAGAGTTGAACAGCAAGATTAATGTCATGATGATTTTAGATGCTCTGCACTTACACTTTATCTGAGGAAGGCATTTCTACTTCTATTTTTAAATAGGAATTAATCCATAGAGATTAACAGCAAGAAAAAATCCTAAATCTTAAATGATCTACATTTGAACTCCTGAGATAATTTTAATAGAACAGTACCTCTACTTAAAATGATAGAAACAGCAAAAGGTGGTTAAACAATCAACTAATAATAACACTCAACTCACAGTGATGTACAGCACGGTATTTTTTGCTTATAACACTCCTGGAGCAGGCTAAATTCTGAACATGTACAGGATTTCTCCTGGAACTGAAAGACAGACATCAAATTTGCTACAATCTGTGCAAAACAGCTGTTCTTGAATGTAACCTTGGATGCCTGGTACAACCACTAGGGAAAACGATCAAGGGCTACAAGCCAAGGGCATGCTGTTTCAGTAGGACCTTCCGTATCATGGCCAAAAGTTGTGGAAGCACCATCTGTTCAGACAACAAAGAACACAATTTTCGTTTGTTCGTTTGCTGTTTGCTCCCTTCCAGTTCTGAGCTTAATGTTTTCTTGACCTGTGACATTGCAATATGACTCTGGATTTGCAATGTATGCACAGCATACAATAGGAAATGGTGTTAATTTCTTCCAAGAGTTTTGCATTACGTAGCTCATAGTAGGGAGCAATGCTACAAATTTAACTGCAAACACACAAAAAGTTATTTACAGCGTAAAGCACAGGGATTTTCCATTCTACAAATCCCATTAATGAAATCCACACAAATAAGTCCCTAGCTTGTTTTCTCAAAAAGTAATGATAAAGCATCTATTTATAATTACATGTCCTTTTCAAAAGACTAACAATTACCACATTTTAATGACATGTCTTTGGAGACTATGGACATATAAAACATATAAATCTAAAATAATTGTTTGGCTGGAAGCCTGGTTAAATCAGTTCTGTGAGAGAAAATCTTTCAGATGAAACATACTTTTTTTTTTCCATACTACAGTTAAACTCATTGTACAAGTCAGGCTGTAATTTGAAGTCAGCAATTTAGAAAAGCCTTTTCCTTCTTCAAAAGTAAAACAGAAAGCAATAAAAAGATTACCATTCAAAGTAGCTGACAAATTTCTGACAGTGTTGGAAGAAAATTACTTTTTGACAAATGCTTGTAAGAACCTGCATGGGCGCAGGAAAAAATGGAATGTTACGGAACTGATGTTAATTTAAGATTTATAAAAAGAACCTTATTAAAACGTTCATATACACAATTAATGAAACACGACAACAACAAAGACAGAAAAGAAAAAAAAAGTAACATTCTAGAAATAACTGAACTTCTACCACCTCCAAAGAAAATGACAAGTGACTAAAGCATCAATCATCTGGACAAATTATTAGCAGCACATTGGGGAAAAAAACAAACAAACAAAAACCTAAAAACCCCTCCACACACACACACACACACACAACAAAAATACCCAAACAAAACAACCACTACCTAAAAAGAAACAAAACCCACAAAGAAACACACAAAACAAAAAGCAAACAAAAAACAGCTACAGTATTTGGTCACTAATACTCAGCAAAACCCCAACTGAACCCAATGTGGACTGTTTTGGTTTGGTTTTGTTCTTTTTCTGGGAAAATCATTCATCTTATTTTCTAATATCCAGTGGTTTCTGGCACTCCAAGTTAATTATTTCAGGACACTAAAATCTCACAGCCAGGGAAAAGAAAAAAAAAAAAAAAAAAGACGGAAACTCCTTAATTACTGTTCTTCAAATTTAAATCTCTCATAAACAGGTATTTTAAGGCTGCTATTCTTAAGTGAGAATTCTACAATTTTATTTTTTTTCTGGGACTTGCATGGCAACACCACTACACCATGAAGACAATCCTATCTTCAAACACTCTCTTTACTTTTGTGAAAATTTGTCTAATAAAACTGTGGTTTTGATAACATAAGATACACAAATCATATTAAATTGTACTAGTTATAAATTTCCTAATAAAACACTGCATTTTAAATTATGCAAGTTATACTATAGTTGCAGAAATACCAGGATATTTGCATGGCAAGTGACGATACTAGATAATCTAAAGAAAAAACTGTAGAGCAAAAAAAGGATTAGCATCTCCAGTTTACAGATGAGGATGCAGTCCACAAAGAGAGTGTGTTATACTGATGTTTGCTTCCATACAGTCTAATAGTCCTGTAACCAAACTAAATACATTGTTCAGGAAGAATTATGTCATTTTTCAGATATAACATGATAAAATACTTATATAAACTCATGAAACACAAGTTTATCTGAAACTTACGATTCATCAGAAGAACTGAAACATGGTGAGACAAATGACATGACTGAAGGATTGCAATGGATGGATATAGCTTATTTCATAAAGACAGAAAGGGAAGAAGAGGAGGAGGAGGATCCATGCTCTATGTTAAGGAGAACTTTGAAGGTATAGAAGTCAACTACAGTGATTATCGAAGCTCTATCGAATGCCTCAGGGTCAAGATCAGAGGGGTGCTCTCCAAGGGTGATCTTACAGTAGGTACCTGCTGCTGACTTCCAAACCAAGATCATAAGGCTAACAAAGATATAACTCGGTCACTTAAGCAAGTTTCAGGTCAACAGAACCTGGTTCTGATGGGTGACTTCACTACCTGGACACTTGTTGGAAGAATGATACATCAGCTCATGTGCCATCCAACAAGTTCCTGGAACATGTAGAGGATGGCTTCCTCACACAAATGTTAGATGTGCCAACCAGGAATGAAGCACTGCCGGACTTGCTACTCACAGACCAAGAAAACCTACTTTGTAATATCTCAGCTAGTGATATCCTTGGCTACAGTGATCACAATAACTGTGGAGTTTGGGATCCTGCTGAGCATGCTGAAGGTTAGTACCAAGACACAGGTTTTAGATTTCAGAAGAGCAAATTTCAGCTCACTCAGAGCTCAGTTGGGAGGGATTCCATGGCAGGATTCCATGGAGGATAAAAAGGCTAATGAGTGCTGGAAGTTTTTCAATTATGCTCTCCTGGAAGCACAAAAACAGTTCATCCCCTTTAAAGGTAAGGGAAATAGGCAGACCAAGAGACCCCTTTGGCTTAACTGCAAGCTTCTCAGTCTGCTCAAAACCAAAGAAGAAACATAACAGAGATGGAAAAGTGGATGAATGTTGCTATGGCAAAGAAAGCCAACAGGATGCTGGGTTACACCAACAAGGGCATCACCAGCAGAGATAAAAGAAGTCATCAACCCACTCCACTCAGTGTTTGTCAGGCCACACCTGGTACATCACGTTTAGTTCTGATCCCCGCTATACAAAGAAAAAAAAGTGATGTGGACAAGCTGGAGAGGGTCCAGAGAAAGACCACAAAGATGATAAAAGGAATGGGAAGCCTGACACACGAGGAAAGGCTGAGAGAACTGGACTTGTTCAGCCTTGAGAAAAGAAGGCTTAGGGGTGACCTTATCACCATGTTCCAGTATTTAAAGGGCGGCTACAAAGAAGATGAAAACTCCCTTTTTATGAGGACTCACATGGAAAAGACAAGGGGTAACAGGTAAAAATTACTCCTGGAAAGATTCCAATTGGACACAAAAGGAATATTTTTCATAATGACAACAATCAGCAGTTGGAATAATCTCCCCTCCTCCAGGGAAGTGGTGGATTCCCCAACACTGGACACTTCTAAGGTTCAGTTGGACAGGGTGCTGGGCCATCTTGTCTAGACTGTGCTTTTCACAAGAAACGTTGGACCAGATGAACCTTGTGGTCCCTTCCAACCTGGTTCTAGTCCCTTCCAACCTGGTTCTATGAAGCTGATATTGGTCTGGCTTTACCACACTCTAACGTCTTAGTCATTTTATTAAGAATCTACATTGGTCTTTCATTTACATAAAATTACCACATTTTCCAGGTGAATAAATGCTGCTAATTTTCCAAGTGTTTTGGCAAGGAACACCTTGGACCACAGCTACAACCTTAAATTCAGTGCATTCATTTCTAACAATATGAAGTCTTCTTGAGGGTCTCTACTAGCTGAAAGATTTCAGCTATGAAAAGGCTCTTTCAAATCAGTCTAGTCTCCAATAATGTCTCCACCTATATGACATTTTCATAAACTCCCATAAGCTACTGTTGGGGTTTTTGTTTGTTTGTTTTTTGTTTGTTTTTTGTTTGTTTGTTTTGGGATTTTTTTTTTGTGTGGGTTTTGTTGTTTTTTTTTTAAGTCTGACTATTTTAATAAACCTGAAAAACTAAACGCTAGAAAAGAAAGCTACCTTTACTACAGCATAGTCAAGATATAATTTTTTTTTTTTTTGAAAGTTGAGTTCATATGGGAAGATTCAAACAACATAATCTTAATGAACAATCAAAGATAACAGAGATTTTGAGCTATCATATACATTAGTAAAAATCTGACTCCAATAATAAAACTTATAAAACAATGAGAAACACACTATGTACTACCTTTCTTGATTTTTATCTATTCTAATATCCATTAAAGCCTCAAGTTAAAATGCTTATGTTGGGTTCTTATCACCTATAGGACAATTGACTTGAGCTAGTCAATCAAGACCCTAAGACACAATAGGAGACTTCATGTGAGTTTTACCAACTTAAGGTACTTTCTCCCATTAATAGACAAAAAAAAAAAAAATTCCATCCCATCTGACATGAACAGAAAATCATGGGTGGTGCTCAGAATTAAGGCAGAAGACTTTTTCCTGACATAATCATACTGAAAGGAGCTGAATGGGTCTCATTCAAACTGAGAATATTAAAAAATTTAAATGCACAGAAACCAATTTATAAAGGGAACTATGTGAAAATTTTGTAAAATGTAAAGGATTATATTTTTACCTTTGAGTTCAAGACTTTACTGCAGTACAATCTCATAGATATGCATCTGTTTTGCTTTTTTCCTGGCTTCACTCTCAGATATAAATAATTAAAACTACATGCTCTGAAGTATAAGACATTTAATAATGCAAACACCCACTGTCACGTCAACATGCAGAAATGCAAGTATTTTTAAAAAGATATGTTGTATATCTTCCTGCACACAACTATGCATAATCTATTTCTACTACTGGTATTAATATTCACACAATATTTTCTGTATGCGAATGTGTTTGTACATATTCTTTAGGCCAGAACTTCAATCTTTCAGTATTTTAGTCTTTCCTGGGTTAATGCACTTATGTCAAGACATTGTAATGTAGACAACATTATTTCCCATTTTAGTGGGAAAACTATCAGTGCCTTGAGCTGTATGCTCCCCAAAACATCAGAGGAAAATTGTGCACGTACAGGAAAAGGCTATGGAGGGAGACACAAAGACATCTTTGGGTGAAGAAAAAAATCTTATCAGAAACTTAACCCAAGAAATATTGAAAAGTTGTGTTCACAAACAGAAGGAATAGTTTAGGAAATATTTAAACACACACCACTTTTGGTTATGGATGTATGATATACATATGTAGATATTTGCCTTATTGAACAGAATTAAGTCCAAAACTCAGTCCTGTCTAGATCTTACATTTTTCTGCATCAGCTACTGAATGTATCTTCAAGGGATGGGAGATCCTAAAGGAAACAAGAGTCAACAAAATACACTCTTGAAAAAAATAAATAATAGTAAAATAAGCACTTTCCGAGCTGAAAGATGTGTAAAAGAATTGCTGGAAAATTGTTCTGCCTAAATTCACAGTAATCCAGTGTTTCAGAACATGAAGGGAAACTAAACCTCCATAAATCATATGAGAACCTTTTAAACATTTTTAAAAATTTAATGTAATATGCTTCCCATAAAAAAAAAAAACAAAACAGTACTTGTCTGCAGATGTGTATATATTACAAACACATATTGAATCTAAATCTATAACCAAACAGAATATTTTCACAGCTATTTAACAGGCCAAAAGGATATGCACATGGAGTGAGGAAGGAGGGAAAAGCTAGAGGCATCACAATTGACACTGAAAAAAAATGGTCAAATTCTAACCATCTGAAAAGAAGTTAAGAATCCATTCTGGTGCCCAGGTTTTTACCTAACCACTCTGCTGTTATGAGATTGCTACTGTAAACAAATAATGGGAACTGTGAGTTTAAACCACTATTTAATTCCTATCACAGTTCATTGGGCAAGAACCAGGTAATGGTCAGGATAAGTACCTGTAATATTTTTCTTGTCATTCCTAATACTAACCCCCGACAGGCAAATTGCTCTACCATGTTTTTCTTTAGCAGTCAGCTACAATCAACCTTTTTTTTTTTAATAGCAGGTTTTTCAACTGGGGCTGTTGAGAAGGAGAGCAGGGGTGGGGATGCAGATTAGAGATGATTAGAAAGAGTAAGAGGATTAAAAAAAAAAAAAAAAAAAAAAGAAAAAAAAAAAGAAATTAATACCATTTCCAAAAGTGACAGGCTATGAGTATTAAAAGTAAGCAAACAGTTTGACATACTGAAGAAGATTGTCTCAATCTGTTTTAAGTGCTGTATAAAAATTTCCATGAAATGAGAAATCTTATTAGAAAGAAACAAAAATGGCATTAGCATTCATCTTTCTTCTTCCAAAACTCATCTTTCTTTTCCTATTACAAGTAACAGAAACAAGTTCACAAATAATTTTCATCTTGCTTTTTTGCATAAAAGTATGATACAAAAATAATCATGATATCACTTCAATCACCAGCTGAATCCAAATATACTTATTAAAATAAGTTCTTAGACCTTTTACTGGTCCTAAGCAAAAAAAGGAAAGAACAAGAAATAAGCAAGAGAGGGGAAAATACAAACACATTTCAGAAAACTAAGTGCAGTGTTTTTTTGAGGACAGATTTTTTTGAGAAATATTGAAAATTTACTAAAACATGTAAAGGACTTTATTTTCTACGTTATTATGATACAATAGTGCAGGCTCTTTCTTAAAATATTTCAAATTGATAGGTACCAGAAGATGGTTAATATAGGAAAAATAAACAGGGCAGATACACTAATGGGAGAACTAGAGCAATTCTAAAGGTGCAAGGTTTACTTTGTGAATATGTTCTCCATTATTATAGGAACTGCATTTAATGATTCTTGCATTTTTACTCCTGCAATTTCTTTCCATGGACCTTTGACTTTTGTCAAAGGCATTCGATACTGAAATACATGCAGCTGAATCTGGAATGAAAATGAGGTCTTCGTATGTGAACCTAGAAAGCACATAAATAAGTTTTCTTTTACATAATGAATATTGTAATGTATTTTTATCTGCAAATGAGATGGTTAAGAAAAACATCCAAAAAAAAATACAGAACTAAGACATTTCTGCTTAAAGAGAGGGAATCTTTCCTATGTTTTGAAAGTATCTTATCACAGAATTTTGTTTATCTGTAGATTTTCTTTAATAAAACATATTATTGTAAGGTTAATTTTTCACAGTCTGGACAATGTTTTTTCTGAATGTATAACAAACTATGTAAGAAGTTAGTAACTTATGTTAAGAAAACAAAAATAACCCAAACAAAGCAACAACAAAAAAAACAACAACAACAAAGAAACCTCAAACAATCAAAACCAACAAACAAACAAAAGCCACCACAAACCACAACAAGAACAATAGAAAAAACATAGCACCACAGAAACATATTCATATTATGTGTTTGATTGTTTCTGTCTGGACCCCTCTACATTTCCCAGCTTACCTTTCTCCTCCTCCTCCCTGCTCCATCCTCTTATCTAATGGTAAACTCAAGATATTCACTCCAGAAATAGAGAGAAAACAAATCAAATAACTTCTTTTTAAGCAATGTCACAATACTATACAAGGCCCCTTAGCTTGAGCATTGTGTTAGTACTCATACTGCTGACCCAAGTATTTTCTGCTATGATTAAAGATTGACTCCTTCCAATGACAATGCAACATCTTCTATTTTACAATACTGTGGATAGAACATTAACATCCATAATAAATGCCCCAGGGTAACACTTTTTTTTTTTTTTTCCCCACCTATTTCTTTCTATAGATTGGAAAAAAATCCAGTTCTACTTGGATATCGATAAAATCTGGTTTTCCTTGATTACTGTGGCATACTTACCAGAATTTAGACTGTATCTTTTCCCTTCACAGACAGTACAGCGTCCTTTACTGGATGTGTTCATAATTTTTCTCTTTACCATTGATTAAGCTCTGGCCAGTTCAGAAGAATGATGTGTCTCATATTTCATTCCAGGTATTTCCATGTTTATAGTAACTTTGCAGCCCAGTTCCTCATTATTGAAGTTAAATGTTAAGACTGATAGTTTTGCTGGTTTCAATTCCTAATAAGAAATACAAAGGGGATTAACTAAACTGCAAGGGAAACCACCACTGAACATCAAGGAGTCCAGCAAGGTTGGTGTCTCTTCAAGAAGGTAATCATCTTAGAGGCACAGGAGCAGGCTGTCCCCATCTGCTGGCAAGTGAGTCATTGGGGAAGAAGGCCAGCCTGGCTGAATAGAGAACTGCATCTGGAACTTAACAATATAAAGAGAATTTATAACCCTTGGAAGGATGGGGAGGCTACTCAAAAGGAATACATTAATTCTATGAGGTTATGCAGGGAGAACTAGAGCTAAGCCCAGGTACTGCTGTTGAAGGCAACAAAAATGTTTCTATAAACATAACAGCAACAAAAGGAGGGCTAAGGAGAATCTCCATCCCCTGATGGATGCAGGGGAAAACATAGTGACAGAAGATGAGGGAAAGTCTGAGGTACTAAATGCCTTCTTTGCCTCAGTATTTAATAGTCAGAAGAGTTGTGCTCCAGGTACCCGGCCCCTTGAGCTAAAAGACAGGAAAGAGGAACAGATGAAGCCCAAATAATCCAAGGGGAAATGGTTAGCAACCTGCTACACCACTGGGGCACCCACAGGTCTATGGGGCCAGATGGGATACATCCAAGGGTGCTGAGGGAGCTGGCAGAGGTGATAACTAAGCCACTTTCCATTATCTACCAGCAATGCTGGCTAACTGGGGAGGTGTCATTTGACTGGAAGTTGGCAAACATGACACCCATCTACAAGAAGGGCCAGAAGGAGGACCCAGGGAACTACAGACCTGTCAGTCTAACCTTGGTGCCAGGGAAGGTCATGGAGCAGATCATTCTGAGTGACATCAAACAGCACATACAAGTAAACCATGCAATCAGGTGCAGTCAGCATGGGTTTATGAAAGACAGGTCCTGTTTGACCAACCTGATCTTCTATGACAAGGTGACCTACCTAGTAAATGAGGGAAAGACTGTGGATATTGTGTACTTAGAATTCAGCAAAGCTTTGGACACCATATCCCACACCATTCTCCTGGAGAAGCTGACAGACAGCTCATGGCCTGGATGGGTGTACTCTGCGATGGATAAAGAACTGGTTGGAGAGGCAGGCCCAAAGCATTATGGTGAATGGAGCCAAATCCAGTTGGCGGCTGGTCATGAGTCCTGTTCAGTATTGGGCTCAGTACTGGGGCCAGTTCCATTTAAACTCTTTATCAATGATGTGGATGAGGGGATTGAGTACATCCTTAGTAAGTCTGCAGATGTCACCAAAATGGGTGGGAGTTTTGATCTGCTGGAAGGTAGGAAGGCCATACAGAGGGATCTGACTGGTTGGATCATTGTGCTGAGGTCAATTGTATGAGGTTTAACAAGGCCAAGTGCCAGGTCAAGCACTTGGGTCATAACAACCCCAGGCAGCGCTACAGGCTCAGGGAAGAGCGGCTGGAAAGCTGCCTGGCAGAAAATTATCTGGGGGTGTTGATTGACAGCCAGCTGAATATGAGCCAGCAGGAAGCCCAGGTGGCCAAAAAGGCCAACAACATCCTGGCTTGTATCAGGAATTGTGTGGCCAGCAGGACCAGAGAAGTGATTGTGCCACTGTACTTGGCACTGTTGAGGCCCCACCTTGAATCCTGTGTTCAGTTGTGGGCTCCTCATCATAGAAAAGACAGTGAGGTGCTGGAAAGAGTTCAGAGGAGGGCAATCAAGCTGGTGAGGGGTCTGGAGCACAAGTCTGATGAGGAGCAGTTGAAGGAGCTGGGGCTGTTTAGCCTGGAGAAAAGGACACTGAGGGGAGACCTCGCTGTCAACAACTACCTGAAAGGATGTTGCAGCATAGAGGGTGTTGGTCCATTCTCCCAAGTAGCAAGTGATAGGACAAAAGGAAATGGCCTCAGGTTGCACCAGGGGAGGTTTAGATTGGATATTAGGAAAAAATTCTTCGTAGAAAGGGCTGTCAGTTATTGCAAAAGGCTGCCCAGGGAAGCGGTGGAGTCACCGTCCCTAGACGTGTCTAAAAGGTGTACAGACGAGGTTCCTGGGGACATGATTTAGTGCTAGAGTTAGGTTATGGTTGGACATGATGATCCTGAGGCTCTCTTCCAACTGAAAACATTCTATTATTATGTGATCTGCCAGCCTGGTGAATAACTCCTTGCTCTTCACTCTTGACTTCAAACTAGCATTGTCCAAGCTAGCTCTGAAACTTGAACCAGAAAAGTGTTCCTCAGAGGAACTTATGAGTTTGATTTTTGCCTCCTGAGGGAATGATTATACTATGCTGGAACTGGTATTTCTGCAGGGCATCATACTGAAGCCTGCAGATGTGCCAGCACCCTGGAGCTAGCTCAGGGATCACCAGTCCATCAGTACATTGAGTCATGTTGATAAGTCCAAAAACTTAGTAATTATAAACAGCAGGTAATCTCATTAGGGTTTTCTACACTCAGAAAACAACATGCATGCCCAAAAAGCTTGCAGTGCTTAAGAGGATATGAATAATTTGTCATTGGTTAGAGTAATTATGTCTTAATCCTTAAAAGCATATAAACAAAAAAAATCAAAATTGCAGGATAACTTTAAGGAAATGCTAACTGAAAAATAAAAAAAAAAGATACAGAAGGAATATCAAGTTAAATAAAGAAGTTAGATCTTCCATTATTTTTCTTTCAATATTTTGTAATTATAGTATATTAAGACAAGGAGTGTACCATTTCACTGGAAAAGCAATATGTACTAAAATCATGTAGGTTTTCCTTGCCTCTGTGAAGAATGCCGGTTCATGGATTCATGCCATAATGAATTTCCTGTAACACAGGTACTTTGATTATCTGCTGCTGTAAACATAAGAGAGTATTCCATCATATTTGTCCTTGTAACTATTCTTTTTCTCTATATCTTAGTGGTACATGATAAACTCAAAGTTCTTTTGCCTCTTCAAGTTATGGATCAAAAAGGAGCAAGACAATTCTTGGTGGATGGAAAGAGACAGCACTAGAAAACACTAACCAAAATTGCACAGGAGTCACCTGAATGTATCAAAATATTGGTAGATTGTAAAAGGAAGCAAGGATTGAAGGGACGGTACTATTATAGCTCTGTAAATTTTAGAAGAAACTTTTTTTATGCATAAGTAAGCTGTGGACGATACATGAAAATCTTCGAAAAATGGACGGAAAACAAATAATCTTACACTTGAAAAAACAAAGTTAGGGAGAATTCCATGAGAAACAGTCCTAGAGATAAGAGGGGTCCAAGAGTTCCCTCAAATGACCTTTAAGAAAAACAGAGACACTGTCCAAGTGCGTAGGGATGGAGATATTAAAGCCAAAGTCCATCTAGAGTTGTATCTGGCAAGGCACATGAAAAGCACCAAACGGGCTTTTACAGGTTTGTGATTAGCAAACTGAAGACCATGGAAAACGTGGGCCCACTACTGAATGGGTCAGGGGACCTGGTGTTGAAGGATATGGAAAAGTCTGAGGTACTTAGTAACTTCTTCATCTCAATCTTTACTGAGAAAATTCACCTAAAGGAATCTGAAGTCTGACACCAGAGAAGTATGAATGAAGAAAGACCTACCCTTGGTGGAGGAGGATCAGGTAAGGGAACATTTAAACAGACTAGACATACACAAGTCCATGGGGCCTGATGAGATGCTCCCACAAATGTGAAGGGAGATGACCATTGTCACTGAGAGGCCATTCTTGATCATCTTAGAAAGACTGAGGTGGTAAGGAGAGTACCTGAGGACTGGAAGAAAGCAAATATCACTTTTCTCTTCAAGAAGGGTCAGAAGGAGGATCTGGGAAAGTACAGGTCAGTCAGACTCTCCTTGGGCCCACAAAGATGATGGGACAAATAAGCCTGGAATTCATTTCCAAACTTTGGTTATCGGGAGTAGTCAGCATGGATTTATGCACATAAATCCATCCCATTTAGACATTCTGAACATTCTAAACACATAATATCCTCATAGACCAACTGATGAAGCATGGGATAAATAAAGGAACAGTGATGTCAGCTCAAAACTG
The DNA here is from genome assembly GCF_964273445.1 of Streptopelia decaocto. NCBI lineage: Eukaryota > Metazoa > Chordata > Aves > Columbiformes > Columbidae > Streptopelia > Streptopelia decaocto. The sequence continues at coordinate 126,585,843 of NC_138663.1, forward strand.
GCTGAAATGCTGGGCTCAAGGTGTGATCAGTCTACTACTAGAAAACTACCCCCGGGATTAGACAACAGAGAATAAACTAATCTTAAACAGACACCTGTGTACATTTCATTACTACATGTAAAACACGTATCAACAATTATATATTTGTAATTTTTACAGCTTATTTCCAAAACTGTTAAAAGAATTTCAACAACGAATAACTAAAATGGAAACCACAAATGGAAAAACAAAAACTTCCCTGTCATTTCCTCTAATTAACTGTATCACTGAAAGAAACTTTCATAACCTTACCATTTACCCAGATATCTCGACTTTTGTGATTTTCAGAGGGCAAATTATGTTGTTGAAAATACAGTCAGCCATGTACCAAGTTTTGATGAGCTAAAGATCGCTTTCTCTAAGAGATTGACAAGCGCAACTTTCTACAAAATCTACAAAGACACCAGTAATTACTTTAATCCCTTTTATTTTTTATTAAAAATTGTTCAAAAATTGAATCTATGATACTTGCTTAAAATATCTAATATCGGGCACTCTGATGACTCATGAAAGCTTTTCTAAAGCTTTTTGTCTAGACCTCAAGTGGTTAAGCAATTGCATAATCAATAGCTGCAACATAACTATTTGATAAAGCTTTTAAATGTTATTTCCATAATCAATGATATCTATGATATTTTTGAGTTATTATTGCTGAAACTTCAAACAGATGAAGTTTAAGATTTGCCAGGTGTTGGTTGACACCAATGACCTCTTAAATAAACCATGTAAACTCCCTGCTCTGATTTGAATGCTAACTAGAACTTGGATGCAACATATACACATAATTTTGCAATTATTAGTTACTTGTTTAGAAACAAACCTAAATCAGTCCTGCATTGTGCACAGATAACCACATGTCTGAGCAGTCACTTCATTTTTACTTTCATCCTTCTTCTCAAGATGAGGGCCATGTAAGTTATACCAGATATTTTATAAATATATTCAGTCCATTGCTGGCAAACAAATGTACCTATTTTATAATTGATTTGATAACAAAGTCAAATGTCTTTCAAACATCCCCAAACATATTTTACTCATACTTTAATGGGTTTAAACATGCTTAAACTTTAAAATTTATTTGCACATACAGTGAGTCACAAGCCTTTTTTACTCACACATGGTACATTGTTTGAGAAAACAAGTCTTAAATGTGTGAAAATGTGGCAGAGGCAGGGCAGGAAATTCAGCTTGTTGGGCAATGAGGATTTCTGTGATCCTAAGGGCTAACCATTTACTTATTCAACTGTACTTCAACAGGTACCTGTCAATGTAATTTCTCTTCTCTGAAGGACCTGGATGGACACAAACGTGCAGGCAATGGTAGAAAATTATTTGGGAAGAGTGAATTAAAAGTGGAGAACATTAGAAGGCTACCTGTTTCAGACCACAACAAAATGTAAGATTCTGAACAATGAATGCATATTTTATAGATGTATTATTTCAATATCCTTGTGATAAAGGCAAATAATTTACATGTGGACCCCAACATCACCTTTTCATTCACAAATGGTGAAAATCCATCTTTCATGTGTAATTTATGATCTTAGTTTTAATGAGGACTTTGACAATGGACAAGAAAAGTACATTAATTTCTGTTTCAAATATACCTAGAGTCTGACTGGGAACTTGCAATATGAATTGTTAAAGGCTACTTTAGATGTTTCAGGTGGTTCCTTTGGTACAATCTGAGGTTTATTATCCGTGTTCCTGCAGTCAAACTTAAAATTTGACACATACATTCAATCCATATAGAGAAGGGCATCAGTGACTTCTGGATAAAATTTTACCTCTAAATTTTAGCTATCCTTTTTTTTTCTTTTTTTTTTTTTTTTTTACTTTTGGCTCAGGTAATGGCTTAAAAGGAAACATTTTAAGCTGCCAGAATTTGGCCTGTCTTGGTCTTGTAGCAATTGCCAAAAGAATGACAGATGAAAGCAAATAGAAACCATCAATTTTAAAACCAGACAATCTGATTGCTTAGCTATTAATCACATATTTTTTTATTTATTGTATGGAAAACATAAGATGCACATGAATGCTCTAATATATATTTCTATAATGTGAAATTTTACCTCTTGCTTTTTGTGAGATATCTTTATGTTATATTTTCATCCTTTCCCTACTATGCTAAACTACATCTTTAAAGCAGTTCTGGGAGGCTGCATTTTGTGTTACAGAGATTTTAACAGAATTACTATTTGTGCTTTAGTATTTCGTACAGAAAGGAAATATGTGAAAGTCCCAGCACAGAGACTACAGTTCATAGCAGAAGAGCATTAATGAAGTTCCAAGTTGAAGAATATGCTATACAGAAACTAAAGACTCAGATGTGAATGTAGTTTCAGGATCCAGCCACAGGATCTTAAACATTTCATGGATTGGCGACTTCTGACAGGTCAGTACCATTTGGCCACTTACTAACATGAGGCTGCAGTTAAAAGTGTCACCTCATTACTCCTAGATAAATGGCAGTGCTGCACAGACTTTTTCATTAGGTTTATCAAAACTTTTGAAGAAAGTTTCATGCACATTAGGACACAAGATTCAAAGGTTAATTATAGAGCCTGCCAGCCCAATCTACAGTGTATACTAACTCTTTTCATTTTAAACCTCACAGTTTAGTGACTGTAAATTCTTAGAGGTGCTGAATATTACTGACAGAGGCAGGCTTCTGACTTAACTGGGAGATGCTGTTTAACATATGTAAGCAATATTATATGAAACACTAAAATGAGTTTAACAAACTAGCAGACACACAGCACATCACTGGTTAACAATGTCAAATGTTTCAAACTAGGAGTAATTAAATTGTGAGAAGACTGGAAAAAGAGAAAATATTTTTGCTAGTAGCCACTCTACACAAATATCAAAACTTCAACGTTATAGCTACTGACATAGTATTTATGCATAGCTTGGGCACACTGACAGTTTTCATCTCTCTGTAGCTGAGGTGTCAAACCAGATCAGCAACAATAGGGTTATGGTAGAGAACAGACATAGAAAGACAACATAACAGCATGGAAAGAATAAAAATTTGCAGTGTTACTGAGTCGGAATACAGACACCCTTCACCTTGGTAGCAGTTTTTTAGTAAGTATAAAGGTACTGTTGCAGGACTTGGTCAGTTAACTTTGTTTGTTTTATGTCAATAGTGATCACATGATAAGTTTTTCTTTCAAACACTGATGGTGGTTGTGTTGATCACCATTCAATTAATGACTATATCATGGCAAATCAAACAAAAATCCCCCAAAACAAACAAAAAAACAACTACACAAAAACAAACAAACCACCACCACCAAACAAACAAGGTCAACAGAAATGAATCTGAAGTCATTCTGCTCATAGCCAGACTACAGGAAGGAATTTTAGAATAACAGAGTCCTATTTCCTGAGTCTGAAATTGGTATGAAGGTATGCAGAATTTTGGTCACATATAAATATTTTTATCATGATACCAGTACTCTGAAAGTGATGGTACCATGCTCAGAACACAGACATGTTGTTCAGGAACTCTTTATCCCACGTACCATAACGCTTCTTATTCACAACAGGCTTAGAGATATAAAAATATTTTCAGAGTAGTCCCAAATAAGAGGTCTTCAATGCATCCATTTCCTTTCATTACAGGGTGATTTTTGAAGTATCTGGGTGCTTTTTGGATAAATACTGATGTGAATGTCTTTCCAGTACTTAAAAAGCTGGCCAGAACTCTGATGTATAATAGAATTGGACTTTTTTCGGAAATTTCTGTCAGCTAATGGTCTTGAAAAGATAGTGCTGTAATAAAATGAAAAAGGCAGAATGTTTTTTATATGAAGAATACCAGATACCTTCCTAGCATCCATTGTCACCTGTTGCAGAGATTTCATCTCAGGAATCCAACTGAGGAACAGGATAATTTACCTCTCTTATATCATATATACACTTACTTTACTAATGCCTCCAAAAGAAACTGCTTATGTTGGCCAAATATCATAGGTGAAAACCTATGTCAGACAGACAACTTAAAAGTATGCTTTCAAGGCATGTAAGACCTTTGGATCTCTACAGATAAAGACTGTCCATAATGTACCAGGATTAAAATCATAATTTCCATTATGAAAATGGAAACAAGATTGGAGGTGTAGAAAGGTCACTTGCAGTGAATACTTGGCAAAACATACTCTTTTCAACAGCTCACTGATTATCAGCTGGACTGTTTTTTTTGTTTTGTTTTTGAGAAATCAATAGTACACACGAGGACATAGATAAGTAGTTTGTTTCTTGAACAAGAAACATAGACAAGTTAATACCACTGCCCAGTTTTCACTGTGGTATTCTCAATGGATCTTCTGATCATTTTCTGACTGGAGATAAATACGTCAACTACACTCATGAAGTGTGATTGCAGAATCACAGGCTTGATGAGTTGGCAAGGTTTCATCATTTTATTGTTAAGCACTACACAAATCTTGGTATTGAATTTGTCTGCCCTAAAAGGCATTGCAAGCTCAGAAGCATTCACCTATGACAATTAGAATAAAAATTATGGACTTGATTTGGCAGATGCTTAGTTCATTGACAAGCAAAGAGAGTGAGACATTCACCACAGTCAGAGGTAAACTCTGTGATATGGCTCTCTCTGAACAACAACACAAGATAATCAAAATAACTGAAAGTGAGAATAGTAGGTTAAGCCTAGAGTGCTTCAAGAGAATCACGGCAGCATTCATGGATAGCTATATCAAAGGCAGAATGTGCCTATGATTTAAAAGTTTGAGGCACACTTTATCTAAGATAATAAACAGAGAATTTTTAAAGAAAAATTACTGGAAGCTCATGAACACACACATGAGAATTTAAATCAGTACACATTAAATAAAGTAGAGCAGAGCGTGAAAACACATGGGATTTGAGTACAAGAAATAGTGGTATTGAGCTTAGGTGGTAAGTCTAGTCTAAATTACTGACTAAAAATTAATAAATAGACTAATATCACTGTCAGAAGATGTGGGAATTACAGCAAATTCAGTGGATTTCACAACCAATGTAACACTAAATTTATTCCATTTTGAACGCAATTTTTCCCCAATAGACAGAGTTCATGCATCAGTCAGGCTTCAGGGTGAATGAACAAGATGGGCTTAGAAAGTTTAAACTAGGTTGAAGCTCATCTCTCAGGGGAAAAAAAAAAAAATAGTCAGCATCTTTCCTCAGCAACAACGAAAAGGCTATGCTATTCAAAATTAAAGAATACAAGGACATATGTATTTCAATCTCAGAAGGCAAGACAATACTGGAGCATAGAATCTATGTATAAGAAGGATTAGAAATGTCTTCAAAGTCAACATGAACCATTAGATGACCATCATTAGTTACTTTACCCCCATGATTTTTGAGAACAGGAAGTGTGAGGAGAGAGAGAAAAAAATTAACTCCTGGAAAATATACTGTCATTAAAGAAATAAAACAACAGCTCAAACAAAAGTGTTTGAAAGCAAATGAAAATCACAAGAGAACGTGGGAAAGCTTTTCTTCTGAATGAACTCGAACAACTCTGCCAACTGGTAGAGAAAGGGTGCTGTTTTTTTCTAAATATATATATATAAATAAATATATGATATAATAGTAGGTGGAATTTAAGAACAGAAATCATCATTAGACTCCAGCAAAAATAACCATGTTATTTCAAAAACACTAATTCTGAAAAAGAGGCTTACAAACTTCCTGAACAGAAAAAGAGATTTAAAGGCTGCTTATGAGAGTGAAGCATTTGCTGAAAATACAGGAGTTATGTCTAACAATGTCTCTTTCATTCAATGAAAGACTCTATTTAGAAATGGCTTTTCTGTTTTAATTACTCCCTGTAATACTTCCTAAACTTTTCTTAAAAAAAAAAAGCAAACACATGCAATAAATTACAGAAAAAACGTTCGAGGATTTACTTTTTGAGGCTATTGAATGATTAAATTTTCTTATATGTCATATTGTGATTTTTTTATGAACTTGTAACAGCTTTAGTAGCACTAGCCGTTACACTAAAACACTCTCAGGTTGCTTAGAATCTGGGTTTTTTTCTTTGTTTGTTTGGGGTTTTTGTTTGTTTGTTTTTAATTATTATTAGCTACTGGTTTCTTTCTTAGTGTTATTCAGGAAGAATTCAGAAATAATATCTGCCAGTGTAAACACCATACTACTTTATAGGAAAAGCACACTTTACCCAATGTACAGGACAGCTGCTGTTAATAACTTGTGTGCCACAGTTCAATGATCTTAGAACACTTACTACTAACTGGTGGACACCCAGGATGAATCTAGCAACATGTAGGAAAAACAGCTTCCAGTAATTATCAGGCTCTTACCTAAAGGCCTTTTTTTATTTCTCCAAGGGTTGTGTGCACAGTGATAGTTTTTTTTCCAGAAACATAAAACAAAACAAACAAACAAAGAAAAAAAAAAAAAAAACACACTACCACCCTGTGTCACGGTCAATTGGCAGGAAAGAAAAAAAATCTAGTAACGGAATTTCTATCTAGGCAAGTTCTCAAATGCATATAGCCTTGAGAAGTAAGCAAGTGGTTTTTTTTTAATTTTCTCTCTCTTGTTTGAAAGTTGACGAGGTTAAGGAAAACAGCATAGAGCTCTGAAATATCTTTTCATTTTCCTGCTCTGCGTTCTCCCACAGTTTATTTGCTTCTCATATCAGTTCAAGTGAAGGACAATTTTTCAAAGAAGGGAAGAAAATGCTACACATTTCTCCCCTCCCCCCAGCAATAAACAAACCTAAACCACTGTTGTTCTCTAGTACACACATACATATATTATATTGCTTATGGGGTTACAAAAGCTGTAATTGGGAGTTGGTTGTGAATATTGACAAACTTAGAAAGTTACAGTAAATTGTTTTTCTTCTCCCCAGAACAAATGCAATCATATACTTGTACATGATGTTACTTGCTGCTTATTGCTTTCACAATTAAGATTACAAACATAAACATCTGTTTTCTATTTTACCGAGTTTCATTCACTCAGTATATTCCCACATAACATACTTTGACAAGTAACCACTAAGTGCTTGGCAACAAAGAAGATTTAAAAATATATCTTTGATATTTAACAGTACAGAGATTTCTAACCTATTATAAAGGAATATCCCAACTCCCTATATTGTGTAAGAGCACACTAGCTATGCTACCAGATAGTAGAAGTAGCTAGTAGTTAAAAACATCAGCATGACATTAATGGAATACAAAAAGGTATTTTTAAAGTGAAATAAAAACCTGGTAAGTACACTGTAAAAATGACAACTTTGCAAGGTAGAGGATCAATGTTGTACTTAATGCCAAGCTTGCTATGCTATAAAGGCACATCAAACTACTCTGAACAGTTTCAGTTCTTTTCAGTGATCACGTCATTTAATGCCTGTATGATTAAGATATTTCAATAAATAAGATCTAGGGTCTCAAGTAAAATTTAAGTAATTTTTTAAAACATCTTCCAAGAAAACTTGGATTTTGGACTCTCCTCCCCTCCTCTGCTTTCCTTCCTGACAAGAGAAAAACATAATAAAAATTGCTTAGAGAAGACAGTAAAAAGGGAAGAAAACCAGTCAGCCAGCAGGTAGAATGAGAAGGAAAAAAACCTGTTATTCTTTGGCTCAGTTAAATTTAAGGAGGTGGTCCTCATTTTAACTCTTTCAATCATTCTTTGAGGCCTCACATCAATAATACATCAATGACACCATTGTATTCAATAATATTATTCTGATATGACATCATTAAATTTTGATCTATTATTGTTTACAGACAACACAAATTCTTTCCAGAATTGAAAGGTTTTAAACAAAAGCTAATAATACATATAAAATTTGTAAAAGGGAGTTTAAAAAAAAAAAAAACAAAAAAAACTACAAACCCTAGTGTGTATTGATGTGATCCTAATTAAAAAATTGTTTTAAAACTGTACTTTTCCTCATGTATCAACATTGACTCTTTTGTTAATTATGTCCCTTACTGCAGCTTTTAAAAAGTAAATAACAAATATACACATAGCTTGTCTCTAGTATATTCAAACTATTTACTACCTTCAGATATCTATAAAAAACCCTGCAATTTATTTTTCACACTTAAGATTTATTGTAATCACACTATCCTATGGGTAAACATATTTATTCAGATTTAATTGCAGTTGCAATGATTCAAATTTGCACTACTATCAACAAATTTAATGAAGCGCACTGTTTGAAAAGACCGCAAGTTTTCTACAAGTACATGCCATACTGTACTTTTAATGTCACTTTTTTATAAGACCTACATAGAAATGTTAGAAATGAAAATAATAATTTGATCAATCTTCAGAATAATCAGTTGTAACTTGAAATCCTACAATGACTTGATACAGAATTTTAATAGTATTTTCAGAACTTGTTTTCCATTTTTAATTTTAAATTTCATAATTGTAGGTGTTGTCATCACCCTCACAAGAAGTATTTAACAGAATTTTGTCTTTTAAGTCTTAATACTTCAAAAAGATAAGCCAAACACACAATAGCTATCATCATACCAAAATCATTTCAATAAGAGACTTTTTATTTAATAAATTCAATATTAAAAAATATATGTATATTTTCAAATGAAAATGCTCACATTTGGTTTACACTTCGAAGTATGGGGGGTTTTGCCAGTTGTTTTCTTTAAGAGAAAGACTACATGTCTGTTGCCAGATTCCTTTACCATCACAATATTAAAAGTTATTACTAAGCTCAATGTTTAACATGAGTACTCAGTCAAGCACTGCATATATGTAAATTAACATTGTCCTAAAATACACAGGAGTTATTTTTAAATAGTAGTATGTTTAGGATTCACAGGTGTTAATAAGGGCTTTAAAAAAATCACTCAGCTTAAAATGATTATTGTTTGAGTTTCTAGAAAGTCTGAAAAAGGTACAGCAAACTGTCCCAACTTGTTGATGTCTGTCACGTTAAGCTGACAGCAGGTGCCACTGGTAGGGAACAGCACTCATTAGCAGTAATCCTTGACACTGACTGTCATCCTGTTAAAATACTCTTAGGCAACTTACTGCCTACACATAATACCAGATTTATACCCACAACTAAACCTCTGCAATTCACTACTTTTTGAGTGCATTTTCCAAACATACATTAGAATGAGATGTAGCCCCAAATCACCTACATTCAGCACTGAAGAGGCAACATATAGTAATAACATATTTAGTGAAGTTCCCTACTGTAAAGATTTTGGTAAACTAATCCACTTAAGGAGAAAATACAGATCGTAACACTGCATGAAATTTATCAAACTTTTTTTTTTAATGTTAGTTGCATATATTTTTTTCTTTGTATTCCTGTATTAATCAATTAGTTGCTAACAACGATTCTCATTCAATGTTTACATCTTACATCGCTATACTGCAGTGTGTACAAATGTGCGATCCTAAGGGGAGAGAGAACAGAAGAGTTCCTGGCAGACACAGAGACATTTGAGATATTTTTCAAAGTGTATCTTATTTCTATGAACACTCTCATAGTTAATGGGGTTTTTTTGGAACCATATTTGCTGTTCAACCTTTTTTTTTTTTTTTTTGGGTATATAAATTTGCTATACTTGCAAAGAAATACTAGAAGCTTGAAGAAAGAAACTGTAAGTAGTAGCAGGTAAAATTGAACTCGTTATAACTGCTGTTAATCTAAATGTCATGATACTCATAAGAACCAGCATTGGTAGCCTCTTATTATTTGAAGATAGAAATTTAACAAGGCAACATGAAAACTTCATATGGACTACATTTTCTGATCACTTGCATTAAAAAATGTTAACATTTACAGAAAAAGGCTTTTTGAATGCTTAGGGAATGGAGATCTACCTCATTAAAAGATGAAAAAAAATAATGTTGCAGTGGGGCTGTATAGTGATTCTTTGTGTATGCTAGTTAGGAAGAGAAAGAAGCTAAAACATACAACTCATATGAGACTGAAAGCAGAAGAAAATTTGAAGGTTTCTTGTCACTAGAGGAGTGAACAACTTCAGAATACCTTTCAAAAAAGCCATGTAGCATAAATCATCTCCAGAAAGGACTCTGTTTGGATAACCTTGAAACTAAAATATTGATTCATGGGACAGACAACTGATTTCATGTGACATGCATCCTTCAAGAGGCAGGTGGTCAAAATCCTGCCTTCACTTCTCCACCCCATCTGTTTCATTGTCTCTTTACCTCCCTATTCTTCCCTTGCTGTAGAACTCAAACACACATTTCCCTTCTCCTCCCAGTGTAAGCATTTTTTTTTTTTCGGCTGGTTTCATTGATTGCTTTCTCTAAGGCATTTAGGATTACATCAAGCAAAAAATATGGGTGTCAGAGTATATGCTAATATTCTATGCAGTCCTAAAATATTTCTTAGAGAAATGTGTCTCCTATATTTTGGTTATCCCCTCAAGTAGTGTAGAGCAATTTTTAAGGATCCAAGCTTGTAGCTTGAAACACATATCTTTGTCAAAACATTTTGGTATATTCCATTCACTGGACAAAAAAAGGCATAAGAAAAAGCAATACTTAAAAACACTCACCAGTTACTTATTTCTGGTCTTGGTATCATACAGAAAAACAACCTCAAAAATATGGGTATATGATATATTCTATAGAATTAAGAACTACTCTGTAGGGCTTTTTTCCCTAGGATTTGCTGGTAACATGCATCCCAAATAACTGAAAATATTGACTCCATTTTTTAAAATCAATGTCTTGTTGAGAGACAAATATACACACAAGATTAACAGTTTAACAGGCAAAAAAGGAAAATGAGCATTACAACTGACGCATGCTTAAGCAAATGTCATTTCCTTGTTTCTTGGAAATTATTCCTCTTTACTTTTTACAGATTTGCTCCAGAGTTGTGTATGAAAAAGGGTATAGTTTCACTTGAAATGACAAAGTTAATCCCCCTCCAAAACTGTATCACAGTAATTGCTGTTATTATTTTGGAAAACTACCTAAAAGTTTTACAGCAATTCATTTAAAAACATTACTTTCACAAACATACGGAGGAGATACTTTTGGGTAACTCAGAAGATAATTCTGATGCAGTATTACTTTGTTGTTGTTGTTTTCAGATTTAGAGACTATATAATTTTTTTCTTTGTATTTATTCATATAAGAAAGTAAATTGCTGAAATCTAGAAATTCGTATGTTACACTATATGCTAAAACTATTTGTGTTTACAAATACTCCCTTTAGAAAAGCAACTATAAAACTATAGTTATATTATAGTTACTATTCCTCTAGTAGCAGACTAGTAACTGTAAAGACATATTACTCTTAAGACATGGACCATGTTAACTGTCTTCTGCATACGTTGTTGAATGTTGACTGAAGGTGGTCCTGCAGCCGACCATGAAAAAGATGAAGTCAAGGAACATTCTTAAAGAGAGAAGCTCATTAAACCATATTCAGCACACTTTTGCCCACTTCATAGCACTTGCTTTCAGAACATGTAACTATCTCTTCAGAACACTACAATTCTAATGAAGTATGAGTGTACCACTGGAGAATCATACATAACTAACTACAGATGTTAAGGAAAGACGACAACGTGATTCAAGTATGTTTGACTTGAAAGTAATTAACCTAAAAAAGATTAAAAAAATAAGAATGGAAGAAAACAAACTGAAAAAATCAGTATGTAAAATAAAATGTCAGGAAGAGAAAGTTGTAGAAATTGTTATGAAATTCTTGCCTTTGAGGCAGTTTGAGTTCCAAATTTATATTGCTTCTTTGATACAAAATGATTCTGATGGCATGTCTTGGAGCAGTCTACTTTCACTGTTGCTCACATATGAAAATAGCCATTTCACTATGAAAATATTTCACTGAAAACTTTCTTTTGTAAGAAAGAACTTTTATGAAGCTTTTCATACTGAATATAATATTTCAATCATAGGTTATAGAAAAACTCTTATGTAGATTTTATTAAACAAAATTTAAACAAAAGTTAAGTAATTTAACTGTATGTGTTAGTTTTCTTCTGAAGTGAAATGTGATTTATCTAAATAAATTATTTCCCTCTTCATCTAGTCAAGGACTTGCAGAGGTGACAAACATTTAACCTTGGCTGTTTTACAGCTAAACACAAAGATGACACCCCAGATGGCTTAGAAGGTAGAAGTTTGCTTAATATTTCAGGTAACTATAAACATGTCATACCTATACTAAATATAGTATCTTTTTTCAGACAGCTTCTATGTTAATCTAAAAAGGTGGTGCTAATCTTCAGATGGATCTAGGGGATGACTGTATCTAAAATCTTTTCCTTCTATCAATCTATTTTATGAAGATAGAACTCTCAGTCTGTCTCAGCTTATACATTTAAATATCCTCCAAAGCTTTACATTAAAGACTGTCTCATTATACTGTTATACAGAAAGTATATATCAAAAAGGCTTCCCAAATGAGCATTATCTTTCTGAAAAAAAAAAAAAAATCCTTAAAACCTTAGGAAAAAAGTGTTAGAAACCTGGGACATACTGATTTTTAAATGTCATAAAAACATGTCTGCTTGATAATAATTTAGAGATTATGACAGTATCAACCGTTGGACTACCAGGCTCATTTCTTACTTATGGCCTAAAAATACCCCTTGGTCAAAAAATTACTCTTCTTTTTCCATCAGTTGCCAGTCGCAAGTTTGTATTAAAACTAACAAAGTTATGATTCTGGGGAGAGAAATTTTGAACTAGGCCAGGGTAAAAAAAAAAATATAATCCCAAAACTCAAAAATCTTCCCTTTCCACACAAACACCAGCTTTAGCAGCCACAGAAGTCCATAGAGTTCTCCAGATTCTTCTATTCTCTTTCTTAATTGGATGTTACTATTATACCCCTCTTAACAAACCTCTTCAAGCTTGGGTAGATCTAATTTTGTATTTGTTTGTCTACTGTTCTTCCCTAAGCAGTAAATGTTCTGTTCAAGCTTGTGAAGATTAATTTCAGTTCTGGTAACCAGAGCATGGGATAGCATCCTTCCCCTCTCATCTCCTGTCCCCCTTCTTCAGAGGGTTAGAGGTAAAAACATTCTAGTGCTCTTTTTTTTTACTTCAAACAAAATGTAATGCCTTGACTGGCTCCACTGAATCAGTGATAGCCATTTCAAAACAAATTCTGCAAATCTTTACACATCTTCAAATTGTCAAGATCCCTTTTTATCATGAAACAATTTTCTAGTTGCAAAAGCCTTGTCTGGATCGATCACTAGAATACTAACCTGCAAAAGCTAGTCTAAAAATAATGACAGCATTTCCTGGGCTAACACAAATGTAACGTATCAGATTCATTTAAATACACTTCTCCCCTAAAACTTCAGGAATCATCAAGTCCTTATCTTATATAATTTACTTATGTGAACTTTAGAAAATATAAATTTAAATCTGTAAAGAAGAAAAAAAAGCTGCATACTGCTCACATTGATTTTAGTAATAAACTTTTAAATGTTTACTTCTTAAGAAAACAGTCAAGATTATAAAATGCTGGATATGCATCTACTGGATGTCCACACTGATACAATTTAAAGCCACACTAAGAAAACTAAGCACAAACTTATGGAAAACCTTTGAAGTCCTTTAAGATTTGCTTACCTTAGATGCCCATAAATGACTCAACCTAGTAAGTTAGCCTTTAAGAACTTATAAGAAGGCTGTTTCTTATCCTCTGTTGATGCATTACACCAGGTTTTAGTAGACAAAATTCAATTGTTTGCCCATTCATGCTATAAATAACTTCTACCTTATCAAATCTCATATGACTTCTGACTGAGCTGCAATAATATCAGTTCTTTAATAATGAAGAAATCTCCTTTCAAATCATTTGAAAAACCTGTGGATCGTTTTTCAAAATTCTTCAGAATATTCAAAACATTCAGGAAACTTAGTCTACTTAAACAGTATTTCCTTTAAAAGTAAGAAAAGTATAACTCTGACTTGTTTCTCTATGGCAACAATGTTAGAAAAAAAAATCTAAGGAGAAATAACAATGTTAATGTTTATTAGGCATCTCCTTGATATTTTTGCACGAAAGGATTTTTGCTGAATAAAGACAGATAGGTATAATCAAAACTAATCTATAGAGATCTGAAAAAATTATTCCCTCTGAAAACCTATATATAATAGAATGGGCTATACACTAAATCATTGTCTATTAGGTAGATGGAAGAACATAATAGTAATTCCCATTTGCGGTCTAGTTCTCAAGAAATATTGATTTTGCCTGATAGCAAACACCTCTTAATGACAGCAGAGTTTTATGTCATCATAACATTGGTCACAACAACCCCCTGCAGCGCTACAGGCTGGGCGCAGAGTGGCTGGAGAGCAGTCAGACAGAAAGGGACCTGGGGGTACTAATTGACAGGAAGCTCAACATGAGCCAACAGTGTGCCCGGGTGGCCAAGAAGGCCAATGGTATCCTGTCCTGTATCAAAAATAGCGTGGTCAGCAGGACAAGGGAAGTGATCCTTCCCCTGTACTCTGCATTGGTGAGGCCACACCTGGAGTATTGTGTTCAGTTCTGGGCCCCTCAGTTCAGGAAAGACATTGAGGTGCTGGAGTGGGTCCAGAGAAGAGCAACAAGACTGGTGAAGGGACTTGAGCATAAGACCTATGGGGAGAGGCTGAGGGAGCTGGGGTGGTTTAGTCTGGAGAAGAGGAGACTTAGAGGTGACCTCATCACTCTCTGTAACTACCTGAAGGGAAGTTGTAGCCAGGTGGGGATTGGTCTCTTCTCCCAGGCAGTTAGCAATAGGACAAGGGGGCATGGGCTTCAACTCTGCCAGGGGAAATTTAGGCTGGATATTAGAAAGAAATTCTTTACAGAGAGAGTGGTCGGGCATTGGAATGGCCTGCCCAGGGAGGTGGTGGACTCGCCGTCCCTGGAGGTTTTTAAACTGAGATTGGACATGGCACTTCGTGCCATGATCTAATAAACGGACTAGAGTTGGACCAAGGGTTGGACTCGATGATCTCTGAGGTCTTTTCCAACCCAGTCGATTCTGTGATTCTGTGAAAACTGAAGTCAGAGTCTGGTTTTAATATGTGTGTGCGTGTATATACATATATATATATATACACACACGTATATATATGTGTGTATATACGTGTGTATATACATATATATATACACACGTATATACACGTGTGTGTATATATATATATGTATATACTATTATTACAAATTATTTTATTTGAATGAACCACTATGACTACTTACTCACAAGTCTTCAGTGGGACCACAGTAATATACAAAGCAGCCTCCTTAGAAATGCTGTTCAACAACATTCTTAAGAGTCATATAAAAAAGCTTTATACCTTCTGTAGTACTCTCCTCTTACCTATGTCCTATTTGAATGTCATTAAAAATATGAGAAAGGTGTGCTCACTTTTTTCTTTACCATGCCTGCAAAGCAAATGCCTCTCACTGTGTAAAAGCATTTGTTTTTCAAAAAGGTATGTTCCTAGAATACTTCAGTTTGGTTTTTTTATTCCATTTAAAATACTCGTTCACACAGAATCACAGAATCGACTGGCATGGAAAAGACCTCAGAGATCATTAAGTCCAACCCTTGGTCCAACTCCAGTCCATTTACTAGATCATGCCACTAAGTGCCATGTCCAATCTCAGTTTAAAAACCTCCAGGGACGGTGAGTCCACCACCTCCCTGGGCAGGCCATTCCAATGCCTGACCACTCTCTCTGGAAAGAATTTCTTTCTAATATCCAGCCTAAATTTCCCCTGGCAGAGTTGAAGCCCATGCCCCCTTGTCCTATTGCTAACTGCCTGGGAGAAGAGACCAATCCCCACCTGGCTAGAACTTCCCTTCAGGTAGTTATAGAGAGTGATGAGGTCACCTCTGAGCCTCCTCTTCTCTAGACTAAACCACCCCAGCTCCCTCAGCCTCTCCCCATAGGTTCAAGTCCCTTCACCAGTCTTGTTGCTCTTCTCCAGACCTGCTCCAGCACTTCAATATCTTTCCTGAACTGAGCGGCCCAGAACTGAACACAATACTCCAGGTGTGGCCTCACCAATGCAGAGTACAGAGGAAGGATCACTTCCCTTGTCCTGCTGACCATGCTAATTTTGATACAGGACAGGATACCATTGGTCTTCTTGGCCACTTGGGCACACTGTTGGCTCATGTTGAGCTTCCTGTCAATTAGTACCCCCAGGTCCCTTTCTGCCTGACTCATTGTCGCAGTCAACAACCTCACACCCACACATTGCTCACTCTTATGTCAGGTAAAATTATACAGAAGTCACCTAATGCCACCTATATTTTTCTTGAAGTCCTGGTGATTAGCACAGCTTAAAATGGGAAGAAGTGAAAATGAGATAGTTAATCCTCTTATGGTGCCTGTACAGATTAATAGAGGAAGGCTCGCCTAAAGGGGAATATAAACCAAATGTTCCCCTGTCATAACCAAGGATGTTCCCTAGTTTAATCTTGCTAGTAAGGTCAAGCCTTTGTGCAACCCACTGTCTCCTTATGCCTTCTTCCAGTTGGATCCAAGGGAGAGCATTGAAAAACTAGTGCAGCTAGTGCTGAACAAAAGAGAGGCAAATTTATTCTCTCTGTGGATGTCTTAAGGCTAGGCAGCTAAAACTATTCTTTTATTATAAATTAAAGCTGAGTTGAACAGCAATTTACCAGGAGAAAAAGGCAATACACTTGCAGCAAGAATGTTAGCTTTTGATGTTAACATCTTAAATGTAATTTCTGAAAAGTTTATGCTCATTTGCCAAATTACTAGCACTCAGTTTTTCCTAAAACATTTCTTAAAGAAGCTCCACAGATGTCTGCTGAAATAATGAAAAGTAATATATCCTCATTTTCATGAATGAGAATTTATGCAGTGCGTTGCCATCAGCAGTAATGGAAGTTGTATGCAACTATCCCAGCGGACACTAATAGAGAGGCACTCCTAAATACACAAAGAAAGTGAAAAAGCTAATAAATTCAGACTTAAAAGAAACACAGAAGACATTTATTGTACATTGTACGTGGTGATTTAAAGATCTAGAATGGAAATATTACTGTATTCAAGCGCTGTATTTACCCAGAAGATGCTCTCATCTTTAAGGCAGATAGGCATACATTACATTATAACTCTCCAGCTACAAGATATCAAATTGAGCAAAACACTAACTTCTGTCTGCCATTCCCTGTCTTCCTCATTCACACAGGGCTGGGATGGCAGGGCCAGAACAAAGAAGCCTGTTCACATTCATAAGTTACTCAAGAAGAGATACTTCTATTAGTGCTCCCAAGGTCAAAACACAGAAATATGATATTGTCTCAAGTTAAAGTAAAAATACTAGGTACTCAGAAAGGACCAGCCTCTCACCTAGGAATATACTACAGATGTATAATTATGAGATTAATATGTAATAAATAATACCAAATATATACTTCTATAAGAAAGGTCCAGCAAAATTTTTAAAAATACCTAGTTCAGACTTGTTGATATAGAACATGGTAGTCAATGAGGGCCTTTAAATCCTGAATGTATCATTTTCAGTGAACGTAAGTGAGCAGGAGTTCTCATTATGTCCTTACAGAAGTGTACACACAGACTAGCTTGAAAAGTTTGTTTTATAACAAAACAAACAAAAAAAGAAATAATCAAGACCATGGGATGAAGACCAGAATAATATATTTTCTGAAAGATATAATGTCTTAGAGTAAGGAAGAAGATCAAAACAAAGAGGGGAGAAAGATTGTATGAAAAGACAGAAGGGATGAAATCTGGTGATAGTTGAAGTAACAAAAAAGGTAAAATAAATTTCTGTAGCAAGGTGGAATAATAGAATTAGAGGTAAAAGCAGTCTGCAGGGAGTAAGCAAGAAGTACAGAAGGAAGAGCAAACAATGCATTTTAATTATTGGTGTTGATGTATATCCCTTGTTTGTAAGCAAACAAGTAATATTTTTTAATATTCTTTTATCTCCTACAGCAGTATCTTTTTGAAACTTCATGATGTGATGATAATTACCCTGGATAAATGCCTCTCATCTAAGTTTATTCATTTTGAAATTGTCAACTGTTTTACATAGACATGCAAAAAGCCAACAATAATGTTTTCAGAGGTTAGTGTGTTCTAAACAAAAGGGAGAGGCATCCTGTATCATCACAAAAAAAAAAAAAATCCTCATTGATGTAACTGTAGCCACAGACTAGCCCCAGTAATATTTTCATATAATATTTTCCCCCTCCCAGTAATATCTTCACTGAAACCCTGTTTTAGAATTTGACTTGGTTGGCAACTAGCAGCCTCCTTTCCAATTTCCAGCCAAATTAATTCTTAGGAACTGACAACCTTTTCATTAAATTTTGTCTTTACTTCTGTGATAGAGCAGGCTGGGTTAGGTGAGGGCTCCACCACTACCCCAAGCTGAATGTGAACCAAATTAAGGGGTCTAAGAAGTTGAAGGCATATTCAATTCTAGTGTTCTGCCTGAGCTAATAAAATGGCATGGAGTCATTCACTTTCTGCACATTCATACAGACACTCCTTCAGGCTTTTCTTGTATGACATGTTTTCTGTTACTCTTTTTCCTAGTGACTTTTCTACATCTGTTCTAACTTTTTAAACCCATGAGATATCTTTAACATGACGACTGGGCTTGAGCCAAGAGTTCCAAATGAAGCCTCATCAGTGCTAATCTATAGACGGGCAATAAAAATTGCAGAATCCACAAAAAATAAAACCCAACCCCGATCACAGAATGAATCAAAGCCTTTGACTGAAGTAATGGGCACACAAAATAATTTAGCAGTAAGACTGTAAAAATTACTTCTAGATATTTTTCCTCCCAAAGCTTCTAATGTTTCTAATAGAGCTCTTATATGAAGCACTGGAATCACTAATACTAGGAAAGTAACAAAAAAAACAACATCTCTTGCAATCTCATAATTTAGTTTAATTACTCGCTATATTAGTTTCCTAACCTCACAGCTTTCCATAAGTGGAATATAATTTTATCTAGATGGCTTTGCAATTTCACATAACAAACTGAAAATGTTGCTCTGATATCAAAATACAACTCAAAATGACCTCTAGAATCTTATGGAATTATGCAACACTCCTTTCCCAAAGTATTTGTTTTTACATACTACTAATAAGCAATTATTTGTGTAGTGCTCACACTTGAGCTTGAGCTTTTTTTTTTTTCCTCTACTGAGGCACAGTTGAAAGCTAAAAGAAGTAAAGAAGTATTTTCACCCTTGTGTATAAAGCAGAGTGCTCCAGTCTGTATGTTACAAGCTGTCACATGGGCTACATAACAGTGCCTCTTTTCAGTGAGAGTACCTACAGCAGCACCCTGTCTTCAGAAGTGACAAGAAACAAGAATCTAAGAGGAAACTATGCAAACAAACTGCCGCATCCTCAGCACATCCACAGTGAGCAATTGGTATCACACAGACTGTCTGAAGGAGCACCTATAGGCTTAATCATATAAAGTACGGTTGTATCAGAAGGAGAAAGTAGCATTTCCGCTATAGGTGTTTGTACTAAAATGCACAGGAAACATGGTTACAGCATGAGAATAAGCACCTATAACACAGGAACGTGCCTTCTAGCCAGCTGCTTCTGAAGTTACAGAGTCTTTTTATCCAATTTACACCTAGCACTTCTTTCTTGAGGAAAAGCATTTTAGTGCTTTCAGGCTACAGTCAGTAGCCGAGAGCAAGTGCTAACGCGAGTATGGAGGGCAGATTTATTAGCTTTTCTGAAGACACATAAGAATATGACTTTATGTGTCAAAGTAATGAATCTTCAGATCTCACCACCATGAAGATATTTAACAACAACAAAAAAGAAAGAAAGTCTTAAAACACAATAATGCAAACCGTGAAACTTACCATGTCACACAGGAATCAATTTAGAAATGATCTTCAGTGATTGAGGGGGTGGGGCACGGGGAACAACACAGTAAACCATAGTTTGATTAATGACAGCAAATATGGATTCAGACAAGGGAGGTCTTACTTAACTAACCTTCTCAAGTTCTTTGAAAAACATAACTGTTAAAAAAAAAGAAGTGAATACAGCATAGTTAGATTTTTCAAAGAGCACTAGACAGTGTTTTTCCTAATAGATTAATTGCCAACCTAACACCTATGCAATAGAAACTGAAATAGGCTACTAAATATGAAGTAGTTTTGAAAAGTGAGGAAGTGACAAATAAAATATCCCAGTAATTCTGGGAGTTTTCAGACCCCTCTTGCTCACAAACATGTATAGCTAATTAAGTCCTTATCTTGGTAAAAATGACTTAAAAAAAAAAATTGTAATATTCACTATTAATAAGTACTAGTGTTATATCCAGTAACAGAGTGTCTAATAGGCCTCCATGTAAATTCTATATACATTTTTGGAGCTTGTGAAAACAGAATTCTGTAATAATGACATGAAATTCAGAAGCATGCATTTCTAATATTAAATCTAGCAATGGAAAAATGTATTTAGTCATGTAAACCAGAGACCATGGTACCAGCTACTAGTTCTGAGTGATAAAGGCACTGCAATACTCCTATTCAAGGAAACATATTTGAGAAACATTTTACAAGGAAGCTGAAGGTGATATGGTTGATTTATTTTATGTACATCACTGCCAACTCTGACAGTGCTAACTTCACATCCATTTTCCTCCTCTGCAAGGTGCAAAGAATAAGCCAAGTAAGTTGATGAGATGAACAAGCTTGAACATATAGCTTCTCTTCAATACACACCACAGGAAAACAAAGGTCTTTTTTTTTTTTTTTTTCCCTTGATGTTGCACTTGTATCACAAATTTTGTGAAAGTTGGAGACAGTATGAAACAAATCAATTAGATGATTTTTGGGTACTCACACAAGATAAATTATGACAGCAAAAATTATTAGTCATACGGAATAAAATATTGAGTTAGGAGACAAAAAAGTGAGTTTGAAAGTCCCTTAGACAGTGTAAATAAAGGAAAGGATCAATGATACAAATACAGCAAAGGTACATGGAGTTAAGAGCAAATTCAATTTGCCAAATCAATGTTTTCCAGTGTCTCTCTCAGACTTCTTTCTTAATATCTGAATCATCTATACCCATACAAGTAAATAAGATTTTCAGGTTTGCGTTCACATGTCCTTTTCTTTTCATGCATGATCAATACTGAGTTTGCAAAAAAGAATGAAGCTGCTCAGGTCAAGAAAATCTCTGCTTCTCAGTCTTCAGGTTAAAATCCAGTGTCAACTAGACTTGGATGTATGAAAACTTCCTTTTCTGTGGGAAAAGGAAGTTTATACACATGCCTTAGAAGCAGAACTAAAGCCTGGAATGAAAAGGGGAAAACAAAAAATTCAGCAAGCAGGAAAAATTATCATAAAGAAATATGCAGTGCATGGCCTTTTATTAGACTAAATGTCAAAAATCTCTATCTGGTGGTATTACAGAAGCATCCAATATATAATACATTCCCTGTAGCGAACTCTCTTTTGTTTACAAATGATTTGTTTTTTTAAGGGATCTTATGCAGTATCTGACAGATTAGACCTCTCATGAAACAAGACCCTGTAAAAAGCAGCAAATGGTATTGACCCGTCACAAATTAAAACATTATTTAAAATACTTAATGCCTGACGATACCACAAGGTTTTATGAAAGATACTGTCCTAGGAAAACTGTGTTGAAACATACTAATGGAAATGCAAGTTCAAGTACTAACAAGATGTTTTTGTGGAAAAGGTAAGACAACATTCCCATAAAAGAACCTAAAAGGTGGCTTTGCATCTTGTAGAATTACAAAGGGCATTTTGGCTTTGATCTATAACGAAATGGAAGGAGTAAGATTCAACCTTTGTCTGCTTCATAACTTTATGTCAACACAAGAACCATGAATTGAATGTTTTTATGTATATAATAAAAAAAATATATAAATATATACATTAATATACACCTGATACTCCCTTTGACTGAAACGATTGATCAAAACCATGACTAAGTACTATTAACATAACACATATTTGATTACAGAAGCAATTGGTAATGAGGGCACAGGAAAAATGTTCAAAATAGGAAATACAGGAGTATCTCCTACCTCTTGCCAAGTGTTCATTTGATGTGATTTCTACATACAAGCAAATGCACAGAAAAGATAGGGGAAAGACTAGGTTTTTAAATATCTAATACACTAGTGCTGTACCATAACTTTAAAAGTTAATTGCACTTTAAATCTGCCTCTATGAAGATAGTAAAAGTTCCATTTACAACAAACGGGCCTTGACCATTTCTATTGACTTGCTTCAAACTAAACTCAAGTAAACTGCAAAACAAGTAAAACTGCCTTCTTTATACAGACCATTGAGTCCAAGCCCCTGCTAAGATCAGGGCCAGACAGAGCAGGTTGCTCAGGGCCATGTCCAGTGAGGTTTTTTATTATCTCCACGGATGGAGACCACAGCCTCTCTGGGCAACCTGTTTTGATGTTAAGCCACGCTCACTGTGGTGGGTTGACCTTGACTGACTGCCAGCTACCCACTCAGCCACAGTTTCACTCCCCCTCCCTCAGCCAGAGAGGGGAACAAAAACAGATGAAGAAGCTTGTGGGACATCACTCATCAATTACTGTCAAGCAAAAAACATTAAATTGACGTATTGCCAGTTGTTATGGAGTTGGATGGTGAGAAACAAAGACAAAAATTAAAATAATGTTTTTTCCCCTTTCTCCTTTGTTCCTACCTCAACTTCAATGCTTCAGTCCTGACTTTCCTACCTCTCCTCCCACCCCAAGCAGTACAGGGGCAGATGCAACATGGGTTAGTCAGTCCACAATAGCTCACTTCTGCTGCTGCTTCTTCCCACACGCTGCAGTCCTTCAGGACAAATCTGCTCCAGCATTGGTCTTTTCCACAGGCAGCAGTCTTTCAGAGTAAACCTGTTCCAGCATGGGTCCTCCATGTGCCATAGATCCTTTCAGGAGAACCTGCTTCAGCATAGGTACTCCACAAGCTGTAGCTGCTTCAGGGAATACCCACCTGCTCCAGCATGGGGTCCTCCATGTGCTACCGTATGGATATCTGTACTGGTGCGGTCCTTGCTGCAGGGAGACAAGTGCTGCACCATAGTCTTTTTCATGGATTGTGGGGAGTCTCTGTTCCAGCACCTGGAGCACCTCCTCCCATTCCCTTTTCTCTGACCTCTGTGTTCGCAGGATTGTTCCTCACACTTTTTCCTGCTCCTCACTGCTCGTGCAGCATTTTGTCCTTTCTTAAATATACTTTCACTGAGGCACCATCAATTTGGCTGACGGGCGTAGCTGTGTCCTGCACTGCCTCAATTGTGCAGCTGGCCACTCTTCTCACAAAAGCCATCCCTGCAGGCCACCTCCTCCACTACCAAAAATTTGCCACCTATACCAAACACATTCTTATACCATGGTATGATACTTTTCATCTTTAGAAAACTTCTTGAAGTCTGTTTTTTGAAATCTTTCTTATTTGAAATAACCTTTGAAAAGTTTTTGAGCTAAACAAAAACTCAGCACATGCAGCTAACAGTCCTTTTTAAAGAATTTTTTTTTCAAGGTAACCACTTATAGACCAAAGCATGTAAAATGAAAATGCTAGCTAAAGACCTAAAAATGAAGTTCAAGAAACAAGAATCTAAGAATTTTCTCATGTTCACACTTAAACAACAAACATTTTTTTCTTTAATGTGTTCAAGCAGCAAAAAAAATTAATGTAATGACAAAATCTAGTTAAAAAAGAATGAATAGTTGAAATATAGGTTACAAAATAGTACCCTAAGTACATATTACTCTAGGTACAGCTGTTCCATACTCTGGCCCATAGAAGCCAAAACCAGAGGCCCTTAAGGCCCTGCCCGGGCTTCCTGTATGAATGAGGCAGAACTTTTAAGACCACGAAAACCTTACTGCATAGTTTATACATACACACTTTTGTTACTGTTGGTTTCTCATTTTCCATCATCCTCTGTTTTTCACTGAAAAATACCCTAACAGAACTTCTTCAGGAATCTGCAAATGACATATTTAAGAAAACTAACCCTGAAGAGATGCAAGTTCAGCCTGTACTAGAGTACTCTTAGTATATAATTAAACATAATTATATGTCCCTCAATATAGAAGTCACACTAAAAATCAGTGGGAGTATTCTTAAATATCTCTCATTGTCACAAATATTGTGTTTACAGTTACTCATAGCAATCAGCAGGATGTTTAGCATTTTGAACAACCTAAAAATCAACAGATGACATCCAAAAAAAGCTTAGCTAGACCAAAAAAAAAAAAATAATATATATATATATATATATATATAAAAAAAACAACATTCACTTCCTCTTCCATCTTCAGTTTCTCCACAGAAAGCAGAAACATAAAATAACTTTCACCATTCAGACTTCCAAACATGCTCAGATGGACTGTTAATATACATTTGAAATATGGTTTATTTGAGTGAGATTGTTTGCAGTGTAAAAGTCACTTCAAGTATAGCTGTAAATTTAGCATACATAGAAGCTAATTTTTGGAAGAATGGAAAAAGTGAAAAATCAGCAAATGACAGCCTTACATAGCACAAATCCTCTAACTGACAGTGTATTTTAATTGAATGTTTATCTATATATAGATAAATGGATTATAGATGAAGCATACTATATTTTTCAGTTTAGAAATTACGAATCACATTTTATAGTAACATTAGGTATTTGAAACTAATTCAGCTAGTGTTACTTCAATTTTAATTCTAAACTTAATTTTATATGATCCAACATTAAACAGAAAATAAATTATAATGCTCTTAAAGAGCTGTTTACACATATAAACAATTTAAGTAGTACAAAACACACTGTAGGTCAAGTATCAGTGAAGGATTAAACTAGAGAAATAACAGTAAAAATTCGGGGTTTTCCTCATGAATGATGAACAAAACTGTTAGATATTTTACGTGCAAAATATAGAAATTAAACATACTCTCTAATTTTGGTCACTGATTAATAATCATGAGCATGTAAGAATACACATTTTAGTAGCATATGTAATCTTATTTTAACAGACAATTAATCCTCTCTGATACTTCTATATAATTTTTATCAGTAGGAATAAAATTAGGCCTTTTGCTGCAAATTCTCATGTTTGGACTGAAACTGTTCTACATACTTAGGCTTTCTTAAAATTCTGTACTATTTAGCAAAAGTGAAAGTTATTTTGCTTCTTGTTAGTAAAATGCATTTATTTTCCAATTAGCATTAGTGATCACTCCTCAAGTATGAAGAGAAAAATGTTGTTCAGATCTGTCATAAGTTTTGATCTGAATAAATATGTGTAATAAAAAAGTCAGGGGTGGGTGTAATCCGTCTTTCAGTTTAAAAGAAGAGTTTATTGAGATCATTAGGATTTGTTAAAAGTGTAAACAAAGAAATAAAAAAAGTTCATTAAAAAAAAATAGGCAAAGGTTTTTTTTACGCCCCCCCTCAGCATATCCTATAATAAAAAGTCACAGGTAAACGAGTTTACAGAATGTGCAATAAGTCCTTCAAATTAAAAGTGTCTGCATCACATTACTTAATGCAGGAACTTTATTCCTCACTATTTCAGCATTATGAGACAACACTTTCTTCCACTGCTTACACATTCTTTATGTCCATCTGGTGCTCTTGTACAGTGTCAGATTGAATAAGATTAAATATCTAAAAATATTCTGATACTGTATTATTGTAAATTCATGAGGAAAACAATAATTTGATTACATACTTGTGAGTAGAGATCAAAATGGTTTAGGTGTACACAATATTCTATGTCTTACAGCAAAGTCCTTGAAAAAGGTCAGATCTTCAAACTGCAATACAATCTGTTACAGGTTCTTGCCAACCAATCCATTGTAAATTAAGTTACATAAATATTATTTTCACCTTTTTTCAACTAACAAGGACACTACTACTTTCAAACTTCAGCACCCTTTATGTGCTTCCTGTTAAATCATTTAGTCACTGCATTGAGTTACCTATTTAAATGTATATAGATTGTGTGTCAGTTCAACTTGGCTCTGTTCTTCTCTTATTCCTAGAAGACCAGTGTTACATTTCCCTTTTTCCTTCCCATCCTCATTCTAATAGGTACTGTTAGCTTTTGCAAGGTGTTACAGAATTCATTAGGGTCTATATATACAGGCCTCAGTGTGCTGCACACTCAATGGGATTCAGTTGCCTAAACGTAGAATTTTAAATTATCTAAGATATACTCAGCTTCAAAGGGGTGCTTCAGATGGCTATGAGCCTCCTACAAGTCCCCCTGACATATCTTTTGGTCTTGTAAAGATGACTCATATCTTATAAGGTCTTGAAGAGCCAGTATAATAGATGTTCTCCATTTAGTCTAGATGATCCTATCTTTTCTAAAACAATTGAGTATCTATCCCAATTAGTTCAATAAAATGTTGTGCTTTCTGGACTCTCATCAGACTCAAACAGTTTAGAATATTTTGAGAAGACTTTCCAAAATCCACTCTGTCTGGAAAACAAGTGATAGGTTTTATAAATATATTTTTAAAAGTAAAAAATGAAGTGAGGACAGTCAGTGACACTTAAGGGGATTGAGAATCATGAAACAGCAAAGCACCACACACGCCCCAATTGTTTTTAGTTAGAAAAAAATTGTTATTTCAAAGGAACATGAAACAAACAAAAAAACACTATAAAAGCGTTACTAAAAATGCTTTAAGCTACTCATCTCAATCATGAGGACTTTTGATTATATAAAAACTATTACTGCCATTAGAAAGTAAAGGTTTATGTTGTTTCAAATAAATACCACTCTATTCACCAATTCTTTGTTGTCACTCACAGCAGGATGAATCTGACCATAAATTGTTAGATACAGCTGTCCCCTACATAAGGGGGGAATTCTTCACTACGAAGTTGGTGAGACTCTGGAACAGGCTGCCCAGAGAAGCTGTGGATGTCCCATCCCTGGAAGTGTTCAAGGTCCAGCTGGATGGGGCTCTGACCAATGTGGTCTAGTGGAAGGTGTCAGGGGGGCTGGACCTAGATGATCGTTAAGATCCCTTGCACTTTAAACCATTCTGATTCTATAAGCTCTACGTAAGAACAATCTTGCACCAACTGCAGAAATTTAAGGGTATTTATAAGAATAAAAAGGCAACAAAAACTCAGAAAACTCAAAGAGCTTCCAAATAATAACAAGTGTTGTTCTTCTCTCCCCAAAAGTACCTCAAACCTACTAAGTAGCAACGATGCAGATGTGGAAATAATAGATAAAAGTTAAAGAGCCTAAATCTGGCAGACTTATTTTCACTAGGAGATTTATAGGTGAATAAATATGTCATAAACCAAAGAAGACGGAAGGGGAGAACTTTTTTCGAGCTCTAAATACAATTAGATGTAGGTATCAAACAACTGCCAGTGGACATGACTACCAGATAGTGAATTAATCTTTGAAAAAGCAAGGAAGTCTTTCATAAATACTACTCAAAAAGAGGAATGGTAAAAACACATTATGAGTGCAAAATAGCACAACTATTAGGTATCAGCCTCTGCTTACATAAGTCTTCTGTGCAAGCATCCTTGATTCACACGATACACTAGGTAACACTTTCAAATCTAGTATTGTTTTTAATTGGCCAAATATAGACAAGGAACAACTCTGCAACAGAAATACATATCTACAGCAGCATATAGCTGATGAGTTAGAGAATGAAAGATAGTTAGTTTAGTAAGGTAATCAAAGCTTTACTCTAAGTAACTCATTTCAAGAGCTTATTGGCTTAAGGTTGAACTCCTTGAATTGGCTTGACAGACATAGTTGACATGCTTAAAGTTAAGAAACAGCAAACACAGCTACAGAGCTGGAAATCACCTAATAAACCCAAAATTATAAGCAATCATACAAAGAATTTCATCAGCTTCAGTGACTTTAACTCAGTTTTTCTGCTTTTACACACGTAGTAAGTGTTCTTAAGTGAAGATTTCACAAGAGACTTGGAGAAAACTTTCTCATAGGTGTTATTTTCTTTTGTACTACACCAGCCACACAGGAACTGATGTTTTTACGAAATGCTTTGCTGTTAGTACCATAATCTCTTGCATGCAAGTAGTACGAGTAGCCCATACTAAAAACAGTCCAAAACATACTACATAGTAGATGTGCTTATCTTTAATCCAGTTGTGTTTGTCCAATCACAGAATTAGGCAGAATATCTTTAAAAGAAGCACAGAGATTTTTATAGTAAGAAGGGTGACTACTTTTTACCCTAAATCTCTGAGTATAAATAGTAGCACCAGGACACTGTTGAAGAGGACAGCATACTGAGCCAGCACTGATATATTGATTAAAACAAACAAACAAACTAAAAAAACCACACTACGCAGGATGGAAAAATGGGCTGACAGGAACTTCATAAAATTCAAAGGAAGCTGAGATGGACTAACCCTGTGCAACAGTCAGCACTGGCATCACACTGCCTAGGGAGCAACTTTAGAGGAAAAGATTTGAGGTCCTGGTGGGCAGTTTGAACAGAAGTCTGCAGTGTACCTTTGCAGGAAAGAAGGCCAACCACATCTTAAGCTTCATTAGCAAGAGTGTAGGCAGCAGGTCCAAAAAATGCTTCCTTCTCTACTTAGCACTGGGGAGCCTGCATCTGTGTAGAGTTTTGTGCTCTATGGTACAAGAAAGACATTGGCATACTATAGCATGCCAAGAGGAGGACTACCAAAATCTTTATGGGGCTGAAGTATTTAATATTTACAAGGAGAAACAGAAAACTGCATTTGTTCATCCTTAAAACAACGTCAAGATGAAAAAATACACCAATCCAGGTGCAGATGTAATTCCAGGGTTTTCTTCCGTGATGCATCTGCATGGATATTAATGATGCTTTTATTAAACATCAGATTCTACCGCACATGCACAAAAACTCTGGAATAGGTACCCAGGGAGAGAACATACACCGAACTAGTTACGAGCTATCAGCTAAATGGACTTGGGACACATTGGATGGGAAAATGCTATGTTTCAAAAGAGCTTCTCTCAAATTAATACAATGAGACATACATTCATTAAAACTCGATTGACAACACCAAGTTATTTAGAAACAGTGCAATTCTATGGTATCCATCCAAAGACTTTCCAGTTTTAGGAAACCATTTTCTCTATATGTGACTTACATTTGCCATTTTATGTCTGTTCAGCATGTTTTTTTTGGTACAGAAATAGTTTTTAAAAGCATCTGATAAATTATCCTCAAAAGAATAATCAAAAGAAGTGGATGTTCTCTAAAGCAGGAAGACCTTGCTTTTATTGAATATGTACAATATTAAGCAATATAGGAGTTATGAAAAACAAAAAATAAAATTACAAAACTCCTACAGAATGTTACTCAAGTGTTTCCTTGAGCTCTGGAATTAAAGCAAATAGAGAAAGAGGGCATTTCTTCGAAATCTTAAGCTCATTTCTCTACCTTTCATCACTGATATTTTTTCTCTTAAAGAAATACAAAGTATTAACCTTCTGGTGATGATCAGTCCTCTTTGAAAACTATTTAGGTACTAAGGATTATCAATAGCATATGTTTTGACATTTTACCTATTAGTCTGAAAGATTCCATCTGTGTGTTTAAAAAAAAAAAAAAAAAAAGAGTAGTTTTCCCTGTACTTTGCAATTTAATAATTTAATCTGTAGAACAGAAAGAACAAAAGCAAGGTATCTCTCTCTTTACACCTTTATGTCCATCAATACCAAACAGTTTCTGGGCATTATATCAGGTTTTATGCCTTCAGTAGTCTCCAAGAATGCAGTGCAAACCAAAGGCTTTTACATCTTCATACATTGCACAGTTCTGTACATTACATTATATAGAAACTTTCATTCCTGAAGCTGCAACACAATCTTAATAAAGCAAATATCTGGCCTCTGCAATTATCTGTTGATGTGTTAAATCTTTTCAAAGTCTGAGAATACACTGGCAATCATTTTCAATTCAGGAAATGCAGGAACAGTTTGTGCAAGCAACTTCCATATACTCCCTTATTTGCTTGGGTAATTTGACACAAACGCTTTCTTCTGGGAAAGCTATTCTTTTATTACTACTGTTATTCTTGGTAAAGGTTAGCGAGCTGAAAAAAAATGCAAAATAACTTTTATGGCTTCCTATGCAGGTGGCTTGTGCACTCATTATGTACTTTCAGAATAAAGTACATAATAGATGTGATAAATAAGGAAGAGTACAAATTTAAACTTAAACAGTTAAGTACCATCTTGACATCTCCACTATCTCTAACAATGTGTTATTGTTATATACAATATACAATATGTATATACAAGTATATACAAGACAAATTCTTCAACACACCAGAAAGAGCTGCTGAGTAGGCCTACAATATAGTCACAATACATTAACTTTTACACAGAAAGTTGAAAAGTGCATAAAAATATCAGCAACCTCCAAAGAGAAAGTAGACTGATTTGAAATTAAGCCTTTTTTTTTTTTCTTCCTTAAAATCACAGAGTGGTTGCAAATTGGAAGGGGCCTCTGGGGGTCATCTGGTTCAACCCCACCCTGTTCAAGCCAGGTCACCTACAGCCAGTTGCCTAGAATCTTCAGGTATTTGTTTCTGTTCCTTTAATACCAGCAGTTTTTACATAACATACATATTTTTTCCCCATTAGTGTGGCAAGGCAAGATGCTCTACTATACTTAACAGTTAATCTGCCTGGCCTTAAAAAAATATTAGTCTCCCAGAGTTGAATGGGAGCCTGCAAAACTGCCAAACCACAAACCCTCAAACTGCTTGTTCCAACAAATTCAGCGACTATTATAATAGTAAAATTGGAAGAATGTTCTTGGTCAAATCAATACTGACTTTCTATAGCGTCCCTCTGACCAAAATAAATGAAGAGTCAACTTCTTCCCTTAGATTTGCCACACTTCAGTCAACATCTCACTTGTGCATGTTTCCAATTCCGTAGCCAGTAAAATCACTGCCTAGATAGGTAGTCAAATCATGAACTTCTGTGCTAAAAACCTAAAACCAGGTAATGCTCAGTCTTGCCACTGAGCACTTAAATAGTAAATTGATCTGAGAATTGTATTTGCTGTCTTTATCTCCAATCAGAAAGTAATCTCTTCAGTTACTGTGATGATCTTATCAGGCATTCAAAAATAAAGTTTGTTCTCCTTTAAAGGAACAGAAAAAATAAAGTATTACAATGCTGTCAAATAAGCTAAGGTGACTCAGTTTTGTACTTAAAATGATGGGGATGGGTGCTGGGGAGAAAAAAGCTCTTTGTTTAGATGATACTGCTAAGTGCATAGGTATACTGAAATTTCCAGTTCATATATATTTCAGAATAGACATTTTGATAAGCTCAAACTCAATCATACACTATTTGCAATGACAGAATACATATATTTCAGTATGAACATATTTTCAGTTAAGTAAATTTATAATCTTCATTACCCAGTGACATCTCCCAAGAATTTTCTATCCTTCAGGTAATTCCAGTCATGAGATACCTCAAACTGAAACAATACCATTCTACTGCAAATGAATCTCAATACTAAATCTAAAATCCAAACATGCTACTGTAGAAAAAAAAAAATGTTTCAACAATATGCCAGTTAGATTTTCAGATAAGCACATTCATACTCACTGAACTTCTGATTTCAGAGCAACTCACTTTCTCAAGTTGTTTTTTGTTTGTTTTTTGTTGGTTTGTGGGGTTTTTTGTTTTATGTTTGGTTTGGGGTGTTTTTGTTTGTTTCTTTGTTTAATTGTCAACAGCTTTGCACTATTTCTACAGAGAAAGAACTATAATCCCTCCAACATTATTCTTATTTTTGTAAACGTAATAGTACATCGATATTCACTACTGTGAAACATCACTTGAAACAGGATTTCTGGCATAACAAGATTATTATTCTCTAACAGACAATGGCCGATCCAAAATAAACACACTAACTCAGCCTAGTAAGTAAAAAATATTTTTCAACGGAAATATACATTTCCACAATAAAAAAAAAAAAAAAGTAAAAAGAGTGGTATTGTTTCTATCACACACAAACACTTAAATTCAATTTAAGAACTAATGTTGACATTTTTCCTTATTATAACATGTATACATTATACATGTAAAAATTCTGGCAATACTGAAGACAATTTTAGTGATAAGCCGGGAATACAACATCTTTCTGGCAACATCTCCCTCAGAGCTGAAAAGGGATACTTCTTAGATAACTATTTCAAGTACTGAGGGGCCAATTTTTTTTTCTCTCAATTATAATGATTTCAGTGAGAGTTTGTGGTATTAATTAATTGCATAGTATCTTATGTAAAACTACAGTTAATTAAGGACAGTATAATAGCTTCAAACACCAGCTACACATCAGCAGAATAATCCAACATTTGTATGCAGCACAAAAATTCTATCTAAACCATCCAAAATATTATTCCAGAATTATTCCATTTAAGGGTAAGGGTTTGCACACCCTAGACTAAGATCTGGGACAAGGTAGAGACTGCTGAGGCTTATCTGCTTCTAAGACCACTTTCCTTTGATGCTTATTCACATGGGTACCGTTGACCTTGATAGTGGAGACCCTGAGAGTGACTACAACGTCTAAGTTTTTGGATAAAGAACTTGAAGACACAGATAGTGCTCCTCCTCATTCTGTGGCCAAGAATGGCTTAATAAGGAGCAAAAGTTTTCTTCAGATCAACACACCACAAGATCTGACTAAAGAAGGGGGGATTCCACTACCTTTGCAAATAGGTTTCCTCATACTGTCAACCAATAATAGTTTCAGTGCACTGATAGATAAACTGTCTAGAAAACTATCTAATTTTATTTAATATTTGGAATTTTCTAAACAACATCCCAGATTAATTAAAGACCAAAGACTGACTACATCACATTAAAAAACAAACAAACAAAAAACAAAAAACAACACAACTGATTAACGTGGTTGACCAAGAAAAAAAGATATGGCAGTAGCTAGAAATGTGAATAATTGGAATACCAAAAGAATTAGGATATCTAGTTTGAACCTGCTTTGCATGTTTTTCAACTCATTTATAAGCAAGAACTTTCATACTGATGATTATGGAAGTTTACTCTGCTCAATCTGATCCATTTAATGTGCTAATTATAAATATCAAAAATCACACTATTAAATGGACAGAGTACAGATGTTAATCTCAAAGATTGAGAGACCTCATTTTCTTATTTTTTTATGAAAAAAAGTTATTGAAAATATTTCAAAATACAGCACATGCAGTAGCAGATTGATTTAATTGAAATCTTAAAACTTGTAGATAAAATTTTTAAGTGTAAGAATTTATCATAAAAGTCAAGTTACCAGGAAGATGTCATTTTTTTTTCTTAATTAGACACAAATTCAAAGAGCATACTATCCAGTAATTCATCTGATCTGATCCTGCTGAGATCATGTTCACATGTCATTCAATTATCTAAATCCTATATCCACATTTTGAGTCAGATCTGTCATGGTTTAACCCCAGATGGTGAATAAGCCCCAGAAAGCTGCTTGCTCAGTCCATCCTGGTGAGATGAGGAAGAGAATCAGAAGGGTAAAAGTGAGAAAACTTATGGGTTCAGATAAAGACAGTTTAATAGGTAAAGCAAAAGCCACACACATAAGCAAAGCAAAACAAGGAGTTCATTCACCACTTCCCAAGGGCAGGCAGATGTTCAACCATCCCCAGGAAAGTGGGGCTCCATCACATTTAACAGTTACTTGAGAAGACAAACACCATCACTCTGAGCATTCTTGCCCTTCCTTCTTCCTCCAGCTTTATATGCTGAGGATGTCGTCATTCTGTGTGGAATATCTCTTTGGCCAGTTGGAGTCAGATGTCCCAGCTCTGTCTCCTCCCAACCTTTTATGCAGTCTTCATCTTCTCATTGGCCAACCAATATGAGAAGCTGAGAAGTCCTTGACAACTCAGCAACAACTAAAACATCAGTGTGTTATAAATATTTTTCTTATACTAAATCCAAAACATAGCACTATACCAGCTACTAGGAAGAAAACTATTCCAGCCAAAACTAGGACATTGTCACAGAAGCATAAAAGGGAACGGCAAAACCTGGTTTTTACCTTTTGAGATCATATTATTACAACTGATATTCTATAGTAACACAAAATAGAAGAGAGTTCTTAATGAACATACTTCTTCAATTTCATAAGTCAGCATTAGCTGGAGTGCGAATGTGTAAGTCATCTCCAAGATTTACTCTGGAACTAGTATCAAAGTTAACTTGGGACAGAATGGAACTTCTATTTGCTTTGACATTTGCTTGATACACAAAATTGCATTTCAGGATATTAAACTCAAAGAGAGCATTTCTGTCACTGAAATCATGTCTTCTGACTCAGCTTTCTGCTGAGAAAGTATCTGGGAAAAAAAAAAAGATTTACTAGGGTTCTATGAATGCCATGCAAGTCTCCTGCTGACACCATCACAAATCTTTTAATTTAGAAAAAGCAAAAGAGAAACTTCAGCATACCTGTGAATACATACATCATTTAAGGAAAATTAAAACACAGAGTAGAATCTTTAAGGGAGTACAATGTACTTTTTTACATTTCAAGCTTTGCTGAGTAACAGGATCCAGAAGAATAACTGCAACATCCAGACCATAAAAAGTTCTGCAAAAATATTTCATAAAGCCCTGATATTTTAGAAATAAATACTTCTTCAGGACACATGGAATAAACTTTATGATATGGAAATTTTCTCAGGTATTAAAAAAATTTAAGTATATATGACCTGTTAAATATATTTTCTTTCATGGCTTTCTCAGCCACAACACACAGTCCAGTATAAATCACTGTGGTATTGTTATATTAATCCGTGTAAGAAAATGAATGATCTTTTTCATGCTCATTACACTTATTTTTTATATTTTTTAACTCTGTAAATGCATAGCTAGAGGGCACTCCAGGGCCCAGGTTTTCAAGTAAAGCAATAAGAAATATTGTTATGTAAATCACTCCTTTCAGTTTTAGGATTTAAGAATTGCTAATACAGTTTCTCATTAGACTGCTGTTCTGCCTAGTGTTCACTACTAAAAATATAATCTACCATATAGGCTCCCTCCTTTACAGAACCTTCTCCAGTTACTGAATAACAACAAATCTCCCCATTTAAGCCTCTATCTGGATCTTACTGACACTTCAGTCAAAATGTTCCTCAAAGGAATGTGGTAGGGACAGACATATAACCATAGAATCATAGAATGCCCTGAGTTGGAAGGGATGCACAAGGATCATCAAGTCCAGCTCCTGTCTCTGCATATGACTACCCCACAGTCCACACCGTGTGTCTGAGAGCATTGTCCAAAAGCTTCTTGAACACTGTCAGGCTTGGGGCCTTGACTGCCTCCCTGGGGAGCCTGTTCCAGTGCTCCAGCACCCTCTGGGGGAAGAACCTTTTCCTAAAATCCAACCTAAATCTCCCCTGGCACACCTTCCTCCCATACCCTCTGGTTCTATAATTGGCCACCAGAGGGAAGACATCAGTGCCTGCCTGTCCTTTCTCCTTCCCTTGTGAGGAACCTGTAGACCGTGATGAGGTCTCCCCTCAGTCTCCTCTTTTGCAGGATAAACAAACCAAGTGACTTTAGCTGCTCCTCATACGGCTTCCCCTCCAAACCCTTCACCAACTTCTCAGCCCTCTTCTGGACAGTCTCCAGTAGCTTTATATGCTTTTTATCCTGTGTTGCCCAGAACTGCACACAGTGCTCCAGGTGAGGCTGCACTCGTGCAGAGCAGGACAATCACCTCCCTCGCAAGTCTGGCAATGCTGTGCTGGATGCACCCCAGGACACAAATGGCCCTCTTCACTGCCAGGGCATGCTGTTGGCTCATGCTCAGTCTACCAGAACCCCTAGGTCCCTCTCTGCAGCACTGTTCTCCAGTATCTCATCCCCCAGTCTGCATGTACAGCCAGGGTTGCTGTGTCCCAGGTGCAAAATACCAGCACTTGCTCTTGTTAAACTTCATGCGGTTGGTGATTGCCCAGTTCTCCAGTTTGTCCAGATCCCTCTGCAGGGACTCTCTTTCCTCAGAGTATCAACAGCATCTCCCAATTTTGTGTCATCAGCAGACTTACTAAGTATTCCCTCAAGCCCTGCATCCAAGTCATTTGTGAAGACACTGAAGAGTGCTGGCCCTAAAATGGATCCTTACAGAACCCCACTAGTGACTGGTCACCAGCCCAACATAACCCCATTTACTAGAACCCTGTGAGCCCAGCCCGTCAGACC
The DNA here is from genome assembly GCF_964273445.1 of Streptopelia decaocto. Classification (NCBI taxonomy): domain Eukaryota; kingdom Metazoa; phylum Chordata; class Aves; order Columbiformes; family Columbidae; genus Streptopelia; species Streptopelia decaocto. The sequence goes on from NC_138663.1 coordinate 126,622,225, forward strand.
CACTGATGCCCAATTGCTCACCCACTGTATTGTGAGTTTATCCAGCTTTATGCTTGTCCAGGTGGATACTGTGAGAGACAGTATCAAAGGCTTTACTGAAATCCAAAAAGATCACATTGACAGGTTTCCCTTGGTCAGCTAAGTGGGTAACCTTGTCATAGAAAGAAATTCATTTGGTCAAGCAGAACTTTCCCCTCATGAACCCATGAACCCAGGTGTTTTTCAATAACTCCCAGAATAATCTTCATAATTTTGACAGGAACAGAAGTGAGGCTAACAGGCCTGTAGTTGCTGGGGTCATTCCTGTTGCCTTTCTTGTGTATTGGGACACCATTTACCAGCTTCCAGTCATCTGGGACCTCTCCAGATTCCCAAGAGTGTTGAAAAATCACAGAGAAAGCTCTCGCTATGACATCAGCCAGCTCTTTAAGTACCCTTAGATGAATGCCCTTAGGCCCCATTGACTTGTAGGGATCTATCTGGAGTAGCAAATCCCACACAAGTTCCAGATCGATTGGGAGTTTGCCATTCTCACAGGCATAGTTCCCCACCCTGGTGGTCTATGGGCCCCCAAGTCCATCATTGCTGTTGAAGACCGAGGCAAAAAAAGCACTAAACATCTTGGCTTTGTCTATGTCCCTGCTTATGAGGTGACTGTGCTCATCAAGCAAAGGGCCACTGTTACTTCTGGCTTGCCTTTTGCCGTCAATATATTTTTAAAAGCCCTTTTTATTGTCCCTCACAGTACTGGCCATCTTCAATGCTAACTGAGCTTTGGCTGCACGAATTTCCTCCCTGCAGTGGCAAGCAGTATCTCTGTAGACCTCCCACAGTGCCTGACCTTGCTTCCACTGAGCATTTTTAGTTGGTTTTCTGCTAAACAGCCCTAGTTTGAACAAAGTCTGTTTGGAGCTCGTTGCTTGCCTAAATTAACTTTTGGAGTGCCTCTGGGACATCCTCCAGAAAAATCACACAGAATGTAAGCTAATATTTGACAGTGTCCCTGAGGCTGAGAGAAGGAAAAAGGTATTTCTCTCTTTTCTATTAGATGATACCACTAAAAATATAACCAAATACAAGCTGCAGTTGAGCTGTGGTTAGACTAGAGTGAGAGATGGCACAGTACTAACATTTTGGGAAGCTGTTCTCCTGCCATCACTGCCATATTTCCTAGAGAAGCAAAACAAGGACCTTTCCAAGCTACCAGAAATTTTGTAGGAAGTAGTTGATATCTCACAGTTAATATACAGAAGCTTAAGCAATGAAGAAGGTGTTTTTCATTACCATTTAGGGATGAAAAAGAAAAATTCTGTTCCACATCTTCCCTGAGACAAAATTTGTCATGAAATGGGGTGACCTTAAGAAGTACTTATTTGGCTTGTTTGGTTTCTTGAATTCAGTCTGAGAAACTGAAAATCTGAACTCACAGATATTGTTTCTATTTTGGGTACCAGTATGGACTCGTCTTATTAAATAAAAGACATTTAAGAATTGTGTGAGCCTGTATATATAAGGACATGTACACAAAAGCTGCAAAAATGTTTTACTGTACTAGACATTTGTCATGAGAAAGCTGAAACAGTGACTGTGGGAGAAATTTAAGTGATGTTAGGTGACAGATGAATTGCAGAGGTTGGTTAATCACCTTAACAAGGCTTAATACTAGAATTAGCATTAACTGAGTTTATTTAGACATCAAATTAGTATACCAATAGACACTAACACTACAATTTCAGATTGCTTGGTGTGAAATTTTCCTCCTGGCATATTGCCAAGGAACAGGAATTGCATAAATGCAACACAGCGATGCATATCTACTTCTTTCTCAGTCCCTCTCCTGACTGTTTCTGCTCAGGCATACAAATATCCACTTTAATATAATTAAAAATACATTAACATATAAAATCATCTCTTCAAAGTTGAGACTCAACTGTATATGATGGAGAAATGCTTCAAGTATTAACACTTCTATTGCTACAACTAGCAACATCCAGATGTGGAACAGCGTTGGGGTTCAATCTGAGTTTGCACTTAAGTGGGGCCCTGAAAGATCACATTGTCTATTGAAGAAACCTACCACCTCCCAGGTGTAGCTTCTCTCTGTCTTTCATGTTTTTTTTCAGACAGCACAGAAGAAGTCTGAACTTATGTTTGCCTCCACTGTACTGCTTACATTTAAGAGCACTTTTCCAAGAGTTGAAAGTATAGCACTGTGAAAAAGAAGAATTTTAAGAGTTTTGGTAGGTGGGGAATTGAAGCAATATCAAGACCATGAGGAGGCAAATGACAGCACAAATGCATCTTTAAACATCACAGAATCTGAATAAATAAATTTCTAATGAAAACATTTTTTAAAAAAATAATTTCTCACCATTTTTATGGTGAGCAAAACATGCTGTATGATATGTCTGTTCCCTCTTGACTTCTGTAAAGGTTACTGATCACTTAGAGGTATAGAATTCAGCAGTACCTTTAGGGTTTACAATCACATTTGCTTGAGCTGACAGTTGTCATTGAGGATAAAACCACTGGTTACAGACTCAAATTTTCTTTCTTGTAAGTCAAAAATAGAGCATTGCCATTCAGCAACAAGAACAAATAAGTTATCTTTACTGAAGCAAAATTATAGGACTGGATAGCTGCAGACCCCAGGGAAAAAAATAAAACCAAACAAAAAACCCTCAACACAACCAAAACCAAAACAAACAAAAAACACCCACCACCACCAAGCAAATAAAAACCACTCACAACACAAACCCACCCCAAAAAAACCCACCAACCACAGAAGATATGGAGTACTCATAATAATTAGTGATGTCTTAAGGAATGATATTAAAGTTCACTCAAACTGACTAGAAAGGGTAAAGGTGGTTTGAAGAAACTAGCAGAGTTTTTGAAGGATGCGCAGAAGAGAACTTGGAGCATGGAAAACTTTTAATTTTGCTTCTCACAAAAAAAAAAGTTACAGCAGACTCCACTGTTGGCCAATTACCTTCAATAGTTCCCCTTTTTTGATTGAATTAGATTTTCAAAGGGTCTAGCTACCTAAAAACCAGCCAGGCGCTATCACATCTAAAGAATTGCACAAATTGATGCCTAGTTAGAGAACTAAAAAAATATTGTACTCTGGCAGTTTCAAAACTTTCATTTATTCCCCTTGTGTATCTTTAAATAATGTTTCTGCAGACAGTATTCTCTCACTGAATTTAAGGTACAAAGCTATTACTCGGGTTTTAAATGAAAAGGCAAAATGAATTACTGCCTGCCAGAAACAAAAGAATATTGCCAATGGTCTCCTGCGAACCAGAAAACTAAAACTGATCATCAAAGCAATGACAAAATCTCCAAGGACCACTAAAATGTGCTTGCATTAGATCATTTTCTCTTTCAAGACATTATGTGAAACTGATAACTAACTTCTGAAGCTGAATTTCAGATGTCTTTCTAACAAATTACAAAATTAAGCAGTGAAAATTTATTTCAAGCATAGACTATCATTAACATTTGTCCATATTGCTAAGCTTATACGTAGATTTCTGCTTATTTTTATATATATACAGTTAACAGATTCTGCTCACAATGTCTCATAAGGGAATTATAGGTTTTCAGCTGTTTATTTTCTTTGTATTCTCTCAGTGTAATACATTGATGACTTTTTGTCTCGGTCTTTGTTACCAAGTGTTCTAGCCACACTGCTTGAGTTGCAGGAGGCAAAGGCAGAGACTAGGAGAGGAATAACCACCCACTGGAGGAGAGGATCAGGTTTGAGGCCATCTAAGGAACCTGAAGGTGCACAACTCCATGGAACCTGATGAGATGCACTTGTGGGTCCTGAGAGAACTGGTGGATGAAGTTGCTAAGGCACTATCCCTCATATTTGATAAGTCATGGCAGTCCACTGAAGTACCAATGACTGGAAAAGAGGAAACATAGCCCCATTTTTAAAAATGGAAAAAAGGAAGACCTGCGGAAGTACAGGCCAGTCAGTCTCACCTTTATGCCTGGCAATATCACAGAGCAGATCCTCCTGGAAACTGCACTAAGCACATGGAAAATAAGGAGATGATTGGTGACAGCCAACATGGCTTCACTAAGGGCAAATCATGCCTGACAAATCAGGTAGCTTTCTACAATGGGCTTACCATGTTGATGGATAAAGGAAGAGCAACAGACATCATCTAACTGGATTTGTGCAAAGCATTTGACACTGACATGTGACATCTTTGTCTCTAAATTTGAGATACATGGATCTGATGGATAGACCAGAAAGTAGCATTTAAGAGAGAAATAAGAGAGGCAAATGCACAATTATTTGCCATTTTTCTTTTGCTTTTTAGAAGTTAATTGTTTGGGGATGGTCAATGTGTATCATTCTTTCATTTCTATTTGCATACTTACCTGGAGGAAAAGAAGGATGTCCCAGTAAAGGTTAACTGAATCTTAATCTTTCACTGAAATAGGTATTTTTTCATGCTCTTGGACCCATTCAAGAAATTCTTAGAGAATAAGAGAAATTAAGAATGATGGTATCGTTCAAAAGAGAAAAGATATGTAACAAAAGTTAAGTACAAAGAACTAGATAGATGAACAGTTCCTCTTCACAATAAATAGAGGTGTAAAGTAAATATGATTTTCGATTAGCTTCTCTGGTAACAGACTTCTCTGATTGTATTGGCCTGAACTGATTTTAGTTTACTTTAACTGTGACAGCAGTCATCTAATCGTCAGGTGACTTCTTCCTAAATTAATTTCTTGCAATCATAATACCTATGGTTAGTCAACAGCTCATAACAAGTTGGGTTTTTTGCTAATGACCCTAAGGATTATAAAGAAAAAAAAGCTAGAGTACATAAGCAGCTGTTTTAGATTAAGCACTACAAATGTTCCAAGTAGACTCAAGAATGAAGAAGACACCACCACCACAGACATCACACTTCTGCTGGCAAAGACTTTGGGATGATGACTAACTCCTTATTTCCACTAGTATTAAGCACTGTGGAAGCTGTCAACCTTAAACACAACAAACATTTGTTCCATTTTGATGAAACTGGTAAACATAATTGGAGTAATAATAAAATACAGATATAAAAATCTACCGTGCTTCTTCCTCTTAGACCTGTCCTGTATTTCCACTGTTGTGACTAACGTAAAGTTCAAACCTTTTGAGTAATTAAAGAAAGATCTTGTTAGAATATTGAACTGGCTTCTGCACATTTTCAAGCTAGAGATGGGTATATGGGCATTTTCAATCCCCAAACTGGTCACACACACAGACTGCAAATTGACTTCCTGCTGCTTAAAAGTATAAGATGCCTTTTTCCTCCTCTGTACACAGTGAAAACTTATAAACAGTCAGAACTCAGCAATTTAGCTTTTTCCCTATCTGGAGCAAGAGTATGATCATATGATCACAGATGTACAAAGTATCATACCCTTTACTTACTGTATGTCAGTGTGACCGTATGATGGTTCACAAAGTATTACAAAAGAGGTCCCTCTAAGCGTTACAATAAAAGCACACCAGAATCTTCAGATTATTTCAGTACCACACTTTTACATTAACTTATTCTTCTGAGAATCAATTAAAGGATCAAAATTATTTTGTTTTCAAAAACCTTCAAATCACTACAATGTAGAATTCCTCTATTGCTGTATGCACCTTGCCACCTACCCAGGTAGGCACAATACGAATTATAACTTCTGTGGTTAATGACAATATAGCAATGTTTAGCACTTTGATGGGGGCAAGAAAACAACAAACAAACACCACACACAAAAGCCACACACACAAGACCACACAGAATTTCAGTATGAATTACTAAATGCTAAAACCATGTAGACTGAGCTGCAGCTTTAAGACAGTGCTAGTTTTACTACGCCACAAATATGGCTACGATTGGTAAACAGAAGCAAAAGTTATAAATGGCAGTATTACATATGTGAGCAATATAGATACGGTTTCAGAATGAATATAGAACACAAACATGAGTCCTAGGAATTCAGGGTAATCCCCAAAATACCCATTTGAATTGAGAAACTGCACCTGTCATTGACTTTTTATAAAATACAGAATAGTAACACTTTCTGACTTTTCTAGAAATGCATAGTGGCTTAGGCATTTGAAATTTCAGTCTTATTAAAACTATACACATACTTCTCTAAAATAGTATAGCTACTTAATTTCACCCCTCTATATGGTCTTCATGAATTCCTGACTGAAAAAGTTTCTATCCCTTTATAAGACTAGGAATTTAGAAGGGAAAACAAATTAAAAAAAACAAACAAACAAACAAAAAAAAAAAAACAAAAAAAAAAAAAAACAAAAAAAAAAAAACGCACCAAACAAACAAACAAACAACCACAAACATAATGATTCACATTATTCTCTGTAATAGCACTGCTATTAAGGAAAAGTTTGTTTCAACCCAAAGCACCAAAGTAACAGGCACTATATTGAGACACACCACGAAATACACTTGGATGAACTCCAAGATTGAGAACCACCAGAAAAGCAATTGAGTGTTTAAGAGCTCATCTGTCTTTCTGACACAGTATGGATTCAGTCTCCCCCAGATGAAAACATCCTGGCAAAATCAGCAATAAACCAGCAGTCCTAGTTTCACTCCTTTAGTAAATAAGTGGTAATGTAAAATTTTACCTTGATGTCCTCTCTTGACTTAGGACACCAGAGAAAGGTATGAAAAATGCATTATATATTTAAAATGGTGCTGCATAACCATAATTATTCTAAAAACAAAATATTAAATACTAGGATATACACAAAGAGTGCCAGACAAGGATATGCTGTGGCAATTTCAGTTCATTCATACATTACTGGAAGAGGACTCAAAGCTAAAAATGTTCCAATGGTTTTGAAGCAAAGGAAGGAGACATTTGCTTTGTTAGAACCAGCCTATGAACCAGTCTTAACTACTGTACAATTAGAAATAATTCCTTAAATCTCAACAGTGGTGACATCCTGTAGCTCTTCAACCATCTAGTATATCACCCAAGATATTATCCACAAAATTTGATTATACAATTATTTTTGGGGGTAGCAGCAAGTACATAGGTGAACGTATATCACCTCATAAACACTCAGCTGTTTAGATTTGCTTAATTTCTTCAATATTAAAATGAACAGTGAAGAAATGAAGTTCCATGCCACAGGACAAGATTTTTTATTAAAGGTCTTTCTAAACAAACATTTACAATTCGTAAGTCCACAGCATACTTGTAGGATCAAAGTAAAATATTTTAAGGCTTAGAAGTCAGTTTACGGAATAAGCTCCACTACCGACTCAGCTGAATGCATATACCCTGTACAGAAGAAGCAAGAACATGACTTAAAGCAATAGAGTTGTTTGGTTATATTTATGTTGTTCTTACCCTGAGAAATTGCTTGCTTTCAGAAACCTGCCCCTTTTTCACAGATTATTTCAGGTTAAAATATTTTACAGGAGGGAAAAAAAAAGTACTTTGAGAAAAAAAAAAAATCAAGATGGAAAGACTTTGCAGAAGAATCACTCTCTCATGAAGTCTATTACTGTCTATTTTGAGAACTATACCTTCAAGTTTTTCTTTCCTCAACATAGCAAGTAGCAAAATTAATACTGGAGTAAAAACTAACCACCATGACATGAATGTGCCTCAAAATATGCCCCTGTGCAGAGGAAATAAGGCACCCATAGGCTTCCTGTAAGAGAAGGTACATGGAAAGTGAAAGAGGCAGCAGGCTTCACAGGGCTGCTACATCCCTTCACCCCATACAAGTACAGAGGAATGAGCAGGCTACAGAAGAAGTCCTCTTGCTTTCCCAGAAGGACAACACAAAGCATCAGACCTACAAATGGTATAATTTTCTGAGAGAAAATGGGCAACTGAGAATCTGATGGTCTGAACTTCTGAATAGCTATGAAGACATCTGAGTACCTGACTTGGGCCGTAAGTTTCCAGCTCAAGAGTTCTGTCAGGCAAATCAAACCTTCCTTGACAAATCTTTGGTGTTTCCTATTTCATCATTTTTGTAAAATAAAAAAAAGCTAAAAGTAGTGACAGCTTTTTATAATAAAAATATTTGCCATCAATAAAGCAGGAAATCCTTCTTCGGTTAAATTTTATTTCCATTAATGAGGATTATTTACCCTATAGCTGATACTACCTAATCTACTCAGAGCTGGTCAGTTCAACAGCTACAGGCTGAAACACGCTGCCATATAAACCAAGAAAGCAAGTAGATAAATAGCAGCTACTCTTTTTAAATATTTCATTTTTATAGCTCTTATATAAAAACAATTTATTGATAAATTCATAAATACCTTACCAGCCTAGAAACTACTTGATACATGAAAGGAAAATGGAAGCCTTTTTTCCCCACACAAAAGCTCAATATACAGAGAAAAGAGACCCTAATAGAAACTTTGCCTTAGTTCTATTAGATGAATGTAGCGTGAAAAATCAAAATAGTATTGCCATATATATGGCTTGTAAGAGAGATTGGTTGTTCTGCCATATAAATATTATTTGCTTGGTTGGGATTCTTCACCTTTCCCCTTTCTTCCTTGAATTCAGATTTTATGCATCCCACGGCTACAGAAAAATAAGGTGAGCACAACCAGACCTTCTAAGTCTCACCACACATAACTGATGCTTTCAGTAAGTATTATAATTAACTGCCTTGTGTCCCTTGCTCTTTCTATTCAGTGCTTATAGACCACATTTTTTTGTGGCCTTCTAAGGCTAAGATGACTTCAGCAAAGATCAATTCTTTAGTTCTCACCCAGGACAATGATTTAAGAAGTATTTCATCTATACACAAAAAAAGAACCACTAACCTACACACACGCACACATCAAGGCCTGAGAACAGACCACGGACTTTGGGATAAAGATACAAACTTCATTTTAGATTGCTGCTAACCTATTCTTTTTTTAAAAAGAAAAAATCTTTAAAAAACACTTTTTAGCTTTACCATATGAAGTTCTAAAGCTGTAAGTTCTTTAGACTTGTGTTTAAACCAATAAAGAACTCGTCACAAGCCTGTATACTTTGTAAATAGCTATATCAAAATAATTACACTGCATAGACTGTTCAAAGTAACATATGCTACCACCTAAACTCTACAATAAAAAGGGTAAGTTTTAGTTTTCCTTTCCAAATAAAAGTATGTATTTTTAAAATCCTAAAAATTAAATTTAAAAAAGATTCAATTTCAGTCAATGTTTATAAATATAACATGGCAAATAAAATTACATATAAACAAATGTAAAAGCTTTTCAATCAGCAGCAAGTTCTTAGCTGCTAATCAGCTTTGACAAAACATGTTTTGACACTATGACTTCTTATTGTGCAGGGGTAAGGAAGCAGTGGGAATCAACATAGTAAATTCATGACCATTGTAGTTTCAGACTATAGAAACTAAAACTGTGTTTGGGGTTTTTTGACCCCCCAAAAAAGATAAAATCTAATGGTTTTCTACAGGAAAAAACATAACCTTTGCCTTAAAAAATCTCTTCCAATGTTAAAGGAATCTTTCATACAAGAATTAAGCTAGCCAAAGCACTTGACACCACCCAGGGATGCTGTAGCTTCCTTCAGTTGTAGGAATTTTTGAAAATACAGCATAATCTCTAATTTCTTTTCCAACTGTACCCTCAGAATCACTCTATATAGTACCCTTGAAAATTTAGATAGAGATGTAAATATGTAACATTTAAGAGATTCCTTTATTTGTAGGACAAAATAATCACTCTGCTGTGGACAGGCAAATAATTGTATTTTTCTGTAAAAATCTCAATCATATGCAGTACTTTTCTTAAATAATATGGAATTGCTTGTATAACTTCAAATGCAAACCTTGTTCTGAAAACTTTGTTGTGAAAAGTCTTGTAGGTAAGTTCTTATAAACATATTTTAATTAGATAGGAAACTTTCAAAACAATAAACTTTCTTCACTGAGGAAAACTGGCAATTCAGCACTTCATCAAAGAGCATTTCTTTGCAACAGACTACAAAATATGCTTGAAGAAAACACATTATGCAAACTTTGCACAACATGATCCATATTTTATAACTAGAGGAATAAGCAGAATATATATGTCAAACACATTTGAGTGTTGAACAGTGCAGGTATTTTCATGGGTAAAGTCTTTTTAAATGAAGTAATGCAGACATTAATATAGTTATGCTAACAGAGTTTTTGGCAACTGACTTACATTTTAAAGGCATTTATGCATAAGATACTTATCAGTTAAAGATCTGCATAGTGCTTACACCAAATTACAAACAAGACACAACAGTTCAGCTTTAAAATATTTCATGCATATCTACAGAGTTTTTTAAGGAATGACTCATCTGATTTAACTAGCTTTGATGCTATGTTTCCGTAAAGAAAAAAAAAAGTAAAAAAAAAAAAAAAAAAAAAAAGAGTGCTCCAGTTCTTGTTACTCTGTTGCTAGCTATGACATACTGCCACCAGGTGGAGATAATTTAATAAGTTACCTATTTATGTACAGAGACAGTGGGAAGAATTTCGTAATTTAAAGTTGTTACTGTAAATGAAACAATCCATGAAAACAGAATATGAACTCCAGGATAGACTTTGTACCTACTGCCAACATAAACATATATAGACATCAGAACTCAAAAAAATATTCTGAAAGTATTCTCAGATTTTATCTTAAAAAAAGTCAGAACAAAAATTCATTATAAAGTCTCAGCAGCAGTCAAACTGGAGAACCAGTTCAAATGCAATCCTGCAGCATTATATTATACCATCTCACTTGAAGGAGGGTGTGTATATGTGAAAAACTGCTTAAAAGAAACAAAAGACAAAGTATAATAATTTGAGGCAACCAGATCATGCAACTGGTTCGACAGACCTGCTGCTTCTCTAACATATCCAATAGAAAGCAGACAAGTGTATATTTTAAATGACAGCAGTAAAAAACCCTGATTGTCAAAGACAATACATGCCTGCTCCCTTCAGAGAGACAGATGACAGTGTTACATTGGAACAGTACATTGTTTTCCTCAAGGTCTGTTGTGCCACTTGCACTGAGTAGCTTCAGGATACAATATGTACTTTCAGGGGAATACAAACAACTTTAGAAAACAAATATTAGCAAATGCAGTAATTGAATGATGTAGTAGAGTGACCCTGCCTTTTTTGTGATCTGCACTAGCAACACAATCTACTCACATGCACCTCCCTGTCTTAGATCACAGGGAGAAAGAGCGAGCATTTCTTTCATCATTAAATGGCTGGATGTAGGTAATGAAGACAAGGAGGAAAAGGCAAAGGCAGCTGAGAAGCAAGGAAGATACCATATCTGCATTTGGCCCTCTGGAAATTTCCAGCCAAAGACATTGCAGTATCTAGAACATATCATTGTCTTTGTAAATTTCCCCCTTCTCCAAGGACAGACACCAGTAGAAAAGCTTTGCCATCAAGAGGATTATAGTTTGGTTGGTGGAGAAGTTCATAATTGGTCCATTAAAAAACAAAAACAAAACCACATTCAATTTACAACAAATTGCATAGAAGAAACAATTTGTCATATGAAAAATGTATATTAATTTTACACATCTAGCTGTGGACTTAAATAATTTTTCAGATATTTAGTATTACACAAAAACTAAAATTGAGCAGTCTTCATATTTAAGATGTCATTCCCTATTCTTCATGACACTTTAGTTTTGGTTTAGTCCTTCAGGAGTTTTTTTTGTTTGTTTTTATTGTTGTTGTTTGGTTGGGGGGTTTTTATAGTCATTTTCATATGTAATTGATCTTGAAAGCACCTGCTTCACATTCTTATTTTAAATTAATCTTTTAATAGTGTGTATTTGAGAGAGTGGGGTTTTTTGGTTTAATTTGTAATACAGAAATTCCTCTCTGGGCAAAGAGCACAACGAAAAATTTACTGATATCACAAGAGATATGAAGTATTTTTAATTATATTTGGTTATCTGTTTAAACAAACACAGAATTATGACAATGCAAGCAGAAAATAAACACAAATAAATTAACTTAAAATATTTGTACTATATTCCTCAGGCACAAGTTTTTATGCCATAAACTGAAGAATAAACTATCAAGGTGAAGATTAAATGTTTCAGAGGTGTTTTTAAAAGCAGCACATTATTTCTAAATCAGGAGCCTCACAATGAATTAAACTTAGTTTAGCAAATACAGGTAGAAATCCTGTGGCTAGTATTCTGCAAAAAGCTAAAAATTCAGATCTAATAAGGAACCATTGACAAGATGTATCAACTAAGGATGTATTAAATTGGAGTTATGATGCAATTCAATGATTTAGCATACACCTGGAAAAGTATTTGAACACAAACCAGAATGAGAAAGTAGATGTTTCCAGAAACCTGAGAATGGTTAGTCTACATTAAATACTAGAATACTAGGTATACAAGGCTGCAATGTGATAGTACAGCAATTCTCCAGCACCGTGTCATTAATTGTTTAAAAACATACACAAATTCACAAGTAAAATTCTTGCTCTTCAAGATGAGTCACTTTCTAAGATCATCTCTGCAGAGAATATAAACACTGATCATTTGATTTCATGTTTTCAGTGACAGTTTGGTGAAGCTTACTTGACTATGACTTCTCTAAATACCAGATTCTTCTTTAAACATCCCAGAACAGGTTTTGTCAGTTCCACCAAAAAAAAAAAACAAAAAAAAAAAACAAAAAACCAAACACAACCACCAAACAAAAAAAAACAAAACAAACCACCAAACAAACATGCTTTTGTGTTTCTAATGGTTGTCATTTCCATAGTTTAAGAACTGCTACCTATTTTATGAAGACAAAGCACTGAGAAAGCATTTCTTTTGGTGTTTAAAAGCAGATCCTAAAGGCATATCTTCAAGGTACTAGTGAAATGCAACCTATTTTTAATCTCAGATTTTGAACTTAATTAATCATCACTAATTCATAATGAGAAAATGACATGAGTGGAAACAGAGCTAATTCTCATTTCATGCTAAATCATTTTACAGATTTTAAACATCTGAAGTTTCTAGAAACAATTTCTTGAACAAATATGTTATTATTTAGTATGGATTATTTGAATTATTAACTGCAATAGAAAAGTAGGTTTGGGGTAAAATATTCTAGTGCCTTTCTGTAGGCATAACATTCCCCTCAAATCCCTCTACCTCCTTCTTAAAATCAGTTAGTTCTAAACAACCATCATTTTAAAGGCTGTTCCACATTTTCTTTCCTCTTATGGATGGAAGTAATCCTTACATTTTCAGACTAAAGTTGTTCAGACATTTCAAATCCATTTGTTCCTGCACCAAGCAGATACTTTAACCATGCCCTGATGCCTTCTTTCTTACCTTGCGTGAACGCTCTTCCTCAAAAGTGAACTACTAGGCTTGTACACCATATTGCAAGAATAGATTTCACGGCAGTCTGGGACAATGTCCTAACTACACAAAGTTATTTGTATTTGAAAACTACATGAGATATATATATTTACAAACACAGAGACATATAGTATTGCATACAGTGTATGTTAGAGCAGCAAAGCTGTACTGGCCAGACACCTTCTTTCTACCTTTTAAAAATAAGGTATGGCATTCCACAGAATCATGGAATGGTTTGGGTTGGAAGGGACCTTAAATATCATCTAGTTCCAACCCTCTGCCATAGTCAGGGACACCTTCCACTAGACCAGGTTGCTCAAAGCCCCATCCAACCTGGCCTTGAACACTTCCACAGAGGGGGCATCCACAGCTTCTCTGGGCAGCCTGTTGCAGTGCCTCACCACTCTCACACTAAAGAATTTCCTCCTTATACCTAACCTAAATCTGCCTTCTTTCAGTTTAAAGCCATTGTCCCTTGTCCTATCACTACAGGCCCTTGCAAAAAGTCCCTCTCCAGCTTTCTTGTAGGCCCCCTTTTGGTACTGGAAGGCTTCTTTAAGGTCTCCCCAGAGCCTTCTCTTCTCCAGGCTAAACAACTCCATCTTTCTCACCCTGTTTTCACAGGAGAAGGCCCTTGATCATCTTTGCGGCCCTCCTTTGGACTCGCTCCAACAGGTCCATGTCCCTCTTATGTTGGGGGCCGTAATGCTGAACACAGAACTCCAGGTGGGGTTTCACAAGAGCAGAGAAGAGGGGGATAATCACCTTCCTCAACCTGCTGGCAACACTTTTGATGCAGCCCAGGATATGATCAGCTTTCTGGGCTGCAAGCACACATTGCTGGGTCATGTTCTCAACAACCAACACCCCCAAGTCCTCCTCAGTACTGCTTTCAATCCGTGTTCTGCCCAGCCTGTATTTGTGCTTGAGATTGCTCCAATCCATGTGCAGGACCTTGTGCCTGGCCTTTTTGAGCTCCATGAGGTTCACACAGGACCACCTCTCAAGCCTGTCAAGGTCCCTCTGAATGGCACCCCTTCCCTCCAGCGTGCCTACTACACTACACAGCCTGGTGTCACTGTGAAACTTGCTGAGTGTGTACTCAGTCCCGCTGTCCATGTTGCCAACAAAGATGTTAAACAATGTCTGTCCCAATACCAAACCCTGAGGAATGCCACTTGTTTTTGCCACTGAATCTCCCCTTTCATTCAAGATCATGGGATGGAGATTATCTGCTCATTCATTTTGGCTTCTGCTTGCAATACAGAAATTTTCCTATCATTATGCCCACCACTCCATTTCTCTTTGCCCTTTTTAATACCTCAATCCACCCCTTACAAAATCTTGGCATTGCAATAACTAATTTAAAAGATTCTGGATTCAAGAATGCATGGGATACCTCAGAATGTGTTCTGCAATCACCAGCATGTTTGAGAAGAATTGCAAAAAGTAACAGTAGGAAATTATTGTGAAGGTGGTTGAAATTTCAGAAAGAACTGAGCTCTAAGTGTATAACTTGAGGTGAAGATAGGTTATATATGAGATGGGAATTACTAGATTTCTTGATTTATGTATCTCCATTTTTTTTTGTCAGCAAAGGCTCATAGATCTTCCACAATAAGATGGAGAAGAGGCAAACAAACAAACCAACCCAAACAAATAAAACAACCAACCAAACAAAAAACACACCACACACAAGAAAAAGAGAGTGCCACTCCAGTCTTCTACCGTACACACTGAGTAAGTTGAGGGCAGACAAACAAATCCTGCTTGTGACTCACAACCACTATTCTACAGAGATGGAAAATTATGCATTACAAATCTAAAGCATTCTCACTCGTGTAGGGGAAACCACTGCCTGGAGTCCCTTTTCAAAATGAAACAGTACTGTTTAAGAAGGAAACTAGGGGAATGAGAGTGGGGGGAACACATAGCAGAAGGAATAATGCTGAAGGACACAGTCTGCACATTAGGTGTAAATACTACTTTCTGCATAGGCTGCACCACTGTCAGTGATCAAGAGGTAACATTTATTCCACAAATCTATACAGGAAGCCTATGATTTCTAGCTATGCAAAGACCATTTCCCTCCACTCCCTCATTTTCATAAAAAACCTAAATTCCATTCTAAAATGAAAGTTCAGCAAGTGCTAGATTTTTCCACGAGTTTTCATGTATTTAAAATTACATCCGGCTCATGTTTGTTCACCAATCTCTAGAGTTCTTCTTCTAACTCAAAGCACACACCCAGTGTGATCCCAGTTGGTGTTTTCCAGAGTTTTAATTATTATTTTTATAAATAACAATAACAGTTTTCTCCTTGTTAGATTACTGACATTTCACTGCATGGCTTCCTCTTTGTTCTGCCTAATAGGACATTCAAAAGTTTCACTTACTGCAACTTGAAAATAACAGGCCTCAAATGAGCTAGTAAAAAAAGAATTCTGCATCTCTGTAGAGTTCTAGCTCCTGTCACCACTGTGAAAAAACAAGTGAATCTGCTCTCGTATGCAAGACA
This sequence comes from Streptopelia decaocto, assembly GCF_964273445.1. Taxonomy (NCBI): domain Eukaryota; kingdom Metazoa; phylum Chordata; class Aves; order Columbiformes; family Columbidae; genus Streptopelia; species Streptopelia decaocto. Next base: position 126,638,132 of record NC_138663.1, read on the forward strand.
GTGAATATGACACCTGTTACAACAGCCTCTTTTGTCTTCATTTAATACCAGTATTTTCATGTTAAGCTCAACAAGACAGAATACACAAAAATACACCTTCTAGAATAAAACTATAGAAAATAAAGTCTTACATGTACTAAAACAGCAGTTTGAATTGCAAAACTTTCCTGCTGAGAGAGTTGATCTCAAATTTAGGAAAAAAAGGTCTACATGCATCTTGAAGAACTATTTAAATACACTGTGGTTTCAAGAGGTTTGTAGCAAATTGTTCACATTTCACTTTAAGAGGAAGATTTGCCAAAAATAAAGACAAAATATGAACAGAAAATTTTTATAAAACCAAATGAAAGTTTTCTCTTTGTTAGACTACCTTTATTGTAAATTACCTATAACCAACCTATAACTTCATCAGATACTTTCATTATTCAGTGATCTGGCATGTTTTGATTTAAGAATCAACTAAGTATTTTTGTCTACCTAGAAATCCCGCCTAAAATTGATTTTTTTCTTTTTCTCAGTAGTTTTAACAGCCTGAATAATTTAGACGCAAAATGTGCAGTACTTGTCTTTCATTTGAGCTGTTCCTGCCTTTTAACTAGCTGTTAACTAGTCAAGAAACAATGAACTGTATTTGTTACAGCTGACGCATTCAGAAGTTAATCGCTGACATAGGTTTGGCAGCTATCCCAGTACAGGAAAAAAAGAATGTATGGATTAGAGCTACTTTGCATTCTGGTCAGAAACACACACTAGCAACATGACAACGAACTTTGCACTCAAAAAGATCCTTCTTTTATAAGGCTGCATTAAAGACTGGAGATTAAATAAAACATCTTGTTTGCCAAAGTGACATATTTGGTCTCTAAAATCAACAATCAAGATTAGGAAAAAATCATGGTACATATTGCAAGCAACAAATCATAATTTCTAATAAAATTCTAACTGTTCTTCTCAAGCAGGTTATTTAAACATGAGGAGAGGAAAAAAATAAACAGACACAACAATACTTTCATTGAGGTGACAAAAAGGATATTTTTTACTGATACCCACATCATTTTCAATAAGTATTTAGATAATAAACTTAAGCATTTACAGTTTGCACGCTTAAAAAAATATATATATTGAACGCCATTTGAGAGGATGCTTATTAAAGACCAGAGAATTTTAAAAATACGCATTAAAGATCCAAATAAAGAGAGAAAATAAAACTATTCTCCAGAAAAAAAAAAAAAGCAAATGTCCTTGTGTCTCTGAACAAGTTGCACTACTTTTCCACATAGAGTTACTCCAGTGGTAAATACTATCAATATTAAAAATAATTTAACTTGTTTATGTTAGTATAGGTTATACTTTTCTTCATCTGAGTAGTCTCTACAGGAAAGAAGTAACACGTTGTTCTTTTTAGCCCTGTGGAACCCAGGAAAGGAGTAGTTCATCTCAGACTGTTAATGGACCTCTGCAGAGCCACCTGTCTGTGCCTCTCATGCCATCACCATGGCTGCAGGCAGGGAAGCTTCCCAAAACGGTCTTTTCAGTACCTAAGTGAGAGTACACTGAACAAAATCCAAGCACTAGGAATGTTAAACGGAAGTTATGGTATTGACTTCAAAAAAACAGTTATAAATATCCATTTGGAAGGCACATCATTTCTGCAAGTCATCTGGGGAATAAGTATGAATATTCATAGATACTCAGAAGGAGGTGGTGATTGATTTTATGAATTTATGAAATATGATTGGTTTTTAAATATGTAATTTCAGCAGCCTTTATATGTAAGTTTAAAGCTTCTGCTGAAAAGTGGAGCCTCAAGCTCTTTACATTGCCAACAGTTAAAACACAAAGAAATTCTGCTGTATTAAAATACATTTAGTCATAAAAGAGTTGCATGAGTTACCTGTACACAAGTACATCTGCATTCTCTGTACATTTTCTTTTTACTATCTCCTTTTTGTTCTTCCACTATTCTTTCCAAGTCTTTGAGACCTGACTTCAAATAAATTATGCTGCTGTTTATACAGCTAATCCAATTTGCAGCAATAGATAACCTCTTATGTCTACAAACAATGCAGAGAACACACAAATTCTGCCCCTCTAATTACTCGGTTCTCTCATTTGTGCTAGGGGATCAGGAAATGTGTATTCCAATCAGCATTTCAGAGCCCTCCCCATTTTTACTGTATGGATAAAAGAATCTACAGAGGTATTACCAGCATTTGATGCCCTGTGAAAGGCTCACTCAAAACGCTTGCATTAACATTCTTGCCTGTTTTTTTAATGTTAACAGATAATGAAATTTATATACTTATTTTGCTATTTCTATATTAATTCAGCATTTTTGTAATACTATTTCAGTGTGATTGAGAATCTTACAAAGACAGCTATTAACACCATCCCACTTTTATTTAAAAGGAAACAAAACTCAGCAGGACAAAAGATGGTCCACCTTCATTCCAAAAATAGATAAAAAAGCCAACACTAGAGATATCCAGTCTGGCAAATTTAGTAAATAGAGTTTTCAAGAAAGCAGGAAAAAATACCTGGTCAGATTCTGAGCCTATCAATACTGAAAGCATCTTTCTCACTTGATTTCACATACTTAAACTGTCACTGGTCCAATGTTCTCAACCAGCCTTTAACACTGAAACAGCCTGTTTGGCCATGGAAAGAAAACCACTTGGTTATTCACTTTCATTCTTTAAAGAGATTAACGATAACAGCTATTATTGCCAAACTAGAAAAAAAACAATTTCTTATACAGTGTCAGGGTGGGGAACATAAAAAACATCTTACGGAATCTGTAGGGTGTTTTTTGGTTTTCTATTGGCATGTCCTCTTTTGTTTTTTGTTTTTGTTTTTCTCTCTCCTTAATCTAGTTTGCCACCAAAAAGCACATTTCTATTTTGTTTCTTTGTCTTCTTAAAAAGAAGAACCCAGCATTCCATTTGCTGATATGCAGATGTAAATAAAGATTTCCGGAGATACTCCTTTAAAATCCCAAAGCTATGCCAAATCATCACACTGATCAAACACTCTAGCCACAGATAAAGCCCATTTAAGACAGAGCTCCTGGAATCAGCATGCACAACCCTAAAGAACAACAGTGAAATCAGTTTACAATCACTGCATATTTTCATGTCAATCATCATTCCATATCTTATTGTAAGATAAAAGCAGTGCAATGAAGTCAGGACAGCTTGTTCAATTCTGGATTCAAATGGACTTTGTCTGACCTTGATCAAGTTTCCCTAAGTTTCATTCCACATTAATCAAATGGGGAATCTCAGTACAATTAAGGAAAAAAAAGCCACAGGTGTTTGACTTTCCTCATTTTGTGTATTTCACATACACATTGTGGATTTAATGCAAAAAGAGAAACAAATTTTAGCAAAGCCAAGGCAGTAGAATTCAAGTATTTCTGTTTCCCAGACTATGACAAAACTAAAACAAAATCCAACATCTTAAGTAAGGATTACTGGCTAAGGTGCAACCTGAACATCTCCTTTTTCTTTATTATGCCTGAATTATTTGATTCAGAGTATACATTGGGCCATATTAACAGGGGAAATTCGTGAGGCACAAAGAAGTTATTTGTATTAAGTCACAAGGCTTTACAATGAGAGAATACAGGTTTCGTGCCTGCTAGCAAGGTTGTAGCTATAGACACTACAGTGTTTCATACTTCTTCATGAAATAATTCTTCTCTGTTTAAATGGTTATCTATTCTATTGTCTAGAAATGGTTGGTATTCAATATTGAGTGTTCAAAATAATGGTGCAACTTTTAAGGTACCACCCTGAAGACTCAGACTGAATCCAATTTATTGCTCTGTGTGATATCTCCTCTATTTACATCATAGATGCACAGCTGTGAACTAAGCTATCCATGCCTATGACATCGGTGGCAGAAATGTTAATAATTATGATGCAGAGACACCTTAGCTTAAATCAACATGGTCACAGCCTATGGCAAATGAAACTATTTACTTGGAGTCAGAAGTCCTGTTGCTGACAGCAGTGGGCACTCTGTCATCAGGACAATGCTGTACCATTGATATTTACTGGTTTAGGTTTTCTTTAACTTGAGAATCTTTGCATCGTCCTGCCTTTATCTTGTTGTGGGCATGTCAACACAATCTTTGGCAAGCAGATGCACGCTCTGAGTTGGCCAGATGCAACCTAACGGCAATTTGTGCATCTGTAATTACCACAACACAATGCTGATGTTAATAAGCCATAACAACAGTTTGTTCAAGCACTGTCACAGGAATGGCAGTTTCAGTTTTTGATTTGGAGCTAGTTTGTCTTCAGTTAACTGGGAACATGTACAAGGAGACTTACTATCTGCCTAGTAGAGAACAAGTGGATTTACCTGCTAACTTCATTCCCCACTTTTCCAATGGATTGGTACATTTCATATTGAAAATTCCTCAACATGTTACTGATACTAGGTGGCATACATGTTTCAAAGACAAGTGTACAGAAGTAATTTTAGACCTGATCAATAATACTGAACAGATAATTATGGAAAACACATTATTTAATAGAGAACCTTATACAAAAAAGAAAGTGGTCTTCACTTCTCAGATCTGCAGAAACTATTTCTAAAATTAAAAAAAGTCTCCATCCCCATTTAGCCTCCTTTAGCTTCTCTCTTCAGGCTAATAAAGATGCCATTTGTGTCAGTTATGATAATATATTTAATTATATGAATATCTATCCATCTGACATTAAAAGGACAGACAATGTATTTTTAAAGGTATAGGTACTATACTCTGATAACAAAAAATATGTTTTACTTGCTGTTTGTAATTACCAGCAAATCATGTACTTCACTTTTCACTTGAACCAGCCCTCTTTATTGCCAGGCTGTAAACTGACCATCTGCATTACCAAATGTAAGAGGTCAGAATCAAAAGTTTTTTCCAAAAAATATTTACCTCCTTAACATGGTATTTCATAAATTCGGTTTAGATAATGCAGTTACCTTGCACAATGCAAGTGAATGGAAACATAGATACAGAGTAGAAATTTTGCCAAACGGATGTAGGGCAAAGCTCAGCATTAACAAATCAGAAGGTTAACTGTTTCCGTTCTCATTTTACTCCTTGTAAGACAGCAGGACCTCAAAAGCACTTTTATAATGTGAAGACTAAAAAAAAATTATCCAAAACAACTCTTTAAGAAGTTAGGAATTAAGCCTTACACAAAGATACTTCACAAACAATTAAACTCAGGCTGATAATACAAATATTTGTTTTGTATAAAAGTGTTTACTGTGAAAAGTAGCTTTTGCTTCACTGTGCAATTTTTTCCTAATAACTGCTTAGAAAAGCTTATGTTATCATTTTGCTGTTTTAATAATTCTTTGTCATAGAGATGTACAACTATTTTTAGGACTGAATTTCATAAAAAAACACCACTCAGGTAACTGAATTTTAAGATATTACTTTTTAAACTTATTTGATAATTCAAACAAAATACACTTGGAACATAAGTATTTTTGCAAGTGTGGCTACAAATGGAAATATGAACAGCAGAGCCATTCTAGGTTTTTATGAATCTCGTGAACGCTCATGAGAATGCCCAGATTACCACTTGCCGACATTTTGAAAATCTCCTAATAGCCTATTTGCAAGAGAAATGATCAAGGTTTCCTAAAAGTCAACAGTAGGTAAAAGGAACAGAATCAGCTGTTAAGAGAAAATTATACCACACAGTGTGTCATGATTTCTACAAACACAGCTCCTAACAGTGTTCACTGTATCTCCAGGAAACAATCCAATTGACCCCTCTTCAGTCTTCCATGTTCTGGTGACAAATACCACAACTTGGCACTAAACACAAAAGGCCTGTCATGCAGAAGATACCTCTAAGTAAGGCTTGTCTTCCAGTGTTGAGAATGAAACCTTTCAGAGTCATTATGTGAAACTTTGTGTTCCTTGAAAACAAGCCTGGACTACAAAATCAGAACTTTATTTTTTAGCAGCAGCCTAAAAAACAAACAAACAAAACACATACAACACACACCAACACAAAACCATAACGTAACACAACACACCAATGAGCAAGGTGAGAAACATCTCTTCTTTGAGGAAAACACATACTTTGAATAAATATCAGGTCTTCCTTCCTGCTTGAGTTTCCTCTCTTTTTTTTTTCCCCCGCTCATTATAACACTGGTTTTCCTGAACAAATTTTCACAAATGTGGTTACAAAATTAATTATGTCATAGAACACCACTGCAGAAACAGATTGTTCTACAGGTTGACAGAGATGTTACTTCATTAATACTTGCAGGTCACATGTAATAGATTCAGTGGGGTTATGAACAGAAAAAGGTTTTCTTCAGGTCTAACTCTCGTTGACTTGGGTATAAATAGAAACTGTATAGAAACCTTTCAGGATCTTATTCAGTGGGCTTCGTAGCCTGGAAATAGTCAAACACTTTCAAGGTGCATTAAAGCAGGAATAGCATTCACTAATCACAATTAAAAAAAAAATAAAAACAAACCACCAAGATTTCTTTAATTAGCTTTTATAATATTTTCATTATAACAAAGTCTCTCTTTCTTTTAATTTTCATTCCACTCAATGGCTACAGTTGTCTTTCCTGGTTTAAAACGGGCACAGAACAGATATCAGGACTCCAACTAACAGCAAAAGCACTTTCCTCTTGAAAAGGAGTATTTCTTGCTTTTGTTTAGTTGTGGGTGGGTTTTTTTTGGTTTTGTTTGTTTGTTTTAATGAGATCAAGACTAGCTAAAAATGTAAAATACACTATTCATAGGAAAGTATTTCTTTTTGTCAAAATCGCTACAGGAAACAATAGTTTCTCCAACCAGATCTGCTCTGAAATATAGGAGATAAAGTGTTCATTCATGTACTTAGGATGGAAAACGGGGGGGGAAGGCTATTAGAGTGTGGAACAGAAAGAGCTGCACAGAATGAAGCATGTGATTCCTGCAGTTTTAGAACACACCTAAGAATATTTTGATTTATGCTGTTTGCAAGTGATACAGAAAAATTAATGTATAAAAATTAATTTTAAAATTAGCAGCATGTAAGCAAATCATGCACTCAGAACTGAAACTCACTGCCATGACATTAAACAAACATCTGTAAATTTATTTCTAAGAATGGTAAAATCAGAATAAACCTATAATGAGATTAGGAAAACTGTATATAAAACATTACCTATGAGAGAGTTCTCAAACCCAGTAATGCAAATTCTGTATGTACATAGGCTGTATAATCCAAAGACGTTCACAGAAATGTAATGCAAAGGGACTGGGGAGGATTATTTCAACTAAATGCTGAAAGCTGTTGAAGCCAACGTGTGGAACAGGCAGAAATCCATTTAGCATCTGATCACTCAGACAGTACGCTTACAGACCTACAGGCATGAGCTGAATGCTGAACAACTAAGGAACAATTTTGACTAGTGTCACAAAGCCACAGAGGAAAACAAAAAAGTAAATCAGAACTCTCAAAACCACAAACAAATCTGAATGATGAATCTTTATACTGAATGGTAAGCTCCCCAACACTAGCTATGACCTGGGCTGCAACAACTGACTGGAATGATTAATTGCACAAAGCTCAGCTTTCTCATATGTTCCCAGAGGGAAAAAAATGAGATCAGCAGCTTGTAATACTTACATGTCTTGGCTTTTATTTTTAAAAATACAGAGAGAAAAATATCCTTTTTGTCTCCCGTACTATCTTGAATAGAACCCGGCACACCAGAACATCCCTTTACTTCTTAGTTGTTCTGTGCTGTTGGATTAGCCCCACACATTTTCAGCACTACTTTATAAACATGCCTGCTACTTAAATATACCTAAAGTTAGAGCTTGATTTTCTGTTCTTTACTAAAACAAAATTCCCACATACTCACACAGGAGTTATATAACTCCTGAAAGCTTCAATCAGACCCTGAAAACTGCAATCAGTACAACCCCCGAAACAGTATTCTTGGCACACAAGTCTCCCATTCACTTCAGTGGGAGTTCCATGGCTGCAGGGTGTGCACACCTTCTGACAGCAGAACTCATCTCACATAACATGATTTTCTTAAACTATACAGGCTACAGATAGATGTAGCATATTATATCATGGATAGTATTCATTGGAAAAACTCAGTATTTGTCTTTTTTCCTAAATCTAAAGTTAAGGTATCATTCACCAATGTAAAAAGCACAGAAGTACATTAACTATTGCATTATTTATTACTGATGGCAATGTCCAGTTGGGTATAATTCATCTTGAATTTCAAATCCCTGATTAGATATACAAAAATCAGAATTCAGGAACAAAAAAAAACCAGAAAGCAACAAAAGCAAACCCTCTATTGTGAAATACAGATGTCCAATACAAAATCATTCAGGTGGTTAGCAAAAACCCAAATGTTTCAATGTTGTACAATTTTATCTTTGTAATTCTCTATGATTGTTAAATATACAAATAAAGCATTTAAGTCTGCATTTTCTAAGAACAGTTTTCTTCCACTTTCAAAGAGATGTGAGCAACTGAGAAAAAAAATGAGACATTTAAAAAAAAAAATGTAAAAAAAGGTTTTGACACCCAAGCACCTGGGGTTTAAGTTTTCCCAGAACCAACTATAGAGAGTATATATATGTATATAAAATTAAAAAAAATATATATATATATTTAAATATACAAACAACATCTACTAGTAAATCCAGCAGAATTTGCAACAGATACCAAAGATACTCTGGCAATTCTTACTGCACTAAGAATATTTGCCATGTAACAACTATTAATGGATGATAAATTCTCAAATAATTGTATTTTTCAGAAAGTATGATACAGCAATTGGAAAATTATTTTTTTCCCTTATATCTTGAGAACTTTTATATGAAAAATGTCTCAGAAGCACACCATTCGAAAGGATCTCCCAGGACACTCTGGGGACCCATTAAATATAATCCTTTCATAAATTAATAAAGAACCATCTTAAGAACAGTCATACTTCTTCCTCCTCTCTCATAATGCTCTGGAGTCATTGCTTTTTTGGCCAAAAATTAATTTTCATCCTGAAGGGTTTTATTGTTTTGTTTTCTTTCAATGGGTTTATATCCATTTGATCATATATCATCCTTTCAAATACCTCTGTACTCTCTCGCTGTTCATCACTGGGAGTCATCTTCCTAGCAATCAAATCTCTCTCAGCATGCATATTACCTGCTTGAACACTTTTAGGCCCCACCCCCTTGCAAGGCAGAATTTGCAACACTTTACTAGAGTGAAAGAGAGATACTAATGAACCAGGAGAGGTTTTTTTAAATCAGCCTGATGCAGAGCATCTTAAAATTGAAGTGCTCCATGTTACCATTTGTTAAATTAAGATAAACATTATCATAAGGCAAGGAAAATATAAAATACTTCACAAAGTAGGAAAGAAACACCCAACAACACACAAAAAAATGCAATTGAATGGCTGGAAAGTCCATTAACAGAACATGTAGTTTTGAGCTCATCACACAAGAGATGGGCAGCTTCTCTATGGTACACAGAATTATGAGTGTCATGGAAGAGTTGAGCAAGGAATTAGTATTACTCTATTTCTTACGACACAACAACTACAGGACTGAACACTCTTTTTTTCAGGCTTCTTTCAGCATTTTTCCCTTGTTCAAGTTGTTGGCATAGTGTAGCAAGTAGATAAAGTATCGGCAGGTTTAAGAACAAATTAATGCAACAAAGATCTGCAAAGATTGTTAAAGAAGATCACGTAAACATAACCTGACACATCCCAGAATGTTGTAGGGTGTACTGACAGAGGTATCACACTGTTCTTGTTCTTTACTTACTCTGTTTCTTTACAACTCTTGCCTTAAGTCTCTGCCGGATTCAAGGTCGCTGGAGTACATCAATCTTTGTTCTGATCAAGTAAATGCATTAGTTTACGAGTATAGAATGTTCAAGTACTTTACAAATAATGCTATGTTACGTTATTCCTGTTAACTGGTTTTCCGCACATTTAATACATCCCCCTTTCCTATCCCATCTTGCAAATGCAGGACAAAGGTCTGTGAAGTTAATGGGTTTGAAATTGCTTGCATCTTCACTGAATATGGTGCAATGTGTTTCAGTAGCAAGAAAAGTGATGGCAATTATTTCATTTTTAAACTGAATTTGTAGTATGCCCCAAATGGCACCTCTTGGGCAAAGTGTGATGAAGACAGCAACTTATTGTATGAATTCCATATATGAATTCCAAGTATCAATTTCAGGTCATAGCCAAACAACTGGTATTTTTACTTAGTCTACAACAGCAATGTAAGTAATCAGTTTAATATTAGCTAACTGGAAAAGTAATTTTGAAAAGGGAATTTTCATTTATACCCTAATAAGTTGTTCATATCCTACAGGTATAGTATGTATTACCTGGCATTTTGTGGAAATATTAAGTTATTCATCAACCTTTGTCTGCTGTTTAGCAATACTGTTCAGGTAATTAGAACACTACATTAAAAACAAACAAAACACCACCACCACCACCACCACCACCACACACACACACACACACACACACACAGAGAAAACCCACCACCCAACTGTACTCTTCTTGTACTCTTCTGAAGTCACAAGAATAATTTAGGTGGAGGGAAAAAAATATAACTAAGCAAAGAGGAAAAGAGCTACTTCTATACCTCTCTCTCCTTCATTTTTTCTGGAAAAGACCCACTACATCTTAAACATAATTCAGTGTGTCAGTATTTTATGCTTTTTATGGAAAGTTATTCTTGAAGGAATTTACATAGTACTTGGATAAGAGAAAATTTATTTCAGTAATGATAGGCAGGACCAATTAAGAAGTTAACAAAGCCCCCATAGTACTTAATGTTGCTTCCCCAGTTCATCTGGCTGTTGTCTATCCACAAACTGGCTATTTCAGATAAGATTATACTTAGATTATGCAAACTGGTGCCAAATGACAGCCTCGGTTAGTAGACCTCCACCCTTTCTGAATATATCTCTTCCAACAGGTTTTTGAAAGACCTGATCTCTTCACCCTATTTGCAATGCTCCTTCTGTATTTTATTAAATAACTGTTTTTTTTTCTTTACTAAAAGGATCAGAAAGCAGGTAAAACATTTTAGAGGAGAGGGTGTTGATTTGGTTTAGATTTTTAAAAGGCTAATAGTACTTAAGTAGGTAGAACCTGTGTACACTTCACACTCTACCTCCTTCCCAAATGAACTTCCTTGAGATAGTAAAATAATTGCTTTTTCAAGAACCGGTCCTGTTTGATTCTCATACAAATGCAAATTTAAGTCAATGGAAATTCTCCTTTGATTAGAATCAATAGAGTTTGGCCACAATGCTCATAGTCATCTTCATATTTAGTAACTATGTTATAAATATCTCTTTCTGCAGTAGATTTTACTTCATATTTGTAATTCAAGACACTACTCCATGTCATTAGAAAAACTAGGCTCTGATCCATGGACACGAAGAAGGAAACTTTCTGTTAATCAGAGTTTCCTAAATCCTAACAGCAGCATAAATGGATAGTATTGGCCCATCTCACGTAGTTTCAAAAATTAAAGATGTTTAGCTCCTGCCATTTCAAGAGATGTTTTCACGTACTCCACTGCTCCAAAACACACTGAAGTCAACAGACTCCTCAGCATGGCAGCCTCTGGATTAGTTTAACCAACAGTGCTTCCATGGAGCTACTCAAATGCAGGTTATTCAAAGGCTTAGAGATCTTGTTAAACAAGGTTTTCTTAAAACTGAAGTTGTGTATGCACATATTTTTAATTAACTTTCAAGTGGATTTCTTTTCCAGTATAAAAAGTTTTTAATATCATAACCTGTCACCTCCCTGTTTATTCTTTTTTATTCCTGTCTTTTATTCTTTTCATTCAATAAATTAAGAGGTAGATTCTGAGCTCACCTACAGCAAAGCAAATCAGAAAACGTCTTCTCCAGTTAATGATGACATCAATCAAATGATAACTAATATAAAAAATAACCAAGTAACAAAAATAAGAAACCTGCTACCTTTATTTTTGAAGATGCCCCATTCAAGATGTTATAACACAAGACATCTGAAGAATGCATCTTGCGATTTTAAATTAACTCTTTTAATTTTCCTGATATCCTTTAAGAATATCCAAATCCATATGAGCATAGTACTATGTGAAACTGAGCTACAAAAGCTAAAAAAATATTTTGTGAAAGGATGCAGAATTATGTTACTGAAGCTAGATATCCTCAGATTCTTGAAGTAACAGCACATAGTGCTCTGAATGCTATTTAATATTCAAAACTATTCCGAGTTTTAAACTAGTCACCAAAAATTGCATTAATCTAGCCAAATATCTAAACTAGAAAGCAGTTAAATAAATAAGGGGCCAGGGCTGGGCAGAGGAAGGTGGTGGCACATAATTTCTAGGTCAGAATTAGGTCATGATTAATTGATTAGGTCAAAACAAAAAGTGAAGATAGTAAATAACAATAGGCCTGGATCTAGTCTAAAAGACTCCAATGAGTCTTCAGATTTGAATAAATTAGGATGTCCTTAAGTTTGTTCTCACATCTCTCCCATTTCTAAATTTCAAGAGAAATCAAAAAGAAAATTCAAATGACCTGTGACAAGTAAAACCTCAGCATACGCTTCAAGTATACGCTTCATCAAGTATACTGTCCTTATTTATTTTTTTTTAAAGTGTGTGCTAAAAACAAAAACAAATGAACTAGTTGGTGTAAAATGTTTAAAATATGAATACTAGTTATTATCCAGATTCTTTACTTAGAGAAGTCTATGTCCTCCTCTTTCAATAACGTGTTTTCAACTCATAGCCACAAATTACAGCCACAAATTACGTGGTTAAAACACGTGTTTCCCAAAATGTCATATTAACTAGACCCAATTGTGCTGGATGTAACTGAGGCCTACCAGAGTAAATTGGAAGAAAATCAGTAAGTAAACATGAATCACTTGGGAAAGGTGCCTCGAAGAAAAGGTCAATGAAAGGGCAAGCAAATATAGTATTTGTTTTAAAAATACTTGTTGAAAAAGAAGGCCACGATACACAACTCACATGTAAATTGATCATAACACTCCAATAACATTCCCACAGATAAAAGTAATTAGTTATTTAAATGAACACATGAACTGTACTGTAAGATAAAAATACAAAGTCAAAATATTGCTATTCAACCTCTTAGAAAATACTTTAATGTTTTATCTCTATGACTTTATCTTTCATACATCTTATGTCTTAGACCCACTGCAAATGATAAAAATATCTCTAACTCCATTTCTCAACCATCCAGTCTTAACAGTCTTAAGTTTGGGGTTTTTTTGTGGTTTTTTTTTAAAGGGTAAAAAGGAGAGGAGAAGGTTCTAGACGCATTTTTTATATTAATGCAGTTGTACAAATCAACTGGCAGGAGAAAATAATGGTTAGCTGAAGTCTTAAGACATATTCATAGCTCTACTTAATCCAGTAGACACAGCCATTGATTTAAAAAACTTCAGATTTCATGGATTCCCTACACAAAAAGCAGAAAGAAGCCAGGTTATAGAAAGTGATTGCATTGTGGTGAATAAGATGCACATGCTGGAATCTCTTTTGGGAGATGTTCCTTATTAACAAATAGTCCCTTATAAGCACTTGTAAAGAGCAACTCTTCAGAGAAAAAATAAAAAAACACAACAAACAAACAAACAAAAACACAACAAAAAACCACAACAAACACAAGCACAAACTCCATATCAAAGCAGTGAAAAGAGGTAACTGAAAGCACAATGACTGAACAAGTACTCACTCCTATGAATCTCCTGGATAAGCACAAAATACATTAAATTCTACAAGCAAAACATTTTCTACTGCAACGTAACAAAAATTTGCTAACCTAGAGAAATGTGTATTGTGCAGAGTGATAAAATAGGATTTTGCAATCTGGGAAGATGTCAATTTCATCTACTTTAAGTCAGTGTCCCCAGACACCGGTAAAACCAATGAAGCCTCCTCTTATGAGTATTGTATCACTACATACGTTAAAAAAGCAGGTTTGCAGAGTGAAGTAGGCTATTTTATTGGTGTGGGGTATGGGGTGTGTTTTGTTTATTACAGCAAAGCTCATTAAATTTAGGCCTTTCACTCTGAATGAATTGTCTGGACAGCTTTGAAAGGTTAAGAAAAACAATCCTTTTGTTTTAGCATAATAACATTGCCAATTGAAAGTCCCTCGTGATGAAATTAGGAGAGGGAATATTTGGCCCTGGTAGATAATGATGACATTCATAAGCTCTTAACTTCAGGGGCTGGGGGAAGGGGTTGCTGTCTGCTACTTGTTTTCAAACTGCTCCGATTTTCTGAAATGGAACAAATACATCACAGTTCCCTCTCCCCAGTCTTAAACACCAGCACTTCCCAAAGAAAAAGCTCCAGTCATTCTTCATAAAATCTACTGCAGCTTTATTCCTCAACCTATGACTTTCAATATTTCCAAAGCAAATGATCCAAATCTAGTTACTGGGTGTTTTGTTTTGTTCCTTAACCATACACACCCTTCTCCATCTCTAATTTAACATCAAAAAACTCAACATCATCATTTAATCCTCTGGTAACACTGGATTTCTTAAAAAGCAAACAAACAAAAAAACCCCTTACAAACATCACAGCCTTCAGTTGATATAAGTGTTCCCCACCACTGCATTCCCAAAACAAGGTAAGTCCCAATCATTTTTGGAATAGCTTCTCAAATTATTTGAATCACTTCAAGAAATTCTGAAGATTACTTCAAGGGGGTGTCAAAAAATAAAAATGCACAACAAATCCCTCACCATGATGAGGTTCATTAAAATAAAATAAAAAAAAAATCACTGTAGAATAAAAAAGTCACTGTAGAATTTTCCTCTCCCCTAGCAACATATATGGGAATATTTTCCACATGCAGATGTTTTCCCACTCTCATTTACTATCTCCTGCTGTGGATTTAGGCTGCATGTTCCTGCTGTTTCCACAGCCAGTTCAAAAATCTTGCTCTTCCTCCACCTATACAATTAACTCCATTTATTATTAAAAACAAAAGTTTTTGTTTGTTTTAATTGAGACTAATAACAACTAACTATCAATGTTAGACTTATTCAGCTTTCCTCCTCTTCTTTCCATCTCCCCCTCATATCTCCCTATAATTTTTACAACTTGGCTTAATACCATCTAGGATTTCACTCCATTATTTATCTCCTGACATTCGTGATAGTAAGCTACCAAAACTATGTAATCCTCCCACGCTGCAGTAATCACGCTTCACAAAACAGCTTTCTACCATTCCTCCGTTAGAGGAATCACAGACCATATCTCGATAAACATCACACCTAGGCAGATCAATGCAAAGCCTGCTGGAAGCTTTCCCGTTCTCCTCCTCCTCTGCCATCCCAATGCTGGGTGTGCTGAAAAGCCTCCGTACTGTTTCCGAGTCGCCCGCTAATAGGGAGACCTCGAGGTGGTAAAAGCACAGAAGCATTTCTCTATAAACTGAGAGCATCTGGTGGCTCTTTGCTACTTATCACCGAGACAAATCGTCTGTCTAGTACGAGCTTTAGCGATAAATGCATTGAAGGAGACCTTCAGAGCTGCAGTCTTAATACCTCAAGGCATAACGTCGCGTTCACCCGCTTTCTCAAGCGCAACAGATCTCGCTACCCCTCACAAGGCATCATGTAGTGTCTGCTGAGACATTCAGGCCCGGCGCTCCGGAGCGCGGCTGCCTGCACCCACCCGCACACCGGCGCAGCCCCTGGTGCCTGCAGCGGGAGCGGAGGGGGCGGCGGGGAAGCGGGGCTAAGCCGCCCCCGTCCCGGTGCGGAGCAGCGCCCCAGCACCGGCGGCCGCCGTGGAGCTCTGCCGCCCCCTGCTGCAAGGCGGCGGCACCGGGGGCCGAGGGCCGGTCTCCGCCGCTCCCACGCCTCCACTGACACCCAGGTGATTTTTTTATTATTTTTTTTTTTTCTCCCCTAAAACGTCGTTAGACACCGACCACGAGCCCCCGCCCACCCCTTCAGGTGCAGGGAATGCAGCGCTGTCAGGCGTCTGGTGGAGGGCATCCCACAGGCGGCTCCGCAGCCCGGTTCGGCCCCAAAGGAACGTCAGAAACTTGCCCCAACAGTTTGGAAACACCGGGACCATCTCTCACCGCGGGACACCCTCGCCGTCTCACACCGCGCACGAACGCGCTCCTGGAGACCCTTACCCTCCCCATCACCTAAAGTAGCACAAATCCTCAAGTAATCACATCGGTGACATAAATAAATAAATAAATAATTCGACCCCAAGAAAACAAACCAAAAAAACCCACAGCCTCACCACAACCCCGAAGTCTGTATTTTACAAAGCGCTGGAGAGATGTATGCACATAAATACGCACAAGGCGAGCTGTGCCCAGAGGCGCAACCCCGTCTCCGCACACACCTGCCTCCGCGGCGTTATTTAATCTCAAAAAGTCTCCGCATCCGCGGCCGTGCCCCCCTCCCCCTACGCCGCCGCCCCCCCGAGCCGGGGGCTCGGTGTCCCCGCAGAGCGAGAGGAGCAGTTTTCAGAATAGGAGAAACCCCGACAGGCAGAGACTTCAGGTCAGATTTCTCACTGGCTCTACCGACAGCACTTATCTCTGGTCCTAAAAATGAAGCCCACGTTGTCTTCCCCTCAAGCAGACGCATATTTTTTTTTTTCTTTTTTTCCCAATTGTTTGATCTCCCTCCCGTATTTTTTTGCCCCCCCAAAAAGGCGAAACCCCGTGCAAAGCAGCTAAGTGCACTTAGCTCTTCTCAGTTTTTCTCTTTTTTGCCTCGTAAATGATACCTCTCCCCGCCTTGGGGACTTAAAAAATAAAATTAAAAAAAAAAAAAAAAAAAAAAAGGGGTGGTGGGAGACGATGAAGCAAGTTTCAGGTCCTTTTTAATTTAGCTCCAGGGTGATACATTGTTTTATTTTTTTCTCCATTTCTTTTCCGGTCATATGTTAATCTGAACAAGCAGGCGACGCAGGTAAGAATAATAATTAAAAAAAAAAGCAGCCCCGCTCCTACCTTGCCCGCTACTGAGGAGCAATCCGAGCAGGTAGAGAGGCAGGAGGCTCATGTTCAGGAGCTGGCGCCGGTGGACAGTTCCAAGTTAGAGGTGCTCGACCAGCCCAGGCAAACCCCACTGCCTCCCGCGCACCTCCGCACCCGCGGAGCGCCGCTCGGCAAGTGCCTGCCAGCGCCTCCCTGTGCCGCACTATATCAGGGAGGCAGCGGCCGCCACGCAGGAGGCGGGCACACGGCGGTCCTGCGCGGATCCCTCCGCCCGACACGCACGGCCGCACCACCGACAAACGGCGGGGCTGACAGATTCTTCCGCCGCTGTGAGAGGCGGCTGTAGGCGGGAGGCTTCGCTCCCTCGTCGCCCGCCGGCTGTGCCCCCGGGGGGGAGTGAGGCAACTTCACCGCCTCGCCACCGAGGTCCCTCGGAGCCTGATCCTCCGCCGCCGCCTGAGGGGAGGCAGCCTAAGGGGAGAGGTGGCGACTTGACGGAGAAGCCTACCGGGCAGCCCCGGCCCCCCGGGCACAGAGAGCCGAGGGGGCCGGCGTGGCCCAGACACCTACCGCCCAGCAGTGCCCTGGCTCGCGGCGGCGGCCCCCCCGCAACTGCTGCCCGCGAGGCTTCCGTTAGGGGGCGGCGGGCGCGTGCCGCCCGCTGCCGCGAGGCTCCCGTGGGCGGGAGCGGCCGCCCCGGGACCCGGCCGGGCAGCTCAGCCGAAAGGCCGCGGGGGCTGCGCGGGGCCTGGCGGCTCCCCCGCGCCTTCCCAGTGCGGTAACGGGCTGCGGCGTCGCCGGGAAGCGTGGCCGCTGTGAGCCTCGCGTGCGGGTGCGCCTTGACTAGTCACGTTGGGTTTGTATCTTTTCGTTTGGCTGTCTAGGAACTCGCTTTTTTTGACTTTTGTTATTAGTACAGAGGGAAAAAGTACCTCTACTGTTCACGACCGCGGGAAATAAAACTGATAAAAAATAAATTGCCGGCCTTTTTGATGCCTCAGTGCTGTCTCGCTGAGGATCTTCTTTAGTATAGAAAAATCCCTCTCCTGAAGCAAAGAGGTGGGGTTTTGTCCAGCTTGACTTTGAAGAGGTTTTTTAGGGGTTTTTTTTGTTTGTTTGTGGGGTTTTTTTGTTGGTTGGTGGGTGGGTTTTTTGGTGTTTTTTGGTTTTTGTTTTTTTTGGTTTTTTTTTGTATTAAACTATGGTCTCCAAAGCAGCTTCTATAAATTTGTCACCATACCACTTGTATGACAGATGGAGGGAGAGAGAAGTGGATTTATATTAATGTGAAGCAGCACTGATAGTAGCTAATAAAAGATTAATCCAAATTACCACATCCCTAATAATTTTTCCAACCTTTTTTTTTTTTTTTTAATCTTTTCAAGAGGATTTGGGTTTTGGGGAGGAGGAGGGAGACAAGAAGTCTCTTTGCAGAAAACTAATACAAATGACACCATTAGTATCTTCAGCTTGATTGTTGCTGCACAGGAGTCTTATGAAATATAGGAGGAAGAGATTATATAGGCAGATCTTGCTGGGATCAGCAAAATATGTGATAAAACTGAAAGTCTCTCCTCAGAAGGTGATGTTTTAGGACACCTGCAAACGTAAGGAAAACGCTGGTAGAGAGAAGAGAGCTTTGTGCTGGTGGCTCATTGATCTACACCACATAAATCAGAACCTTATTACTTGACTATACACCATGTAGCCCTGCTCTTGGAACTAGAGATTTTTGTAACCTAGTATAAAAGGAATAGATTCATTTTCATGTATATTTAAGTGGGCATGGAACTGTTAATTCCTCATACAGTTTTGGAAAACCAAAACATGGCAGCTTCAGCAAAGTCTTCTAGGTGAGAACTGGATTTATATTTAGGAGCCAGTCTGTTCCTGAATGCTGAGAGAGTTGCCTAATTGCAGACATTTTTGGTTGGAGCCTTTATCGCGGGTTCAGGAAAGCACAACAAAAGGAAGTGTTTTGGTGAAGGAGCTTTCCTAGGCAAGAAGGTTCCATCAGCCCCAGTAGCCAACTACAAAAATAAATGTCATTAACTGATTAATACAGGAAGATGATGAAAACAAATGCTAGATAAAAATCTTAAAAGAAAAATAAATATAACTCTTACTGGGCAAAAGCAAAAACCCCTCACTATGGAGTGCATCGGATGCCAAATTTGTCAAATTCATCCTTGGTTTCAATGTGTCTGGAGCATTACCGTGCAGCTGAAGTGGAATAAATCTAGAAACAAAACCAGTATTAATAAATAAAACCAAATAGCTGGTATGCATAACTTAACATCTTCTATAGTCTGCTTTAATTAAGGACCCAAAGTTGTACAGAAGCACCTTGATCTGGAGAGGTGTGTAGATGCAGGGACTGAAATCTGTGTACAGCAGACACCCCACAAGAGCTAAACATAATAGGAAGAATACTACTATCCCAAGTTTGCTTATTTTACATCGTATATATGGTGAGAATTTCACCAGTGTCAGATCTGCGTGGCCAGTTCTTGCTCCTTTGAAGTGGGATGAGGATGCTTTGCTTCTAAATAGGATTCCTTGTCTGGAGAACTCTGCCCAGTTGCTTGACTGCAGCAGTGAACAGAGCCTGCCATGTAGGCTGTCCACTCCATATTGCTGCAGGATTTGGGGAAATCTGGTTTTAGTCCAGCTTCTCAAGGAAAAGGGGAACCTGCTCTTCACCTCTCCGAAGCAATGGAGTAACAGCAGAAGGCAGACATAAGTCTCAAAGATAATCACATTCTTGTAGTAGTACTACTGTAAAATAGAGACCTCGTTGAAGGAAGGGGCAGAAGCTGGTCCGTCCATCACTAGACATGTAGCTCCAAGTACTATGTCAGATGTATCACCTAAAAGGTGTATGTGCAGATCCTGACACCATGCAGTGGAGGGATAGGGAGCAGAGAAAAGGACAAAGTACATACATATGCAAGGCTTCATTGTCTCTGCTGCTTATGGAACAACTCATTTGTTACAGAAGAAAGATCTGTAAAAAAGTGTATCAGAGTGAACTACAACAGCAGATCACACTGAGGTCATGCAAATAGAGATTAGAAAGACAGAAAAAGTGCTCAGCTTTTCTGCCATCCATATGACTTGGTGTTGGTGAGCATACATTAAATGAACCAACAAGAGGAGCATTTCAAAGTGCTGTAAAGTATTAATTGTTATCAATAACAACACAACTGTAGCATTTGTCATTCTTTGGCTAATGGCATTTTTCTTTAGAGTGTGCTGTTTACTGGGGGGAAGCCTGACGTGGAGTTTAATGGTGGTGCTTAGACTGGGGAATTAGAAAACGATTTCTGGGTAATATCACATGCATAGCAAACATGCTGGCAGAAAACAAACACATTTTCATGCTATGTAAGTTTTAAAAATAAGACCAGAAATAAACCACAGTGAGTACTATCCCATATTAACTGCCAAGAGGTGCACCATCAGGAAGCATGGTAATTGTTCTGTTGGGGCAGTTATTTTAAAGGTGAGGAAATCAACCTTGATAGGTTCTCATAGCAATTAAAATATGACATCAGTGACTGAAAAGACTCGCTGGAAAAATCTCAGGGGAAAATAAGAGAAAATATTGCCTAATATTACATACATGTTTGATTTGTACCTTAGATCTTTTGGGATACCGTACTCCAAATCTAAGCGGATGAATCTGTAAGTTCCCTGTCTTTTATCTGACACACAGTAGCCTCCAGCTTTCACAACTGTTCTGTCATATGCAGCTTTTCTCCTACAAAGTTTTACTGCCTGTGAAGTTAGCAAAAAACCAGCAAGAATTAATTTCCCCCCCATGTTACTTGCATGTTTCACTCTGAGAGATTGTTTATACAGTAGCCTCTCAGCTGGTATGAATAAAAGTGGCAAAATCAGGCTCTGGCAACAGAACCATTTTAGGCTATCATCACTGCAGTTAAGTCAATTTACAAGAACTGAGGATCTGTAAACTAGCTGTAACTGAACTTGTTTGTAAAGAGGCATCTTCAAGGTGGTTTTGCAAGGATTATTTTTTTAATTTTTATTTTTGATTGATTGATGATTACATGTTCCATTCAAATATAGTTAAACAGAAACTTAAATCTTGGTGATGATTTCATAGTGGATATTTGTACCAAAATACATTTTTCCCCATAGACACCCAAACTGCCAAGAGATCCAGCTGGATTGGCTAACTTGTCTTACATAAGTGGAAATGTTAAGGAAGCACCTTAAAATTAGCTGAGCATTTTAGGGAAACTTAGGATAATGGCAGAGTTATAAGGAAAACACAGAGAGATCATATGTCTAGAAATAATTGGTGAAGGATTATAAGGAAATTGGCATGTCCTAGAACAAGTTATCAAATGTTTGTTGTTTTGGTTTTGGTTTTTGTTTTTGTTTTTGTTCGTTTGTTTGTTGTTTTTGTTTTTGTTCATTTGTTTGTTTTTGAGCAGGAAAAAAGGGAGGAAAGGAAAAGAGAAAATACTCCTTCTTGCAAACCTAGTATGTTGCACTTGGAAGAAAATGCCTTCTGCAGACAGGGTAATTTTCAGAGGTGCTCATGAACCAAATTGCTGATCATCTCCAAAGTAAGTAATTATCACAAATAGGATGCTTTCCTATGAACTCTGAAAACACAATTAAAGTGGCACTAAGATAAATTATACAACAGTGAACAACAGCATTATTGTGGTGAGGAAATGATGCACAATAAACAAAAGACAGTTTCATAAATGTTTGCACCACTATTTTGTTTCCAGTTCTTAACATCTTCTAGAGACTTTCACAGAGATCTAAAATCACTATCATTTTGGATTAACATTTTATGAGGAAGAGCCAAAAACGTTGTTTCTGTTCTGTTTCCAGTCACTTTAAATAAAGGACTCTCCTTTCTGTTAGGGAAGCTTACAAAGATCTTGAAATTATTCAAATACTGAGAAGAGACGCATGGATTTTGTGTAGGGAGGATAATTTCCTGTATAATTTCTGGAACTGAATAATGACAAGGGCATGTGTAAAATATTTTTTTCCAGATAAAGATGACTGCCTTAATTTTTGAAGATAGCAAGGTTGCTTGAAGTACAGTGTGCTAATTTGATTACAATGTAAAATGTGCTGACAAAAGAAATCAATAAGCTGAATTTATATGTCTGAAGGAAGCATTGTACTCTTCTGTGCCTAGTGCAGCAAAAGTAGCATTTGAGAGATGAGACAACATAACTCGTCTGAACTGTAGAGACAGATCTTCATGTTGTCCAGGTTACCATGCTTCTAGATGTGTGACTCTTCCTCTTGGGTCACTCAAAAAACATAAACACTCAGTTACTATCCTATCACTATCAGCTTAGGATATTTGGGCAGGATTATGGAAACACTGATTATTCTAGCTGAGAATGAAACTGCCAATGCCAAGGTGCTCCAGCTGGCTCAGATATAACTACCTACATATTCAGCAGCATTGCAGTTGTGTACTTTACCTCTTCTATGGGCTGCTTATGAACACCCTTACACCCCCTTTTTTCATGCTAGCAACCTTCTTTCCTATTAGTTGGCAGTGCTTCATGCATGACAGATGGAAACACCTGGTTTTGGTTACTGATGTTACACCAGCCATTTGTTACCATCTCTTAGATAAAAAATTATTCCTCCATGAACTGTATTACCAGATCATAGAATCATAGCATCATGGAATCATTTCAGTTGGAAGAGACCCTCAGGATCATCAAGTCCAACCATAATCTAACTCTAACACTAAACCACATTCCTAAGGACCTAATTTAAATACCTTTTAAACACCTCCAGGGATGGTGACTCAACCACTTCCCTGGGCAGCCTGTTCCAAAGCCTGACAAATCCTTCTGTGAAGTTTTTCCTAATATCCAATCTAAACCTCCCCTGGGGCACCTTGGGGCCATTTCCTCTTGTCCTATCACTTGCTGCTGGGGAGAAGAGCCCAACACCTACAACCTCCTTTCAGGTAGTTGTAGACACCAATAAGGTCTCTTCTCAGCCTCCTTTTCTCCAGGCTAAACAGCCCCAGTTCCCTCAGCCGCTCCTCATCAGATTTGTGCTCAAGGCCCCTCACCAGCTTCATCACCCTCCTCTGCACTCTCTCTAGTTCCTCGATGTCTTTCTTATGATGAGGGGCCCAAAACTGAAAACAGGATTCAAGGTATGGCATCACCAGTGCCAAATACAGTGGCATGATCACTTTCCTCATCCTGCTGGCCACACTATTCCTGATATAAACCAGGATGCTGTTGGCCTTTTTGGCCACTTGGGCACACTGCTGGCTCATATTCAGCTGTCTGTCAATCATCACCCCCAGATCCTTTTCCACTGGGCAGCTTTCCAGCCACTCCTCCCTGAGCCTGTAGCGTTGCCTGGGGTTGTTGTGGCCCAAGTGCAAGTATTAATATCTGGTGTAGTGTGATATCAGTTAAGTTAATTGAAGGGACCTTCAAGAATGTTATATTACTGAAGCACTGAAGAAGAGACAAGAAGATTTGCTGGCATTAGTGAAGATGTGCAGGAGGTATTCTAGCATGTGGAACAGCAAAGAATAGTTGCTACATGATGAGAATTTGAAGAGCGCTTGTTTTTAAAGTGGTTGTGTGTGCAAAACACAGACCTTTCTCCTCTGCTGTTCTGTGACTGTGAAACTTGTTCCTGAAAGTGCTTTGAATCATGATGAATTTCAGAGACATTCAGAACAAAATGTAAATCTCATGCATTTGACTATCCATACTTTCATTAGCAGCAAAGACTAAAACCATACAAAACTCCAGATCAAAGAAAAGTTATCTATAGAATGTAAAATTAGACGTAAACTGAAAATCGTAAAGTTCATGGATACCTTTGGGTTACAGTTCTGTGTCATGGTGCTAAATGTGCTACACATTTTAAGCACCACCCAGATTAAACAGAGTATCTGGGATTCAGAACCATCCAGCTACTGCAGTCCACATCACTGTCCCAATTTTCATTGGAATCAAATAGTTGTTGACTCTTGTGTCATACAACTGACCAAAGAGGTATGTTTGTTGATATGAGCGATGTTGACAGTCAATGAAACCTTTATGGAGGACTTAGTTCTAAACACACATAAATAAGATTGGGGGAAAGGGAACACATATGATTTTGAGTATATTGATTTCTCCAAGTGATAAAAAAGCTGTGTCCACATCTCCAATTTTCAACATGGAGGAAAGGTCATGATGAAAGTGCTCAGCTGTGAATTCAGGACAAGATTATTGGCTAAACAATGATGGAAAATTCAAAATAATGTGGATTCTAACTCCAGACTGCTATAAAGGCAAGTGATCTAAACCCCATAGTTTATACCAACACTTATCTTTTAATTTCATTTGAGACCCACAAGTTCAGAAGTTCTTACTCATGAGGAGACTTCTGCTCCTTTACTGAGACATTCTGAGTTCTTGACATCTAGTATCTTGATACAGCAAGCAGTTTCAAAGGTTAGTTGTGCCAGTTACACATTTTCTTTCATTAGTTTTAAATTTGATGAGTTTTGAAAGATAAGAGTGCTAATTTTTCTTTCTCCAGATGCTGTATTATAAGAATGAACATCCTCCTGTATGTTTTCTAACTAGGGTGATCTGAATTTATTAATTATCTGACCTGCTTTTCTTCCTGTCTTTCTAATATGTTTTTCATTGTCCTTCAATATCTGTTATAACTCTTAGGAATGTAAGGAATTAAGCACAGTACTACAGATGAGGATGAGCTTCTGATTTATAGTGAATTGTATTGACACCCACAAATAGTGTTTTTTTTCATAGCAACTGCCTTGGTCACCTTTCAACTCACTTCAAAGCCAGATTGCAATTCCTTACATATTTTCCATCATTTAAAAAAACCTGTGTTTATGGAAAAGTTGTAAATACATTTCCAAGACTGTTCAGCAAAACAGGCAACTCCTTTTTCATTGCTTTCTTGCTCAGGTTTTTGAGGTAAATAATGAATGCTTTCTAATAAGTAACCATTTGAGTTGGCAAATGTCAGGGTGTTATGACATTTGTCTTAATAAGGGGGAAAAATCTTGTATTGTTAAGCAAATCTCTGTTATCCAAGGTACACAGAAACATAAAAGAGGATTTTGCTTTGGAGATACATAATTTTCCAGAGGTTTTTTTTCAGCCATTCAAGTTTTGTGTTTTTTGTTTTGTTTGTTTGTTTGTTTGTTTTGTTTGTTTGTTTGTTTTATTTGTTTGTTTTGCTTTTTTGTTTTTTTTTTACCAACATTATCAGAGTGTGGTATATAAAGATACTGCTCTGTAAATAGTTACAGAGCAGTACATATTGTAGGACACTAAAAATTCTCTGGGCAAGGACAAACTCACTTGGAAAGATATTTAACTTAAATTAGGGAAGCAAACAACCAACAGTTCATAGATATATTGGCAAGAATCATACTGAAATGAAATGTATCTAAAATAATAATTATTTAGTTTACAATACATTTGTTTATGCCTTTTTATGATTAATTTATTCTGTATAGATGTAGTTATAATTAAATAATGAGTGAAAAATAGATTTTGAAAGAGAATTTTTACACCAACTTCAACAAAGTTGAAATTGGAATGCATTTTTAAAATTACATTTATAATGAGTTTAATATATTGGTTTGAAAAGAGTTGTACTTGGGAATTTTATCACACAGGGAAACCTGTTCCATAGATCTGTGTGTAACAAGCTGAAAACTTCAGAGAAATCTAGCTGGGAAATAAAATTTAAAATATATGAAGGCCTAAATTTTCCTGATGGTTTTATGTGAGCAGTCCTCAACCTTTTCAGAGCCTGACTGGCCCTGTGAAAGCATAAAGATCTTTTTCTGCTGAAATACTTATAAAATGAGGTCCTCACAGCTCTAGTTTCCAGGTGTTTCAGTTTCTGTTTTCAGGTTCACACAGTGTCTATGCATGTGTTCAGGCTCTTTAAAGTTGGACTATTCAATAGCATTAGTTTATTTATGCCCCAGAACAGCTGGTAGCACAGTCAATGAAATTGGTACTCAGAATTAAGTTCAGGTAATCCTTCTGGCAATTTCTGCTGTAATTTAGACCCAGCATCTACCAATATAGTAAATATCCTAAGAAACTTCTCTTACAACTTCATAGATAGAAGCCTTTGAGTTCCAGATACACTATTTGAAAATAAAAAGAACATTTTAAAATCTCACAGTTACCACAGATAAAGCATGATGCTGCAGAATATTTACATTACTGCAGAAGAAGCAAGATCATCAGGGAAAACAAGCTAAGAAATCCTTTTTTGCAACAACTGCACCAATAACACTGATGAAATCATCAGTTATGTTTTTGACAACCAAGTGAAATCAGTGTACTGTATATATTGCTGCACAAACTTGTACTTTGTAGGAAAAAAAAAGGGTGGAAGGTTGAGAAAAATTAATATTTGTCAGAAGGACAGTTTGAAAGGGAAGAAAAGTATTACATAAGGGATTAATAAAAATATTAAAATGTTATCTTTCTTGAGAATTTTCTGTATGTTTGCTTAATTTAGCAACTCAGCAGAACATAAGCAAAACCTGTAGAAAGAATTCAAAACTCTTTTAGGACTGGACTGTTCCCTCTACTTGCAGAAATATAGGGGATCAAGACCCACTAAAGTTGTATGTAAATAAAGAATAGTACCTCTATCGTCTGCTTTGGACTCAGGGTATTTACTGAAGTAAAAATTAGTTTTTTTACTTGGGACTATCCATGTTGGTGGAAAAGATCATAAAGGGTGATAAATGAGACACATTTGGAGTGCTGTGTCCAGTGCTGGGTTTCCTGATACTAGAGAGAGAGAGATGCATTGGAGCAAGTCAAGTGCAGGGCCATGAGGATGATTAAGGGCTTGGAGCATCTAATATATGAGGGGAGGCTGAGAGAGCGTGGAGCATTCAGCATAGGACAGAGGAGGTTTGGAAGGATTTTGTCAGTGTTTAAAAGTACATGATGGAGGACAGAAAAGAAGGTGGAGCCAGTTTCTTCTCAGGGGTGCCCAGTGACAGGACAAGACACAGAGATACGAACTGAAATACAGGAAGCACTGTTTAAAATTGAGATAAATCTCTTACTTTGATGATGGTATCCTAGAGAGGTTGTTGAGTCTCTTTCCTTGGAGATACTCAAAACGTGACTGGACACAGTCCTTGTCAACCTGCTTTGGTTGACCCTGCTTGATCAGGGGTGTTGGACTAGAGGACCTCAAAAAGTGCCTTCCTGCTTTATTAGTCCTTCTGTGACTCTATCATACAATTCCCAAGCTCCAAGAGAAAAAAAATCTTTAAATCTTTCTGTCATATTTTCCTTTCTCTTAGCATCCTAGTTGCCTCAAGAACATTTCCTCCCATTAAGTGACTTCTATGATACCACGGTTAGCAGTCATAGAAGTGTTCATGGCTTTTTATTTATATTAATTGCCAACTAAATCTCAGCTTGAAAATGTTTTAACACAAGAAACATGAAAGCATTTTTCTCCTTTTTTCTTTTTAATAGCATCCTTGTTGTGAAATTTCAAGCAATTGTAAATAATGAACAGTATGAACTCTTGAGTTGCATTTTATATGTGTGATGAATTTAAATAATAATAGCAATTATTAATAAGCTCCAGGAAAACTGGCAATTATTAGAAAAAAATTTTAAAAAAGGTAAAGAAAAAGGACTCTCTGATTCAGACCAGTCATACTATGTGTTAGGAATGTCACTTAAAAAAACAGTTACCCTTAACAGCTCAGGCTGTCTGTAGCTCCAGTAGTAAAATAGTTTTGAGGAAGTCTTATGGAGAATTATGAGACATAAGAATCACTATCCAATATTTTTTGTTTGCTCTCATGAGATAGTTATAACCAAAGTAGTGTTTCAGCCTATTTTTAGGAGTAGGCCAATCAGCCTTCTCCTGTGGTATATATGCTACTGCACAATATAGCTCCTTTCAGGGTGATTCTTTGATAAAGGCTAACAGATACACTCAGTTTTGACCTTTGATGTATGTATCTGCATCTATTTTCATAATTTCTATGCCTGCCTTATTTTTCCATTTTCTCTCTCTCCTTTTTTTTTTTTTTTAAAGCTCTTTAGATGAATTGTTAATTGTTCTCATGTTATTTTCCTTTAATAGTCCTTATTATAATTTTGTTGCCTTAGCATCCTTTGATACCCATAAAACATAATTTGCCTGCTGTTTGTGATTGCAAGCCATGTTTGCTCTTTATATTTCTGCAGACCGTGCTTTGGCCAGACTTCCACAATAGCCTGGTACTAAGAATATTTTTCTGCCCCAAGTTATCCACAGTGCTAACATGGCTACTGAACTGGAGCATGCACTTTAAAAAAAACTTTCTGATGGCCTGAGGATGCAAGAAGTATGTGCTTACTCTCTGTAACAAGAACAGACAGGCAGCTCTTTGAACTAACATCTATAGAAGAGAGCACAGTGATACATGCTACAGCTGTAGTTCACATGTTGGGATAGATCTGTAGTATAAGAAAACACAAAAGGATTCTAGAAATCTTAATTGGCTACAATATTAACATTTGTCCATATATTTTAATAAATTCTGCAAATATATTTGCCAAAATCTCAGTGCATATGACTTGAAGCTAAACTTTCTATTTCTCACATGTCATTTATTTAAATTGTCATAAAAAATACAAACCTGACAGCCAGTAATATATTGTACAATGACATTGAGCCTTTCCTGATTATGTTGTTGCCTTTGCTTGCAACGCTTATACTTGAGAGTCAGCTTGAGGGAATTATTTTAGTGTTTTAATTTGGTCTAAATGTGATTTGGAAATACGGGTCTGGGTTTTTCATTCTGTGATCAAGAAAAACCTCCTGTGATGTCCAGTGTGATTTCAGACTTTTTTTCCTATTCACAGTGAGTAAGATTTGCAGAGCTGAGAGGATGCCTTTTCATAGATAACACTTTCCATGAAAGTCAACAGAGCAGGTGTTATCTGAGGGCTCCTCAATCCTTGGAAAGCTTTTGAAGAAAAACAGAGGGAGAATGTGGAGATGTTACTTTTGCTTTGGCTTTAAGACCCAGAAGGTTTACAGAAATGTATTACTGAGATTTCTGTGTAAAACAATGTACTCCTTTTTGTCTAGGTACTGGTAATATCCTTATTTTCTTCTCATCTATGCATAAAAACAAACAAACAAACAAACAAACAAACAAACAAACAAACAAAAAAGATGGGGGGAGCAAAGTCGATACCTTTTTTCTTGCTTTAGTGTTGAGAACATTTTGTCTACCCAGTTTAAGTGCAAAGCTATATCAGTTTAAATACCAAAACGGTAGAATTTCTTAAACGCTCCATTCCATGATCTATGTACATGCAACATTAAAAAAGATACAAATTATTAATCTAGAAAAAAGAGTATTTTTACAAAAATATGAAAGTAAATAGAGTCAAGGCCTCTGGAAAATTAAGTTTTTGTTTATGTTAAGCACAGATGCAATATTTTCGCTTAAGAGTCTACAGTTCAAGCAAAGCCAGTATTTCATTTCCTTGCATGTACTACCAGTTATACACTGAAACACAAATGATTCTTGAATGACTGAATCTAAGTACTTACCATCTTAGTGTTTGAAAACCCTAAACTGGGAAAAGTGATACACATGCCCTTGTGCTAATGTATGTTCATATGTAGGAAGGAGGTACCCTTAAAGACCAAACAAGGAAATGGACTGCATTTGATCTAATAGTTGTCAGCTTTCTTATGAGTTTTATTCCTGGAATACAGAGTGCCATAGTCTAGATCTGGTTCATCAGAAGGCTCCGCTTTGTGTATATTTTCTAGCTTGGGCAATGGAGTCATTATTTGCTTGGAATACAATTGCAAATCATGGAAGCAAAAAAGCTATTAGATTGCAAAGGATCTCTGGAGGTCATGTAGTCTCCCCTTTTCTACTTAAAAAGAGATAATTTCAAATTTAAATCAGATCACTCCAAGCTTTATGAAGGCTACAAAGATACCACGATTCTCCTGAGTAGCAAGGACAAAATAAGTATTTAACGGAACTGTAGTCTATTAAGTAGAGAATCAGTGATGGCTGCTGTGCTCTGCAGGAGGAGAAAAGCATTTTTGAAGATTTTGGGTTGGTTTGGTTTTGTGTGTTTGTTTTTTGGTTTTGTTTGTTTGTTTGTTTGTTTGTTTTTGTTTGTTTTTAATAGCAGCACTGAATTTACAACCATCTAAAAACACTGATTGGTGTAGGAACATTGGAATTGCAGAACAGAAAATTTGTCCATTTAGTTATCTATTATTTATGCATCACTGACCAGCTCAGCATATGGCTCAAAAAAAATCTCCAAACCAGCAGTAGATAGTCTGGCATAGGTCTAATACTTTCCAAAAGCAATAGCTGATAATTGCAGATATTCTCATTCACATGAAAGATTCATTCATTTTAAAAATCTCTTTGAATTCGTCTCTTTAGCAAATCTTTATTGCAATGAGTTTGACAAAGGTGCGTAAGAAAGTATTTTCTTTATTCATTCTGAATTTGCATAGTCTTATTCTACCAAATATAAATGGTATAATGGTATGATTTACACTGCCTTCTATCATAATGCATATATTAAGCAACACAAGGATAATATCCTTTCTCTTGTCTGAAAGTTTCTGTGGCTATAAATTGATCTATGAAAAATGAAAAGTATGCTTAATGATAAAGTAGCCACATTTAAACCAAACATCTTTCTGTTAAATAAGGCTTATTAATTAGAGGGCATCTAGGCGAGCGACAGTCTGAAAAACAGCACTCCAGAGTTCTGGTCAAAGAAGAAATTGCAACCTTCTGTCCCTCTGACTGCCATAAGAAAGGCTAAAGTACAGATCAGTCTCACCAATTTCAAATATCATACAGTCAGATAGTCTGTTATAGTCTGTTTCTGATGTCAAATACTTTACCAGAAGGACACTGGGCACTATAGCTGTTGAAAAGCGAAGAAAAAAGAAGCTCACATGAGCTCAGTGCATTCACAGCCACATCCATATCCACAGAGAGGAATTCTTCAGAAATCAAGCTATTGTGACAGTAGCTTCAACTAGATCAAACTTGACATATTTAAGGTACTGGCATATCATTAGCAGTCTATTTCTATTTATGTATTTCCTATAATTTTAAGTCTTAAACTTGATTTCTGTCTTCATCTGTATGTTTCTGATTCTTGCTGTCATTCTAAAACTATTATTTTCTTTATGTTTCATGTAAGGATAGATACTTTTTATATGATCAGTTGCTGATGCCTTTATGAACGAGTTCTCCAATGATATAGAGATCTACCATTACAGCAAATTACTTTTTTCAACTATACAAAAAGAGTAAAAAAATGCAACTAAGTCTTAGCCAGAGTATTTTTTTAATTCTTTAAATGAGGAAAAAGGGGTTTATAACTGATGAATTAAAGGGGGGAAGTTTTAATCTAGTAGCAAACGTTTTACATTCGATTAACTTTACAAATAAAATTGACTTAAGAAAGATGTTTCACTAAAACAGATATAAAAATGAAATAAATATCGTTTACTTCAATTAACAATATTCATTGGGGCCTTACACCTCTAAAAATTTATAATACACACATTGGCCAAAAAACTTCTCACTGGCCTGTGGCAGAGCTGGAAGCCTCTGTCTTGTTTTAGGCAAGAAAAAAGGCAGTGTACCCACCATTCATGAGAATATAGTAACTCAAGACAATTTCAGTGCTTCTACTGACTCAGCAAATGGCATTTTAACCCACTAAGATATATGCAAATGTGTACTTATGCAAGTTCCCAGAATATTAATACATTTCATTTGGAAAGATGAAGTTTTGAATTTAAAAGATTGACACAATCATACAATGAACTGATTTGGGAGAATTCTATATGTGGGCTATAATTTGTACATTACAACCCTTCTTCTGAAGAATACTTTAAAAAAGACCAAAAGAGGTTCTTTTTGCTTCAACTTCCAACCTAGGGACTGTGGTTATATTTGCAAGGACAGTTTTTTATTCTCTGAAATGAAAGAAACAAGAGGAAAACATAAAATAGTCAATTAAAATCCAATTCCTCTGCTTGTGTCTGGCCTGCTCATCAGGAACTGCGTACCTTGTAATTGAAGTTAACTATCCATATCAGTACACATGTGAGTAACTCTACCGCTTTACTATATTCCTCTAATCCAAGAGATTAATAAAACGTAAAGGAATAAATTGGATCAAATCCCAGGTTGCTGGGGGTGGGAAGAGGAAAAAGAAGGTGCTGCAAGCTATTTGGTCTTAAATACCTTGATGAGAAAAGTGGACTCGTGACTGCTGGGGTCATTCTCAAGAACATACCCTGGTCACTGAGTGTAACATTGTTTTCCATCACATAGAATTTTCACACCCTGTTCTACGGTTCTCTTGGATTATCACTTATAGGAATGATCTATTGAATTCCCTGAGCAGTGTGCTGAATGTTTATTTCTTAGAATTATCTTAGGCTTTGACATACAAACAAAACAGGTGGTTGCCAAAGGCATGAAAATATTAAAAATAGCAAAATGTTTACTGACTGTTGTAAGAAACTACACTCCATATAGATCATATTTTCTTTTATTTCTTCTAGACAGTAAAAGTTTGAATTGAAGCTGGTTTGAGAAAAAGTGGATAGAATAGTGAGAGGAAGAAAAGACGTGTTTCGATAATCTTTTGTGTTTATCTGTTACAGGACAGAATGGTTCATTTCGAGTAGCATATCAATATTTCATTAGATGTCAGAAATGCGATTTTTAACATTTAGTATAAACAAGCTATGTTGGCCTCTATTACTGAAAAATTATCTTTACGGAATACCTGTCTACAGCTGTACCACTACATTTCAATCCTATATCTATTCAGCATTGATATAATTAGGTAGACAGAAATATGCACATAGATTTGTGCCTAGATGTGCTTTTATGTGACTGTGTGTGCATGTTTATGTTTAAAAATTATGCATAAATACATATTTATATATGCATATGTACATATATAAGGAAGATTATATTTATGTCAGTATTCTTTCTTTCTGTTTGTACATGGACTGCATTCTGGAAGAAATAAGGTGATTTCTTATGGATCTATTTGGAAGGGCCTTCTTTGGCCAGTTATGGGTTGAAAAAACATCTGCAGCAGAATAATGCCTATCCTTCAGCATAACTGCTAATCAGGTACAAGGAGACTGCTCCTCCTGCTCTTCAGGCATAGAGTGAATTAGTGCTATAGTTTAGAAAGTGATGTAAATTAACTTTACCATATAATATATAGAATAGAGTATAATGAACTAATACATAGAGCCTTTAGGAGAGCTGTAGGTGCACCTGCACATAGAAGAATATTACAATTCCTTCTTTAGATTTTTAGACATTTTGTTGTTAAAGCTCATGTCACACCTACAAAATTTTCAAAAAGTCATATTGTCTCAGTAGCCACACTGAGGTTCACCTTCTTCTGCACCTCTGCTTAGCCCACAACCTACTGCATTTTATTATTTCATATCATTGGTACAGGGAGGTAGTTGGCTTTAGAATCCATCATCTAACTGAAAAATTTCCTGCATGCTGTCCTCCTAAATCTTAAAGGAAAGAACACAAATCAAGTATTTTTAGTACAACTGGTGCACTCTCATTAAAAGGGAAAGGGGTTTTCAGGAACAGTTTTGGTCAAATATGCATGTAAAGAATTTTGTGACATTTCTTTGGCTTAGGAAAGGTAAACGTAGCAGAGGAGACACCGGTGCAAACCAACTGGACAGGAAAAAAAGGATAATAAGCAGCCAACTGAACCTTCAGTTTAGAGTGCCTCTAAAGCTATTTCAATCTACCAAGTATAAAGAGCTATCCTCAAAGAGGTACACTGCAAAAGAACATCCATAATTCAAGAGTGAGAGCTCTGTGTGAAAAACTAGTCAAGATTGGTGGCCTTGGGGAATGTCTGCGGTGGTCTGGCAGAGAATTAGATGGCATGTGGTGCTTGCCCAAGAAACAAACTTGGGCGCAGTAAAAGAACTTGAACTATTTTCTGCAGCAAAGGTCATGATCAGATCTATCCTTAGTATATAAACTCTATACTCCTATTAAAATGTAGCTGTGGATTACAGACCTTGCCTGGATTTTGATCTCCTGCATTGTGTTTAAGAAAGTTGTTCATAGGTTCAGTGGACAAGAAGAAGACTCCAGTATCTGGCAGAAATATTGACCCTTTCAGAGTGGACATGATTAAGGATTAATACATTCTTTTCTCTTATATATTTCATATTTCTGTTTCTACTCTATAGGATATTGTATCTTTCCTCACTGTATAGCAGATACTGTTTACTACAATTTGCCTTTCAAGCACAGGGGAATATTTCAAGCTAGTATAGATGGGAATATAAGGACTAAGTGCTGCAACTTCTGTTTCTTCCCCTTTTATTACAGCCTATACATTTAAGTTTTAATATATCTGCACATGTTTAAGACTTCACTACACAAGTATACACCAATAACCTGGATTATGCATGTGCAGTTCACATCCTCTGTAACCATCTACAGCTACAGAGCTACAGTGGGGATACCATAATACTGCAGTAAAGACCTCAGTCCATATTACTTCAGCTGAATCCAGCTTTTCAGTTAAAAGTTGGAGATGATTATTCAGTTAGATAAGCTTCTAAAATTAGATATCTCTCTAAGACAGCATTTGCTTCTCCATCTCTTGTCATCTTTTCAGAAGGACTTTGTCTGGAAATGAAAGAGCTGACTTACATTTTGCTGCTCGGATTCATCCTGAAGTAGAGTTGTACTTATGTGGGGTTTGATTAGACTCTTAATTCAGGAAAGTGAAAGTCTCTTCCATAGGCATAGCAAAATCAAACCATATAATATCTACTAATCATAAAAACCTTGGACCGGGGGTTGCTAGTTTGTTTGGTGATTTATGTCATGATGTGGCACAGTGAGGCTTTGGTTTGGAGGAGAACTCACACAAACAACAACATAACATGTTTTCCTTTCCCTCACCCTTGCTTCTCCAAAGGAAACACTTTAAAATTATTTTGAGAGAGCAATATTCTTTGCCAAAAGTGAAGGGCAATTTTCTCAGGCGAATAAAAAAAATAAAATGAATTACTGAGAAGAACAGTTCAGGTTTGCACAATGCAGTACCTCATGTGTGCTCCCTGTACTATTTTTGATGCAGAGACAGGCATTGAGTATACTAACACCATGGAAGTATGACTCTCCAAAGACAACACTGAATTGGCAGAAAATAGAATCAGGTTTTATGATTGGGTAGCACTGGCATTTGTGAAAGCATGCAGAGATTGGAAGGATCTTGGGAAAAAAAAACCCTACATATTGAGTAAAATCTCCATTGCTTAATATCTGACAATAAAGAGAGCAGGGTAGTGATGAAAGTTTGCTATAAGACATAGCATAAGAAGCACAGAATAGCATTACACAACACTGAACACAGCAATTTAAAAATAATTGAAAAGAAAAAAACCTAAATATTATTGCAAGGCTAAAACATACATATTAACTTAAGGATGTCAGTTACATTGATGTTTTAGGAAGGTGGTCTCTATTCAGGAACATGTATATGTATAATGTATAATCCCAAACATACTGTGATATTAGAGACATCATCAAAACAAACAATTTAAGCAGTAACTAGCTGTACACAAATCTGACAATGCTGCATAAGCCTGCATTACGACCTTGAAATGTAATTGTCATCATGTAATTAAAATTCAAATGTAACACAAACATGTACAAAAAGGAATACTATATAAATTAATTTTTCTAGATACTGAGGTTTGAAAGTATGCAAAAATATATAGACATAATATATACTTGCTAGATAATCCTGTCCTAGAGGCACTGTTATGCTGAATATGAGAAAGGTAACTTGAAAGAGTTTTTAAAAATATTGTTCTCTATGTTTTCTGATAGGTTTGCAAGTTTAAATGGCAAACCATATAGTAGTCATAGCACTACTATCAGTGAATGAACAGAAAGATTATAGAAATACCTTACCACCACCAAACCAACCAAACCCTTCCAAAAACCTAAGGAAACTTGATTACATTTCTTACATCTTGATTGAGACTTTATCACTAAGAAGTCAGCTGTCTTGCTCCAGTGCCTCAGTTTCCTTTTACTAATATGGAAATAATAGACATTACTTCTCTACAATGTACTAAGAGCTTAACTCATTAGTTGTTATAAAGCATTTGGGTCTTCACATAAAAGGCATTTCTGAAGTGCAAGGGCATTATTATAATATAAAAAGAATAAAGTGTGAAATATAAGACACTTCAAGCACAGAAATGAACGATAAGTTTTTAGAATGAGGCCAAAGGAATGGAAAAACAATTTTAAGGAAATGTGAAACCAAGAATGAAATAGTATTACTGCAGAATTATTAGGGAGAAAGGGAGTCTCTTGGAGTGCATAAGCCTTTTAGAGGCAGTAGCAATAATTTATTGATAGAGGTGATTGTCACCATGGGCTATTGATGTGAACTTGTTGCTTCAGCATCTTCAAAGGAGGAAAAAAGGCTGAAGAGAGAAGTAACAGCAGAGAAATAACTTATACCAAATCGGAACAAGAGAAAAAAACTTAAAGAACGTAGCATTACCTAAGGAAAAAATGTAACAATTTGAAAAAAAAAAGAAACAAATCTGAGAAAGGCAGTAAAATCAACAAGACCTATTATAAAACAGGGTAAAAACCCAATAGATGATATAGTTGCAGGCATTGTAAGGCACACTCACTCAGAAGTAATAATTAAAAAAAAAGAAATCAGACTGTCCAAGTCTACAGTTACATAAAACAAACAAGATAGTGCTGAGTAAAGATGAAACAGAGAAAAACTAACAACAATATTCTTTAAGGATTATTGCAGTGGTTTCATAAAAGACCGTGGTGACAAACATAACAGTTATATATGAGCAAATAATACACTGTATTTGTCAGAGAAATTTTGGACAGAATTTACAGCCTTAAGAGAAACCTTATGAAATCTCTATTACATGACCACCCAAAGATGACTTTCAGCAAGGTCATCTGGTATTGCAGGAGATACGTGCAGTTTATGAGGATAAAGAGTTATCTTGAGGAGTAAAGACAAATAGAATGAGTGAGAAGAAACAGGCAGAAATGGATATATGTGACAAATGCAATACTGCAGACATCCTTATTGCATCCTGCTCTTTTCACTATGCTTGGGAAGAGACGGATGTTCTATTTAGTCACAAAAAAATAAAGAGGAAGCAACATGAACAGCAGCGGAAGACAAGAATTAAAAAACTTTTCAGACAAGAGCAATTAATCTTAAAATAGCCTGTGTAGTAAAACAACTTAAACGCAAGTCAAATGCTACTTCTTTTGCCAAGAGCTAGTCAGAAAATATTGTTAAAATATAGTTCACCAACAAAAATGAAGTAATTACTGTTAAAATAAAATTTGAAATCCAAATTTTTGAAAATAAAAAAGTCATCACCTTCTCTGAGGTTTACAATAGTTTGAGAATCACACTTTTTCCAGTTGTGAGGACAAAGTAACTTTATTAATGATCAAAAGATCAAATCAGGACTGAGTATCTAATAACAAAATAAATTCTTTTACAAAGCTAATTTCCTTCCTGACAAGAAATACTAATTTCAGGGGAAATTATCAGGTGAACAATGCAACTTTTGTGAAGAAGACTGTATTTTGGTCTAAAACATTGTGGACATTTTGCTAAGTCAAAACAATAAGCTGGCCATTATTGCAGGTTTCTGGTATCTTGCAAAGGTAAAAAGTAATCATTTCCTTGATAACAAGTGATTATGGCAACATTATCTTTATGTATATAAGTGGAAAGAAGAAATTAAGGGGTGGAGAATCTATTGAAAGTATTTTTCTCTTATCTGTAACAAACTGTCTTTGTAGATTTTTCCCCAATAAGATTATTTAGATTTTGCAAATATTGCATAATTGTAAAAGTATGCTGCTGTATTTTGTAAGATTAAACTGCTGTCATATGAAAGGGAAATAGAAAGAATTCCTTTCAGTCATTTTATTTTTTAAATCAGATGTAATTTTGTCAGGTTTGAAGCACTGAGTCAATTTTTTTTTTTTTCCAGAAATATTCGTAAATTCAATATTTATCCAGTTCTGTGAGGTGCTTGGGCGTTATAATTGATTTTCATTTACTTTGGCTCTTGTTTTACTTTCTACTTTAATAAGAGACCCTCAGAATCCCTTTCTGTCATTACATTGCCATAGAAAAAATACCAGGTCCTGACCCGTCTCTGCTGTTGCTTTTGTAATATTTCTAATAAAACATGTGAGTGGAGAACCAGACAGAAAATGTACCAAAAAGTAGCATGGAGCCACACTGCTGAAGCTTTATAGCACTATGAGTAGGACATTTAGAATCCAGGGAGGTTTGCTGCTTGCCAGAGTCTCAGAGCTGGGACATCATGGAGAGACTGATGAGACTCAACCAGCCCTTATGCAGTTACTCCCACTGCTCTCCAATATGGGCATCAGTGGTATGGTCAGAGGATGCCTGGAGTATACCAAGCATGATTGAACACCTCTGGGGGAAGGGGTCTAGGGCATGGGTGCCAGGTGGTGTCTTTTTGATCCTGCTGGTGAGGCAGAGGGGCCTGAGGAGTGAGCAGACCTTGCGGGTCAGTGCCCGGGTGTGCAGATGGTTTTGATGACAGGCATTTCTCTTTTACAGTCATGGGACCACCTCTGAAGATGGAGGACTGAAAGAGAGACAGGATCGACCTGACCAAGTGGGGCAAAAGCAGCTTTACCAACAGGTTCACCAACCTGTTCAGGAGAGCTTTAAGCCAGAAATTCTGAGGGTGGGCGATGAGCATCCACATTCAAGTGGGGAAGTGGCAGACCTGGCTGACAAGTGCAAGGAATAAGATGATGTGGAAAAGAGAGGCTTTGAAAAGGGCAAATCAGGGCTGAAAGGGACCCAGTCCAAGCATATGCATAAAAATGAGTGTGGAGGGGACAGCATGATGGGGGAAGCTCTTGTGCCTTTTCTGGAAATTTGGGCAGTTGGGTGCCTCTCTGAAGTGCCTGTACACTCATGGGTGGAGCATGGAGCACAAACAGGAGGAATTAAAGATGCATGTGCAGCTGCAGGGCCACCATCTCATAGGCATGGCTGCAATGTGGTGGGGTAACTCACATAACTGGAGTGCTGCCATGGATGGGTACAGGCTCTTTAAGAA
This sequence comes from Streptopelia decaocto, assembly GCF_964273445.1. Lineage (NCBI taxonomy): Eukaryota > Metazoa > Chordata > Aves > Columbiformes > Columbidae > Streptopelia > Streptopelia decaocto. The sequence goes on from NC_138663.1 coordinate 126,677,473, forward strand.
GGATGGGACAGGGAGGTGAGGAGGGAAAGTTTTGTTTTATGTGAGAGAGCAGCAGGGATGCATTGAGCTCTGCCTTGGGAGGGGCGATGAGCCAGCTGAGAGCTGATGGGTCAGGCTGAGAGGGCAGACCAATGTGGATGACACTGTGGTGGGTGTCTGCTACAGAGTTCCTGATCAGGAAGAAGCAACTGGGGTCTTCTTCAGACAAGCAGAAGAAACTTCCTGTTCAAAGGCCCTAGCCATCATGGGGATTTTGAATTACCATGATATCAGCTAAATGGGCAACACAGCAGAGCATGAGCAGTCCAGGAAGTTTCCGAAGTGTATTGCTACCTTGAATGGATTTCTGGAGTACATTGATTCCTTGAACTTCCTGACACAAGAAATAAAGAAGTAAAGAGAAACAAGAAGGGCTTCTATAGGTACACCAGCAGGAAAAGGAAGACTAGGGACAACGTGAGCCCACTACTGAATGGGGCAGGCTCCTGGTGACAAAGGACATGGAGAAGGCTGAGATACCCAATAATTTTTCCATGAATCCCAGGTCCTGAGGCTCATGGGAAAGTCTGGAGCAAGGAAAACGTATTGTCTGTGAAGGAGGATCAAGTTGGGAATGCTTAAAGAAACTGAACATACCGAAGTCTCTCAGACCTATTGGGATGGATTCACAAGTGCTGATGGAACAAGCCAATTATACTGTGAGGCCACTTGCAATTATGTGTGAAAGACTGTGGTAATCTAGGGAAGTTGCTGAAGACTAGAAGAAAGCAAATATCACCTCTGCCTTCAAGAAGGGCAGAGCCAGGGAACTGCAGGCTAGTCACCCTCACCTCAGTCTCTGGAAAGGTGATAGAGTAAAAAATCCTCGTAACTGTTTCCAAACACACAAAGGACAAGAAGGTGACTGGGAGCAGTCAGCATGGATTTATGAAGGGAAAATCATGCATGACGAACCTGATAGGTTTCTATGATGAGATGACTGGTTTGGTGGATGAGGGTAGAAAAGTGACTGTTATTTATTGTCCCCTTAGTAAGGCTTTTGACACTGTCTTCCGTAAAACCATCACGGGCAAGCTGATGAAGTATGGGCTAGAGAAATGGACAGCAAGATGGACTGAAAATTGGCTGTGATGAACAGCACAAAGTCAGGCTGGAAGACAGACCCTAGTGATGTACCGCAGGGGTTAATACTGGGGCCAATCCTATTTAACACCTTCATTAACCTGGATGATGGAACAGAGTGCCTTGTCAGCAAGTTTTCAGGTTGTATAAAACTGAGAGGAGTGGCTGATATAACATAGGGTTGTGTTACCATTCAGAGGGACCTCAACAGGCTGAATAAATGGTCTGATGGGAACCTTCTGATGTTCAATGAAGGGAAGTGCAAATGCTGCACCTGGTTAGGAGCAAATAGTACAGGTGGCTAGCCCACTGTCTGGAAAGCAGCTTTGCAGAGAAAACCCAGGATGTCCTGGTTAGCACCAAGTGGACCATGATCCAACAATGATCCTGTGGAGCAAAGAAAGCCAAGAGCCTCGTGGGCTGGATTAGGCAGAGCATTGCCAGCAAGTCAAGGAAGGTTTTTTCCCTTCTCCCCAGCACTGGTCAGACACATCTGGAGTCATCCTTCCAGTTGTGGGTTCCCCAGTGAAAGAGAGACACAGATCTACTGGACTGAGTCCAGTGAAGTGACACAGAGATAACTAAGAGCTTGGAGCATTTGCCATACAAGGAGAGGCTAGGAAAGCTGGAACTGTTCATCCTGGAGAAGAGAAGGCTCAGGAGGACCCAAGTCTGGTGCATGTACCACCAGACCATTCTCAGTGGTGCCTAGTGAGAGGATGAAAGAAAATAGTCACAAGTTTAAATACAAGAAATGCCATTTAAAATCAAGAGCCTTTTATTTTGAGGGTGGCCAAACACCATAGCAGGTTGCCCAGAATACTTCTTGACTCTTACTACTTAGACATTCACAATCTGACTGGACATGACCCTAGCCAACCTGCTCTAGCTGACCCTGCTTCGAGCATGAGGTAGGATTGGATTATGCCTTCCTGCCTCAACTGTTCTGTGATTTTGTATTTAAAATGTTCAATACTGACAATCATTATAAATTAACTTTAAAAATATTCTGTGAAAGCCTTTGAAGCTTTCAGATCATTAGATATATGATATTCATTATCAAGAAGTATGTTAGAGTAACACCAACTTAAAGCGAATATAAATTTGCTTAAAATTATCTTGTGAAATAAAATAATAAATTAACTTCTCAGCATAAACTTATAGATTACTTACATATAAAGAACTTGGAATTAATTAAAATATTTACATGAAAAGTACCCTTTTAGATAGTACTAAAAAGATAAATCACCTTAAATCAATATAAACATCAATAGAAGGAAAACAAAAACCAGCTACCAAACCACAACATTACTTGTAAACTAACACCCAAAATATAGCCAGCTTTGGGAAACTGACCTTCCTACAAATGATCTGGATTTCAACTTCCACCACATTTTAACCTAAATTAGAGCTGTCTTGAAGGTAATGTAGATTGTAAAGAAAATGGTATGGACTTAATTTAAGCATCCTATTTTTTGTCTGTTTCCTTCACCAGTGAGAACGCTATAGGCTATGAGCAGATACTTCTTCCTAAGGGGCTGAAGATAGAAGTTTACTGCATGATACAGTCCATCTAAATACATCTTGGATACAGTTAATGTATAATTAATTCTCTAGGATGAACTTTTCTTTCTATTCAGTTGTAATTTTTAATCATTTTAGACTTTGTATGCTGATGTATTTGATATATACTAAGGGAAATAATCTACTCCGTTCTGTAGGTTATGACATACTGTGTTAGATTTTGAGATATTGTGCCAATATCTAATATAAAAATGTATTTTTTAAAAATTTATGGCATCAATACCTCTCCTGCAAGCAAAATCCTCTCAAACTTCAGAAACAGGAAAAGGTGTGTCCTGCTTTTAAAAACCTGATATTGTCATGGAAATTTCTCACTGATTTCAAGAACTACTGATGAAACGGTTGAACAAAACATATGAGATTAGATTTTACGGAAGTAGTTGGTCAATTTCTATTACCAGTAGCCTGTGTAGTTTGTCAGAGAGTATATAAGCACATAAGCTCTTTCTGAAGGGAATGTTATAGGTTTAATAAGTTTTAAATGATATAATTAGCCACATTACCACAGTTAACTGAATCCAAGAAATTACTGATGAAGAAAGCCTATTAGATTATTTTCTAGTCTCCCTTCCAAAGCAGGAGTACTTCATAGGCTGTTGCTCACACACATTATTTTTAATGCAGTCTAAAATACATTATAAAAGGTGAGTATGTTTCAAGCTCTCAGGAAACTAATGAATACAGTTTCACAATCCTACATCTGCAGGAGCCTTTCAAATGTAAGGCCCTGACTTTGCAAATATTAATGCACTGCGTCAGTTTGTATGTACTAAGTTAAGTGTATTCACTAATACCATCTGATGACAGCCTGTGCCTGTTAGATTTAGTGCTGCATATAGTCACTAAGAAACACTCTTCCCAGCTTTTCTGGGGAGTTTTATTTACAGTTAAAACATTGAATTGAAATAAAAATGCAGTTGCTCAGTTGTAAATGATAGTACATTTATGATCTGAGTAAGGACAGTGCACTATCATGACAGAAACAATTAAGAAAGGAAAAGAAATAGGAGAGGAATTATTTGAATTCTGTAACAAAGTTTCATTAAGTGGTAGAGATGATGTGCATCTAAGGTGGTAAGGACCAATTTTATCTTAGCTGCAGAAAGGATTAAAATAGTCCTCAAATGCTTTAGCTGCTGTGCACTAGACAGCCTCATACATTGGGATTATTGCAATTCAATAGGAGTTGATCTGGATATTCAGGGGTCATAACTGAGTTTGAAGAGAGTTGGTGAGTGTAAGTCATAAATTATGACTCTTGCTTAATCTTCTAGTGGCAGCATAATGTGGATAGTGTGAAGTGGTATTCCAAAGATAGCTCATTCCAAACACAGCTCAGAAAATACTGATTTCAAACAAGGGATATGGTTCTAATGGCTGACTGAGAAAATTTGAGTTTCTCTACAGTTGCACCATCAACAGTTAGACATAAATACAGCACAAGGCCCAGGAAATTCAGTAAAAGTGACACATTTTCCATAGAAGGTACTGTAATATCAAATTCTGTTTGTTAAAATTTCAGTTAGGAAACAGCTAGATTTCAAGGATAAGGAAGGTCTGAAAGTATTTGGAAAAGAAGATAATCTTTGCTTATTACTGTTCAAACTCATGTCACTTGCACTGAATGATTTTCTACTCCTTGTAGAAAAGATCATGTGATGTTCCTCAACAGATTATTCTAGGAAAAAGAGCTGAAAAATTTCCTCAGTGTTCAGTGTGTGAATCTGACTCTGATTCTCTTGGTCTCTCTTTTGAACATGTAAAGGATACACATCTTAGTAATATCAGAGTAGACAATATGTATAAATAAATAATTATATGTTTTCTTTCAGTAATGGAGACTATTATCTTTCACTCCAAGAAGAAAAAGTAAGCTGTTATCTTTCCAAATTACAAGACCATACACAAGAACTTTGCAGAGAAAACTGAATTCAGAGATTTTCTGGTGTGCTACTTGGGGAGAGATTGTTTATGGGAGCTGGTGACACCATTGACAGTTCAACCTTCTAAAAATAATTTCCATCACTTCCTATTATCAAGCAATGGAGTTGATGGAGCTGTCTTCATTTGAGTCCCATCTGAGTTTATTCTGCAGAGGGCAGAGACTTTGGAATGATGTGCTTAAATACATATCATCATCTGGATAATGCATGCCAATGGCCCCTACTAATCAAGAAAGTGTGATATAGCACTGCAATGTTTCTTTGTTTTGCTAATTCTTTCTTGCCAGATGTTTCTAGAGCATCTTTTACGTGATGCCGAGACACAGATTAGTACTCATTACATAGAGTGACACCAGAGGGCAACCCTCCATTTTACCATCTGTTAAAATGTTTTGCTGAATCCACCCAGCACATCAGTGCAGGCTCTGTGTTAACCAAAGGAAACAAAATGCTAATAAATTAGTTCACTTACAATATGTAGATAGCATACAGACCCTGGAATATTTTGTGATCTCTCTAGTTTCACCAAAACTTTTCAAGAGTAGGAATGCAATCAGTTTATTCTGTATAACAACAAATAGATTAATGTAAGCTGTCTATTCCAAATGAAAGGAGAAGCATAACACAGAGCTAACTTGATCTCAATACTAGAGTGGAAGAAGCTGCTCCCCAGTCCCCCATTCTAGCCAAGAAAGTTGGGAGTCTATGGTACTTGCTATTGTACAGCCATCTGTTAAAACATCTTACAAGGTTAATGCACAACAAAAGTAACAGATGGAAGAGTCAAGAAAAAATAAAGCAAAAACCACTTATAGCCTGGGACAAGTGGATTTAAAATAGTGAGAATAATATGTATTTTATGCAGTGTGGAGCATTCAATATCCTTATGTGTAAATTAGACTGTTCAAGAACATGAAAAAAAAAACACTAGAACTTGTTTAATATTAAGATTTTGACACAGAATGGAAGCACAGCAACGAAATGACATGTTAACACACTGATTATATCCTTTACTTATATAAATACATATTTATGTATTTATCAAGCCCTGCCCCCATAAGTCACTCGCTTAGGTTTACATTGGAAGTCTTGCTAGGGAACGCCCAAAAGCATTGTACAAAATCAATAAAAGAACAAATATGCTTAAATATTCATGAATACAAATGTTTAATGGCACATGGTCTCAGTTTAGTTTGAAAAGCGGGCAGGGATTCCAAGGATTTACTCTTTTCATATTCAAGAAAGCACCAATTTCACAGTGAAGAGTTCGTTAGAAATGCATTAGATTAGATGAATACAAAACTGTACAAATAGTACAAGTAACTACATGCTCTGTACAAAGCTTGACAACATTATTCTCTATGGTGTCAGATGAGCAGTTAGAATAGGAGAAAGCTGCACAGCCCATTCATAAGACTCACAGCAGCCCAGTAGATGCAGTGGCTATGAAACCTTGTAACCTGTGGGAAAGATGAAAAAGTACCATACTGTAACTTCTATAACCCACAAATTACTTCCCTCTCCCTGCTAAATTCAGCAGCAGATCTTATTATAAATGCATTTGTGTCACACAAATTTCTTTAGACCCCACTTCTTTCCAGAAGTCCCTCATCTTCCTACTTCACATCCTTGGTGAGACGCCCAATGGTGTGATTTATCTGCAGAATTATTCCGAAGAACCCTATTTTAACAAGCGTGACATATCCGAGTGTGTCCTGGTTTCAGCTGTGGTAGAGTTAATTTTCTCAATAGTAGCTGGTGTGGTGCTGTGTTTTGGACTTAGAATGAAAGTAGTCTCAATAATATAGTGATGGTTTAGTTTTTGCTAAATAGTAAGGGGCTTTTCAGCTTTTCACACCATGTCAGGTGCACAAGAAGCTGGGAGGGGGCACAGCCAGGACAGCTGACCCCAACTGACTGAAGGCATATGCGATACCATATGACATCATGATAAGTATATATTTTGGAGGAAGAAAAAGGAACAGGGGACGTTTGGAGTGATGACATTTGTCTTCCCAACTAACCATTACGTGTGATGGAGCCCTGCTGCCCTGGAGATGGCTGAACTGATGGGAAGCAGTTAATGAATACCTTGTTTTTCTTTGCTTGCTTTGTCTTTTTCTCAGCACATGAGTTTTCTCACTTTTACCCTTCTGATACTCTTCCCCATCCCACCGGGGGAGAGTGAGAGAGTGGCTGTGTGGGACTTAGTTTCTGTCTGGGCTTAAAGCACAACAAAGGTGGAGATGATCTATATGAAATTACAGTCTCCATGAGATAAAGAAATGTTGAGGTCTCATTTCCAAAAGATCTACCTTTCCTAACTGATTAACTATTTAACTGGGATAGACTAACATTTTCTGCTATTTTTGAATGTACTTCATAATCTCACACAGAGTACTTTGTGCCAATATGAATGCTGTTTCCATTAGTAGCAGATTTCCTTTGATGTTATGCAAAATATCTTGTTGGCATTTGGGCGAATAAAAGCTATTAATGGTGAACTTGTGCCTCTTCAAGTTGTGTTTACTCTACTGGCCTGCTATGTATTTTTATGAAAGTTCAGTAACATTAGACAGTATATTAAAATTTTGAGTGGAAGATAGAGACACATTTCCATGTCTCCCTAAAGCCTTGGTGCTTCGCAATGTCATCAGCTGCCTCCAAGGGTCATTAAACTAGTATTATACTTTCCAAAAACCCATATTTCACAGGTGGGGTTGTCACAGACAATAATTTATAGAATAAGGACCTTGAAGATGACTATTCTCTATACAGAGTCACAAGAATAATCTCTGATTAAAGCTCAGCATCTCACTTCTTCATCCACACTGAACAAGACTTTGACTGTCCAGTTTAAGGACATGCTAGGTCATGTTGTAAATTTTCTAACAATTATGACACCAAGAGAAATCTTTTGTTTCACCTGGCTGCCTGTTTTTTACACATTTGATTATATTTGAATCTGTTTCTCCAGACAGCTGTGACTGTATTAAGCGAGTACACTCATAATTTGGGTTAAAGGGGTCACCAGAGACAGAATTTGATCCTAGAGGCCACATTTTTGTTGGCAGTTAAGCTGAAAACATAATGTCTTGCACAGACTCCGTGATGGTGTTTGAGCTTGGTCAGGTAACAGACTATGATTTGACACTTATCCATCCAATGCTTTTGTATAGTTCAGTTGCTATAATGCCTTTTATGGTTGTACAGATCAGAACCTGATTTGGATTGAAAGTTATAGAGATTTTTGTCTCATGCAAAAAAATGTGCTTATACATAGTTTATTATTATATGTCCTGTGGATAAGTGTGTTTGGAGGAGAGACACTTGGTTTAGCTTTCTGCGTGTACTGAAATTATTTTTATATAGTTTACTAGAATTTACAACCCCATTAAGAAAAAACAAATGAAACCAAACCAAAACAAAATAACATAAAGAGATAGAAACTTAGTTATTTTAAAGCTGTATTGAAACTAAACATGAATTTTGGGGACAGTGTGGCAGAGCTTTTGGAAACAGTGAAGATTAATAAAAATATTTACTTTAGTACTTGAAATAAAAGTTTAAAGAATATCATTTAATGACTGGTTCTGTAAACTGGAAATGAAAAATTATTACCCTACAAAAATAAAATATTTTAATATATTTTCTAGTGAGTATTTGAAGGTAAATCAAGTAATAATATTAGCCTATCTTCTCTGTTTAGCAGAAACAGGAAAAGGCTAAGAAAATTTACCTTCAATAATAGCTAATTCTTAATCGTTGATTGACAATAAGTCATCATTGACAGAAGAGTCACTGACTTTGTTTCCTACATTGTCTTTTGATTTAACAAACCTGACCTGCTGTCTAAGAATTAATCTCTGACAAACTAACTCTAGGACCTTTCCAAAATTAAGTGAAATATTTCCAGAATTTATCTATATAAATGAAAATTTGGCATATAAAACTTCACTCTTACAAAAATAATAGAATTACATTATAAATTTTGGCTTTGGGTGAATTAAACTGTGAAGGTAATTGTTTTTTTTCTTGTGGAAAAGAAAAACAATCCCACTACAGAGTTGTATCAGTAAAACCACAGTGAAAAGTATGATGAAATTATTATTCTTCATTTCTATATTGTTTCCATTAGTATTAATTTCTGAATAAATTATTGCTTATATTATAAAGTGTCTGACCTTCCTTTCATAACCTAAAAAACATATCCTTTTGGAAAACTACTTGAATGAAAACCAGTCATCTATCCACTGTTCAGATGCGAAGTATCGTATGTATTAGAACTGTCTATACAGGTTCTGGCAAATATTCATCACTTAACTATACAATAAGGCTCATTTTTTTAAATAGTTACAAATATTGTAAAAATAGACAATCATACCTGTGCCCTACTGGACTCTGTAACCACAAGGGGGCAGAACAAACATTAATCACAGAAATCTTTCTTTCAAGACACTTCAAGTTTCATTCTCTAAGCATAGCACTAGATTTCTCTTTTAGCTGGATTAAAGAGTCTTTCCTAGAGACATTTTTAGGCAGTTTTCACATCCTTATATTTAATAAATACAATATATTAAAAATAACAAAAAAGAAGTTTTATATTATTTTCCAGAAATCTTAAAAGCGTCACTTTGGTGCCAAAGGTGATTAAGTAAAAAGGTTTTTGTTTCTTTTTTGCCCTATTTTTCATCAAGTGGAAGCATTTTAGATTCATATTTTTGATGAAGAAATAAAATTATGAGACTGTTCTCAATTTAGGCCTGAAAATTTTCTTTTAATTCTGAGACTGATTCAGAATGGGAATGTGACAGTACTTGAATTCTGGCAAGGCAAGTAACTCATTAGAGTGATTATAATATGACTTATATTCATACTTCAGAAGCTAGTGTGGTGTTGTTAGTGAGTATAGAATGTGTATGTTAAAATAAGTGAAATAGTATTACTTAGTTTTGTTTTGCTGTGTTTGTCACTGACTCCATAAACCTAAAGGCCAAGATATCTGGTACAGTACTGAATTTTCTGTGTTCATACTTTGTATTATAAAAGAAAAAATACAGCATATACAGAAAGGCTGACATTTTAATGTTGCTTAAGTAGGCTGTGGGTTTCAAGGCTCACACTTGTTTACCAGTGAAATACATGGGAAAAAAAGGGGGAGGGCAGATGGACTAGAGTAATCTGCACCCAAACAGTAGCAAGTTCTGTTTACAAACAGAATCTCTTTCAAAGCAGTTGGAGATTGTTTTCATAGAAATGTTAGCAGAGCAGTTTATGGCTTAGATTCATATTTCCCTGCTTGCCAAACAATTAAGTGGTAGCCAGACCGAGACGTGTGCCACCTTCATTCTGGCTCCCAGGAAAATGCTGCACTGGAGGCTTCTATGGTGTTTTAATGAGCTGAAGAGAATCAGGAGCATCTGACACATGGCAGGAGACCAATCCGTGTATTAACACACATACATATAGATACATGTGCATAAATATATTACCACACGTAAGATTATATAGTACTTCACACATACCTGCTCTGCTTCTGAAGGAAATAAACCACATGCTGAACCACACATTATTGTAGATCAGCTAATGGTTAGACTAAGAATAATGCTGCTGCTGCTAGATAGACAGGCTGCAAATTGCTCTGCTCAAAGGCAAAGAATGAATTTCCTCATCTTCATATTGTACAAACTGCAGCCTTACTTTCAGGGCATTCCATGGCATTTTGAAAGAAGGCTGCTTTCCACAGAAAGGTGAAATGAACTTGCTCTCAAGTTATCAGATCTTTTGATGGCCCTCAGAGTACATGCCATTACAGAGATTGCAAGTTTTTTGAGATTAGAATTCAAGATGATGTTGGCAAACTGAACAAGTGGTCTGTAAATAAAATTAAAAAATAATGAAAGTATGAAAAAGAAAAAGCTGTTGCAGTGTTCAACTGAAAGAATATGGTACTTGAGTGCAAGATGGGAGCTATTAGCTTTCTGGGAGAGAAGCTAAAGAATTGTAGTTGCAATTGAACATCAACAATTTCAGGCTGCTTGGGAAAAGGCAAACTGGAGACAATAAAAAAGAGCATAAGCTGTCAGATGTGTAAACTTGTATTAATACTACTTTATTTTACATTGGCAGGATCTCAGAGCATGAAGTACAGTTGGAGTAGATAAAAATGCTGTAGGATTTTGGACTCCAAAAGCCAAGAATTCATTAGAATTAGTTCAGGGGAAACTGGTAAGGATACTACTTGCAAATAATGACTGAAATGGGGTTATTTAGCCAACAGGAGGAAAAAAAAAATATAAAGAGAGGAACCATTACATCTGTTTCCAGATATTCAAAAGTTACTTCTATAAGAAAGAGAATAGTTTATTCTTCATGTCTTTAATAAAGAAATTACAGCAAAGAATAATTAGGTTAAACATCAGAAAAAATCTTTGTAATGATTAGATAATAAACCACTGAATTTTTGCAAGAAACAGTGTAAAAACTCTGTATCCTTGAATATTTTCTTGAAGAGGATGGACGAACTTCTGTTTCATATATAGGAGGGAAAAGGGTACAGCAGCAGAAAGAGTCCCTTTGGTGTTCTTACTCCCCGTCTTTCCTGTGATCCAGACATGTCTATTTCTTAGTAAATTATTTATTTCCAAAAGTAAATAAAAACAGAACAAAGCAAAAAGCAGCACATGGCGTTTTCTGGCTATTCAGTCTATTGTTCTTCTAAGTCACTCTCTCATTTCCCTTATCAATATAAGGGAAATAAAAGGGATATAAGTAGTGATGTAAGTAGTCCAGGAAGAGAGAAAAACAGAGACACCATTGTCCAGCAAGAGCAACCTCTGAAAATGGAGCCAAAATGGTGGACTTGTTCTACCAAATTAGGAAAATAAAAGCATTCTTCAAAAAGATCGTATACAATCACAAATGTAGAGAATAAAGTGTATTTTTCTCTATCACATATAGAAAAGAAAGAGTTCTCTAAAGTCTCTGAAATGATGGTGGCTGAAACAGAATAGTAGACCTAAATGTTCACAAAAGATAAAATTTCTACAGAGTGAAAGGAAATTATAAAAGCATAGGAAAATTTTGTGAAAGAAAGAACTACAAATGAAAATGTGAGCATTTATGATAATATTTTCCATATGACATGAAATCTGTACTTGGACTGAAGAAGTAATTTAAGTTTTTGAAATAAGTTAGAATTACGAAAGGTTTGTGCTGCAGTAAAAAAATTGATAGGGCCTCCAATCAACATCCATAGTTAATGATTGTAGGTATTATTACCTACATATTTTACCTACAGTACAAAAGATTGTATAAGTATCTTTATAGTTTCAATGGGAAAAGTTAACTAAACTAGGGTGCCCTAGAAATTACCACAGCATACTTTGGGGGAAAAATTTTAATATTTTCCCAAGAAAACTTCATTGGAATAACTATAAAATCTGAACTTCACTTTGGCTGTGCATTTAATTTATTGAAGTGCTGCCTTATAGATTCATTTCAGTGAATTGCGATATGTAAACTTAGCTCTTTAATGATCATCTTTAAGTTGACCAACAAAACAGTGCCTCTACACTCTGTTTTGACATAAATATTATGCTGTTTGTGCACCCAATAATTCAAAAATGTAAAATATATTCAACCACAGTCACATTTTCAAAGCATAATGTGAAATTGGGAGGATAAGGATTGTACTGAAAGTATTTCAGGTTTTAAGGAGTTGTTTTGGGTGGACCAGTGTTAAAAGTTAGTTCCTAATCTACCTGTTAAAAACTTGCCTCCAGTGTGTCCTCCACTCCTGTTCCCTCTCCAAAAGCCTTGCTGCAGGGAGTTCGTTCTTCCTGACCACTTGCTTTCTTAAAACTCATCGCCAGGAGCCCCTTGAAATAAGACAACAAACTATTCTTTATCCATCTAAACAGCAAGAAAAAGACATCTGGATGTCTCCCAGCCTTTATGGACTACATTTTTTTTTTTTCCTCAAAGGGAGCATAGAGTTGTTGCTGCTGGGAATTTGGAAACAGCCCATGAGCCCATCACTGCAAACAGTCCGCTCTGACTGTCAGAGAGGGGCTGAGGGGCCTGTCTGTGAGGACAAGCATCCTGCATCTCCATCAGCAGTGCCATGCAGGTGGTGCTGCACGACTTGGCTTTTACAGATCCTCCTAAAGCTCCCACACTGCTTAAGGCCAAGGTGTCTTCAGCCAAACGGCAAAATCTAGCAGTATGGCAGATTAACCCCGTTGTTTTTCTACTGTAATTTTCTGGCCACAGTGTTTTGCCTTAATTGCAAATCAGTTGAATACAGTTTGGATGATCTGATAAAAATCCAGAGTGAATTTAGTGAACAGGACATTTTTCATACCACAAAAAGTGAGTCAGATATTGACTTAATGGATTTGGAGAATGCTTGGATGAGTCATTCTTCTCCCAGTTAATTGATATTGCTAGGACATGCTAAATGTATCCCTAAATAGCGAAATAATTTATAGAATGTGCTTTTCTGGCTGTTAATTGTGCAGCTGGATAACTGCATTTAAAAGCTCATCCAATTCTCTTGAAATCACTAGAAGGTTTTCCACTGACTCAGAGGAAGCTGAAGTAGCTTTTGAGGGATCATTGTCAAAAGCAAGAGGTGATTTGGCTGTATAAAAACCTCAGGATCTTATTGCTATAAATGTACTGTATCCTTAGAGTTTTTCCAAAGCCCCAAGGACAGAAGAAACCCTCCTTTATCATCCTTCTACTTTTCTAGGGAGATAAATCTTCTGGGTCTCTCTTTTTTTTTTCCCTTTCTTTTAAGGACTCTGACCTTTTCCAATAGCCTTAAAACACTTCATGCATACAAACTGAGGGCCACAATGCAGTTGACAGGTTAACAGTCTGAATAAGAGCTCCTTTGGGTCCTAAGACTTACATGGTATTATCTACTCCTGATACATGTCTTCAAAAGTGCGTATTTTACAAATATTTACTATAAGCTTTGTTGTGATGGTCTCATGTTTCTTTCCTCTGGTGTTCAAACCATTTGACCACTGGAAGTCTAGCAATAAATATTATAAACTTGGAGTGAAAAATACAAAGGATGTTGTCAAATGAAGTAACTTGGTCATTCATTAATTATTGGCATGCAGTATTCACTAACCTAATTCTCTTTGAAAGCAAGAACAATTACTTCTTTAGTACTATTTAAGATAGACATTCTGAGTAGCACTAATAATGCAATATATTAAAATAAATATGCTACTCTCCTACCAGGAAAACAGGAGAATAAATGTATTCAGCCACCAGAAAAAAATGCAAAGCTACTAAGAAAACAAATTAATTACCATTATATTGCATAGAGAAACTAAAATATTTTCTGTTACCTTATTATGTGAAACAAGTTCAGTTTTGAAAAGACATACACAAGAAAGAATCCAAAGGGAGGAGGCCCTTTGTATTTATATTAATATGAACTCTGGCCTTTGTTACGGCAGCCAAGTGTTGAGTTAAAAAGATCAAAAGAAAAAGTAGATATGGCTTGATTTCTTTTTAATGTTTAGCATTTGAATTTTTTTTTAATCTGAAGGTCACTAGACCTGAGTTCTGATAAACTGCCAAATGAGGCAGATTCCAGAGGCAGTCGTCTGAATGGCACACTCAAACTGAGACATAGACATGAGTTTTCTTCCAGCTTATCTCAGCTGCAGTAACAGGGTTGTGGTCTATCCATCGCTTTAAAGGTCACGAAAACACCTTGAATTGTACTAAGAATGTCAACATGAAGATTTACCTCAGGGTAAAATATTTAATTGTCTGTGTAATGAGAAGTCATTCATCATTCTACACATAATAGCATTTACAGTGTGAAAGTTAGAAAACAGTTGATTGATTTTCAGCAGGAAAATGCTAGGAAGACATGGTCACACAGTCCATTCTCAGACAATGTCAAGTGATTGCTGCCCTACAAGAGTGCAGCAGCAGCAATGTCTACACTCATATCATCTAGCTTTCAGGACAGAATAAACCACAAAAACAGCCAAGAGAGCAGGGGACTGGATTCCTTTGGGAGCTCCTTGTTCTCCAGCTTATGACAACTTATCAGAACTGCCTGGTCTCATCAAAATCAGACCAAACATACAGGCTCAGACTTACTTACATATCAACTTCATTAAAGTAAGAAAATATATCAAGTGTCTTTTTTCACACAACAGCTTCAAGAAGTATTATTTTGCAGACTTACAGTATGGGGAACTGAAGATCAGATGTTATGTAGTTACCTAGGTCCATAACAAGTCTATTTTTCGCTACAGAAGGTATCTGGTTTGTCTGTAAATAGCCAAAATTTTTAAGTCTGTTTTATTCAATGATCTATCAACAACTCAACATGCCTGTTCATATGAATAAATTCCATATGACAGTCTATGTCCAGTGTGAAACTAAGACAGTGAGAACTTAGCTGCGTGTGCTGCTTTGTTCCTTGATTTAGCTCCACCGAAACAACACAAGCTCTTCCCATAGATATCCAGCATCATTCAAGGTGAGTGACTCAACTTTCTATGGTCACTTAGTATGCACAGAACTACGAAGTGCAATAATTGCTTAATATCATCATGCTACACCACTGAAATAATGCACACTATTGGATTGTAATCTGTTTGTCTTTGGAGGGTTGCGTATTACTATAGGCAATGCTAGTTCTGCGCAGTGCTTGAAGAATGATTCAAGCAATGAATTAGACAAATAGAAAAAAATGCCAAGTATGTATGAGAAGACAAAATACTACAATCCAAACAGTTTCCTAAGAAAATTCAAACATAATTTAAAATTTAAGCAAATAAGTTTGTGAAAGTTCAGTAGTGTGTTAAGAGCTTTTATCTCACTTGATACATGATTCATCTGTGTGTCAGTCTGCAAGCACAGCATGGACTAGAAGCCAGAGGTATAGTAAAGACCACAAAAACATTTTGTATAGAAGCTGTATTTGGATCAGCTTTGTCCCATTCTCTGTCATGGGAAACGGTGATCTTTTTCAGCTTTTGACAGTGTGCATAGAGAGTCAAAGGGAAAAGCAAAACCATTAATCTCACTATTTGGGACACTTTCAGTATATCAAAAACAAAGTACTTAACTTCTGTACCTCAATTACTCTGCTCTATCTCTGAAGTACTTCGTACAGTGTCTTATCTTCTGAAACAAGAAAGTACATTTAAAGAGATACCAGATTGGAGACTTTTTTTTTTTTTTCCCTTCCCTTGACTAAATCTGATGCCACAGACTTACACATTCTCAAATCTGCATATGATATTAATAGCTTATTCATTCTGGCAACCTCTCAGAAATTTAAG
Source organism: Streptopelia decaocto (assembly GCF_964273445.1). Lineage (NCBI taxonomy): Eukaryota > Metazoa > Chordata > Aves > Columbiformes > Columbidae > Streptopelia > Streptopelia decaocto. Next base: position 126,693,452 of record NC_138663.1, read on the forward strand.
AATTATTACCCTCATTTTAGAGACACAGTTAGGGTGCAGGGGAAGCTCAATAGAAGCTGTAGTTTAGTTTGCACAACACTTCTGAAATTTGAGACATAAACAATTTATCATTGACACAGGACAAATAAATTATAAATCTTGGATTAGTAACCCTTGAGTAGAGCAGAACACTGAAAAATAAAGCTCCTTTGATAACCACATGGCAGTTTGATTTATTTATGACCTTTATTTCTTGCAATTTGAAAGCATTTCAGTAAATGGATTACTGTTTGCATAAATGTTTTAATAAAAAAGAGGCAGCTGTTAAGTAAAAAAAATCCATACTACCACATAAAACACACTGTCACTATGGCAATGATTTCCATCATGCTTTAGTTGCAAAACTTATTTTCTTAATTAATTAGTAAGCAAAACCATGACGTGAGTTTTAGGTGACTGCTAGCATGTCATGATGTGCCAATAGCAAACACTGAATAGCCAAATGACAGTTCACCACCTCTTTTCTCGCAACCACACTCCCCTTAGCCTGACAGTTCTGAAATCATTGCACTGTTTATGAATGGTTCGTGAATAGAAAGTCTGTTTACATTGGTAGTGAATGATCATAGTGAGCAGTTCTTCCACATTATTGTTCACGTGAGGTCATGGTGCCTTCCACTGGAAGCTCAACTCGAAATACTTTTCACCTTATTGCAAAGCAGGAGTGAACAGAATTAGTTGCCCAATCGCTCATAAAACACAAGGTTTGTTCTCAATTGTTGCCTTGTGCTTGAACTATGTATGCTTAAAACCTTGATAAATCTTTCTACAAATATCTTGGAAAGTGTTATTTTCCCCAAAGCTTTAACATCTGATATTAATTTCCTATATTTCTTTCCTATTGAGAAGGTTTCCTTGATGTCTGAAGCTCAGTCTTTCTGAAAGACTAGCACATCTCTTTATTTTTATACAAGCACAAAGCAGAAAAATACTACATTATTTGTTATTATTAGTAAGGTTCTGAGCTAGCAAACCACACATATTTCCTTTGTTAACTCTATTGTTAAAATTGCCTCACCACCCTCAAACAAAACCTGTCATTTCAATGCTTTACACAGTTCATTTCAATAAGTACATTCCAGGTCCCTTGTGAAACCTCACCTCCCACTCAGATACCAAAGAACATGCAGACTTATATGAAAACTCAGCCTTAAAATTGTGAAGTATACAAATGTCCAATTACACAACGGAATGTTGATCCAGAAAATAACTTAGTGTGGCAAGCTGTACAACCTGGTTTGATTCAGCAATTAAATCAACATAAGACAGAAGACATTCGTCATTTACAGTTTCATCAGGAGTGTTACAAAATAACAGGAAAAGAGTTAGTTTTGAGGAAGACCATAACCTCAATGATGATTTTTCAGTAAACTGGAAAATGAAATTCAGTCATGTTGCTTAAAACATTGTTCCTTCTGCCTCGAAATAGGAAGCAAAAATGCTGGTGGTTTATTTCTATTGACAAATAGAAAACCAAAAAATAACAAACCCAATTGAAAACCCAACAATAAACTCCTGCCCTGTAAACCCTAAGAAGGGGAAAAATAAGAAACAAACAAATCTTCATAAGAGATGTATACTAGTGTTTTCACAACCATGAAATTAAATTAGAATTCTTTCATGACCACTCTGTCATTTCCAACTGCATAACTTTCCAAAAGTTGCCAGCTTTTTAACGGCTTTGATTACATTGTGTATAGCTCTCAGGTATCAAACATGTTTGATTTCCCAATTCTGAAAATTCAGCTGTATAGTGGCAAAAATTTCAGACAAGAGGGTGGAAGAGAACTGGAGAGGTAGAGAGAATGTGTGTGTACCAATTTATTGCTAAAAATGGAAATAAATAAAAATTATAACATAATATTGAAGGTTTCATTATGCTGTGTTTTTAACTGAAAACTAACAGTAAAGAAACTAAAGAAACTAAAGAAACTGCAAAAATGCTCAAAATAATGTCTTTTAGAAAAGTAAATGCAAATGTTTACATCTTGTGAAAATGTAGAAATGTTAAGATAATTTTAAATCTCATAGTTTACACTTTAGCAATAAAACTAAGTATTCATGCATTCCTCATGTGTTCTAAAGTTACATTGTTATTTAAAAGTATTTCCTTTACTTCACCCTTCCTGAAAAATCAAAAAAAAAGGAATTGTAAAACCAAAGTTTTAAGAATAGGAACAAAATAAATTACACATTTCATTAAAAAATAAGATTTTAAAAATTTTCTTTATCTGCAGTGGTAAGAATACTGTATTAGACCACTATAAAGAAAATTATTTTCCTCTTATTATATGCATTTGGAGGTGTGATGGAGTTTGTTTGGTTTAACTAGATATCTATCGATCGAGCACACTAGGTTATAATCTTTGTAATTTTGTACCAATTCCTAAACTGTCCTATTTCACCTTATTTAAATTTATCAGCAATTTATCATATACTTTTACATTTTTTAAAAGGAATTTATTAGCTGGCATGATACTCTTAAAAAGTGATGTTAATGGATCATAATAAACTGTTCTTTAAGTTCTGTTTTGGCTTCCTGCTCCTTTCCCAGAGACCTGTATAAACCCTCACAGCATAGCTTGCCCCTGAATTTCCAGCCACAGCTACATTCCCTCATGTAGTTACAGCTTCTTTCTAGCCTTCAGTCTTTTTTCTTTCTCCTAGTTGTCAGTTAAATGAATCAACAGCAATGCCTATGAATCTCCTTCGTCTCCTCTCCAAAGATTTAATGTTACTGTCCAGTTCATTATATCCTGGATTGTTTTCGGTAGAGTTCAAAGAGGAAGCACAGTACAGACCTGTGTAGAAGGTAAACTCATAACCATGCAACAAAGGCATGTCACAGTATGACTCCAATAGCTGCAATTGTATGACGGAATTTTACAGGACAGTGCAGCTGCTTAACGTTGTCATTACCTGCCTATTACTAGTTTTTATCTGCAGGCTACAGATGCTTACTTTCCTCATGCATAACTGTTTTTGAACATGACAGGAGCTTTAAAACAATAATTTTATAAGCATAAAAGTTGACTGAAAACCCCGTGGCCCTGTGTAAAGAATGACTGTGCAAGGCTCTTTGCACCAAAAAAGAAAAACATTTCTTAAAAGTTAGGTCATAAGAAAATAACTGTTACTAGTTCTCCTTGGTCTTTGCAATGATTCTATATTTGTGAGTGACACAGCAAGTCTTACCCAAGATAGCAATTAATTTCTAAGTGTGAAGAACAGAACCCAGAGATGAAGCAGGGATGACGTAGTGATAGTATATTGTTTAATAAATCAATCTATTTATTGACTCTAACAATTTATAGAGCTATGATATACTATTGCATTTTAACTTGTTGGCTTTCTGTATTTATAGCACTGTCCTGGCTGTTGCAGTCACACTATCAGATCTCTGCTTATTCTATGTAATACTTCTTAATGCTGTTTTAACCCTACTATGGCAGTTCATTCTACTTCATTTTCATTGAGACCTATTACCTTCAGAGACTAATTTAGTGCTAGTTTATCACTAATATATTCCTCCTTTCTTACCAGTCTGAGCATTCAGATCTTTAGCAAATTATCTAAATTACAATATTAAGAAATGAAGTCTGATTTCAAGCCTGAGAATCAGGAACATGTCTTATTATCCACTAGCAATGACTAATAATTTAATCTTATATTTTCAATAGAAAATCATAACATGAAAGAAGGCCTCATGGATACAGAGAAAGAATGAAAATCTAATCTGCAGCATTCAAAATCCATGTCCACAGTTGAAATAATAAATACTCTGCTTGATAAATTCAAACTATAGGTTTCTCTGTGAATTTTATCCCTTAGATACTTCATTATTGTTAACCTAAACTGCAGGACATGGGAACACTTCCCAGTTGCTGACACATTGAGGGTGTGTCTTTACTGCATCCTGTCAGAGGACCACATTCCATCCTCATTTTCCTCCCTATGTTTTGTTTCAGTTGGAGAGAAACTGCAGACTCGAGCAACGAGGGACTTGAGATGCACCCTGTGGAAGCAAGACTGCTGGATGTATTATAGAGCACATATGCCTCACATCTTTATTGGGCTGGAAGCCAGGTATTGGTCTGGGGGAAGCTCACTGCAAAATTTCTGTTAACATCAACACTGTTAGACAACGTGGGTGTTTTTTATTTTTTTAATTATTATATATTTTTTTTCTTTTTCTTTTTCTTTTTCTTTTTCTTTTTCTTTTTCTTTTTCTTTTTCTTTTTCTTTTTTCTTTTTCTTTTTCTTTTTCTTTTTCTTTTTCTTTTTCTTTTTCTTTTTCTTTTTCTTTTTCTTTTTCTTTTTCTTTTTCTTTTTCTTTTTCTTTTTCTTTTGACAGTTTGGAGGTTTTTTTCAGACATGAAGCAAACTTATTCAAAGGAAAGCTCTCATGGTATATCCGAGCAATGGCAAGACTTAGGTTTATGCTGTTCTATGAGCAGTTTATAATTGTATAGGCACCCTTACTTTGATTAGTACCACTCCACAGAACATAAAGCTTCTTATGGTCCTCAGCAAGGACATGAGGCAGAGTCCCTTGCTATTGAGACCTGCTGTGGCTTCTACTTCTATTTAGAAAATGCTCAGAATCTGCACTGATGGCTCATAACGTAGGCAGGATTCCAATTCCAGAGCTCTGAGACAAAACTGTGAGAAACAAACCCTGTTCCTTTCACTCAGAGGTACAAAGTGTCATGGAGGTAGATTAAGAAAAAAAGATCAACCCCCCTGCAAAAAATAAAACTTTTTAGACCCTGCGTCTCCTAGGGCACATCCTAGAAGCAGGACTGACTTGATGGGTGCCTGGCTGTTTCTGAAGAAGATGACAACAATTTTCCTGTGAAGCTGCAGTGGAGCATCCTTTTCCAGAGGCTTACTGGAGGAATAATTAAAGACTTCTGTCCTCTGAGAAGAGGGAACGTAACATGAGGCAGAGAGATTTTGCCTTTCCTGCTAATCTTCAGGATGCTTTTGGGTGCTGTTCTAACTGTGGATTTCATGAAAATCTTATCATAAAAACAGAAGACTTAGCCCTATCACTCAACTAAGAGCTGACAGAAGTATTCCTCTAGATACTTTGTTTTGCTTTCTAAAGAAGCAATGAAAAATTAAGACATTTTCTCAAGATTCAGAAGATGACTCTTCTCAGCTGAAAATAAAGACATAATTTCTTCTTGCTCCTCAAACTGTTTGCTTTCTCTTCTCTATATCCACCACTTCTTATTCACATTCAGTTTGAGCTCCCTGGGTTTCTTGCAGGCACCAATTTATCTCAAATATTAGGACAGCTGGGACACAGCAGGGAAGAAAATGAGAGACAGGGCTGACTGTGATACCGGTTGAGTTCTGTTCTTGCTCTTCAGACTGACTTGCATAATCTTGGGAATGTCACAACCTTTCTGTATCTCAGTTCATATGCTTTCAAATAGATATGATTATAAACCTTTCAGGGCTGCTCTGGTGGTGGATTTTACACTGAAATATGCGGCTGAGAACAAGTCTAAGGGTGCAGATCACTCTCTGTACAAACAAATTATTCAGTACTATTGGTCTTGTAAAAAAAAATATTGAAACTGTATTTATATTATCAAATGTTAGACCAAGAAGTATCTTCTTTTTCTAAGCATCACTACAAGGTTAATGACTTATTTTTTTGTTGACTACTGTGTATGAGGATATTATTGTGTTCAATATTACTAGTGTGTAAGGTGTTGCTGTGCCTATGCACTTTGGATGCAGATGCACAAAACCACTATAGTCTGCAGTGAAAAATCTAAAACAAATTCATGATTGCAATGACAGCTTTCTAGCTAATATATTAGACAAAATATGCATTTCATCAGGTACACTCTAAGGACTGCATTTAGAGAATTAAATGCATAACTCCTGCTATTTTGGGATTTTTTTTTTTTTTTAAGAAAAACAAGATACAAGCATAAACCAATTCAGGAAATACTGAGAAGGTATTTTAGCATGTCTGATCCCCACCTGGGTTATTGAAAAATAACAAATAGGCATTGCTAACTACCTCATTATCATTAAAGAACTGTATGAATTTAGGAGAAAAGATCATACTGACTGTATGGAGTTCCTCTCTGGGGCCATTACCCCTTACTTGCTCTTTTTTGTATTTTCCTCTTTTTCCTTGTTTTTCTCTCTATCATTCTGCCCTATAAGGAAGGAAAACAAAACCCAGAAAGGTAAAAAAACCCCAGACCCTAGAAGTAAAACTTAGACACATTTTTGTTCTTCTGGTTTGATTTTGGAAGCTCAGGATCAGTGTATATTATAGTTTAGCACCTATTATCTTTGCACATTTTTCTTGGCTTGAAAGACAAGAAATCACATACTTACTGCAACAGAGCTTTGACTAGTATACAATATTCCTGGTTTCTCCAGGCTTGCACTCTTGCTCATCATATTGATATACTTAAGTGCCCAATCCTCCCTGAAGGAGCAAAAATGAAGAAGAGACCATAAAGGGAGATATTTCAAACCAAAGAGAGAGCGCTGAAGTATACAGAGAGGTGAAAAAAGTCACTGTCAGTAAATAAGAATTAGAAACACAACAGCAGGAAGATGGCTTTATATCTCCTGTAAATCTGTTCAAAAACATAGGAGAGAGGGTAACCAGTGAGGAGTAAAAGAAGAGGCGAGGGACACCTACAGACAATTTCAAGGGAAGGTGCAACAATATTACAGCTGGGTACTACTGTATCCTTACATGACTGAAGCAGATTGCAAGAGTTAAGAGACTCTTCCCATGTGTAACAAGAATAATGGCTGACTGCAGCACCTTCAACAACTTGACTACAACGTTCTGAAATTACCACATCTTCTTCTGTGTTCAGGTAATGCGCAAGGCAAGAAGATATCCTGTGTTATCCATACAGCACTGTAACAGAAGTGCATGCATTGGTGTTTATATATGCACATGTTCACATTTCTCCCTCATTCCCTTACTAGGTTTCCAATCCCCACCTAAATATTTGAATACATATTTTCTTTCTTAAATTAAATGTGGGTTCCCATGTAATTTGAATTAAAATATAAGCAAATAAATATAATACATACAAAGCTTAAAAAAAAAAAAAAACCAAAACACAATAAGCTTTCCATGGGAACAAATAAGTACCAAGTTATCACCTTTAAAGAGCTGCTTTACTTGAAAGTAATCAGCTGTCTATTAGCATGAAGCACACAGGTATTAGGTAGGATCAAAAACCAAGCAGACGTCAATATCTGAACTAACCACCATAAGGCTGCCTTTATAATCAGAAGAATGAAGGAGTCTCTCTTACAGCATGGTACAGTATCTGTTGTGTCCCAGAAGTGCTGATTTATTCCATGGACATAAGAACACCAAGGACAACTAACTTCAGAGACAAATATTTGTAATTTTGCTTAGGTCAACTGAGATGCATCTCATCTAGAGAGCCACTGCAAAACACAGAAAGACATTTCTTATGCACTTTATCTGTCTGTCTTGCAACTAATACTGCCGAACTGTAAGTAAATGTTATGCTAAACATATGCAAAGAGCTATGCGTTTTTAATTATTCATTCCAATAGCTATGAAGTCTGATTTAACACAATTCTTCTATGAAAACCACTATACCCAAATATTGTACTGGTCACTGAAATATGTTATTGAAACTGGAGCAACTATATATTTAGTACTAGATCTATTTCATGACCCAGAGATTGAATTTTCTTGTTTTGTTGTATTTATTCATTTACTTGCCACATTCATATCTTCATTACAGGCTTTGTGATGAAAATGTTTGTGAAGAACACATGGAAATATCCAGTTACTGAGGAATTCAAACAAATTAGCTTAGCCATATAACTATTTAATTGGTATTTAGCAACGTAAATGAACGCATGATCAGTTCTGTGTAACGCTACATAACAAGAAAAGTCTGAAATACCAGTAAACAGTTACAGTAGGTTCAATGACCATCATTGGGGCTTCTGGGGTCTCTTTATTTAGGGACAGCTGAAGAGGTCAAATAGACTATAGCTGCTAAAGGAAGAATGTTGTGATGACTAGAACAGTGATAAAGCAAATCATAGTCTAACAGGCAATAATACTTCGGAAGTAGAGTTGAGCTTTCCTAAACTTGGTGCCCATTTGACAAGCAGTAGGCTGGCTTCTTCCAAGCAGGAAGTTGTATGACTTGAACAGAAGGAAGTCTCCTATGGTTCCTGTATCTACCATATATTCTTACTACATGTCATATAATATCTAGCTACCATATATTCTTACTACATATCATCATATCATATCATATCATATCATATCATATCATATCATATCATATCATCATATCATCATATCATATACATTGTTCATATACCTAAATGGAGGTGGTTCTGCCATGAGTATAGATTTGGAAATATCTGACACAAATTTTAGTTCCTGGCTCATTCACATGCCCTGTAACCTTCACAAAAAATTCTATCTGTAAAATGGAAGGATTGTATCCCATCTTTGCAACAGATAGGGACAGGAAAATTCATCAATAACTTAACTGATCAGGCAGTAACAGACAGACAAATGTACAGTCATGTCTAACAATGGGTAGCTCAACAGCGTCAAAGACCACAACTATGCTAAGAACTACTGGATCAAAAGAATTGTAAATAACAATTGTTATTGCCATAGGTGCATGTGTGACAAGGGAAAGCTCCTCCCCAATACCTATTGTATTAATTTTTTGTGCATAATTTACCATATTTACCTAAAAAAACTCCAGAGGGGGTCCAGAATACAACAAATATGATGTACAGTAATAAGTTTTACAAGTTAGGCCCAAATTTGTAAACCTGAAGTGATCTTGGATATAAATACAAATGAATTTACAATGATCCATATCAAGCAGTTCCTACTCAGGGGACGTAAATATACTACTTTTACAATAACAAAATATTTGCCTTGCATCTAGAACTACTTGAGATTAAAAAAAAAGAAATCATGGGTTTTCTGAAATGCCTTATTAGAAGGCATTCCCAGGGGAAGGAGGGGTGGGGAAATGCAGAAGCAGTGTCAAATGTAGTAAGTTAATAAAAAGCAAATAAAATCTATATGTTTTAAACAAAACCTAATCCATTATTCATTAATATCTTTCTCTCATGCAGAAAGTTTAATTCATCATCCAGTTTACTATATTTTACAGCATCAATTACAAAACAGGCCTTCTCTTCCTCTCCAAAGTCAGCTATACAGTTTCACAGTAAAAAAAAAAAAAATCTGTTATGACATTTACTAACTTGATGAGATATGCATAAAGCAAATCAGCACAACTGAGAGAAAATCAGCATGTGAGAAAGAAAAAACAGTTTATTTGTTCTTTTTTCTTATTCAGTTTCAATTTTTCTAGCTTAGTCCAGTTTACCAAAGCTGTGGCTGCAGGAAGGAGGAATGGGCAGGATGATGTTGGTTCCCGCCCACCCTCAGTGTTTTCTTTCCAGTGAAGAACTAGATAAGTAGTGAGCTGTGGGTGAGTGGAGAAAGAGACAATGAAAATCACCACAAAACAGAATTAAGAAACATATGAAGAAACTATTTTAAATCTCTTTTTCTATTAACTACTGCTAAGGATAATGTATATCTGGACTCTAGACCTGGGCTGCACAAATCTACCTAGCTGTAACTGGATTTTGAGTGTCATTCATATGCATTTTTAATAGTTTCTACCTTAGGAAAGGATAAAAGTTCCAAAGATATATATGTCCTCTCAGAAATATTTTACTGGGGCCACTATGGAAGTTTTTATGCTTACGGATTTGTCTTGTGCTTTTAAAATTATTCTTTGTCTGTCTTTTCAGCTGTTATAGGCACCTAACAACACAACTACATCATACAGACAGGCAGATGCAAAAATCATCTTAGGACATTATTAACTGGCACTTGAATATTCATGATTGAGTATCTCTGTAAGGAGAATAGATTGGGTTTCAAAACATGGTGTCTATGCTATTATAGTTTTGAACCCAGCCTGTCCTTAGATGTTCAGAAGTCTGCTGTTGACATTACCCAGATTTGGATAACAACTTCAGCTTTTATGCTGTGCCCATTTCCTGAGCAGCTTTAAAATATGGTATTGGAGAGTTTTTCACAGTGAAAGAGGTTTTTGAAACTTTTTTTTTTTTTTTTTTTTTTTTTTTCTCCTCTACATTCCATTGTTGTCTTCTCTGTTCTCACTATACTCATTTGCTATCAAGCCTGGTGATAAGTCCAAGTGAACAGGACTCAAAATGATAATTTTTCAGAAGGGTTTGTCGAGAAGATGCACTCATTCCAGCTGTAAACTCAAGGCACATGCACCAGCATAATGGCACAGAATCAGACACGGGAATGTTATAAAAAGTAGCAAAATCCAATTAAATACCGGTAGGTATGTTTTCAGCAAAGAAAGACACATCTTATCAACAACTGCAAAATCAATAGAGCATGAATGCAGTGCTTCCACAACCTAACCCTTCCAACTACGTTAAGAACAAACTTGTCACATCTACTTAGGCTTTTCTCTGGCCAATTAAAATCTCAATTACATCTATGGAGTCTCTGCTTCATTATTCTGTTGGTGATTAGTCTGAGTTCCTCTGAAAAAGCGAAGGACTATGGAGCACATGGAAGAGGCCAAGGAGATGTGAAAGATGTGCGACCCTAGCAGCTGTAAGACCTGTAAGGATGGGACTAACCTTTGATGGCATTTACAGAGAAGCAGAAGTACTGCATGCCCTGCTCTCCAAAGTCCTGTTAGAGCTCCACATTCTCTTATCGTCGCAAAATATGCAAGCAGCATAAATGCTATCAAATGTTAAGGCCCCAAAAGCAGAATTTCAGTATGTCATCACCACTGTGCAGTTCATTATTTACCTTTTTTTTCCTTCTTATTTGTCCTTACATTCACAATGTTTACAAATCAAACTGATCAAAACCCCCAGCTTGCTCTGCATTCATCTCTCTCTAATTCTGTGAACTGGTTTGGGGGTTTTATTTTTGTTTTGTTGTTTTGTTTAGTTTGCTTGTTTTAAACCACCACCAACAAGAAAACCCCACCTATGCCGAAGGATGTTACAAGTGATAACTTCTGCTTCAGTCTGGAAAACACAAGTGAATAGAATGTATATATAGGCTGGGGAGCTGGGAGACAATGTTATCTCAGTTCTTTTTTCTTCTATATCTCAATCTGTTCTCACCCCACTGCTTGAGGTTGTTCAAATTTTCTTTTGATTGTAGGCTCTTCTGTGCAAGGACTGAACCTTTGCTTGGATCTTGAATAATCCTTAAAATGTTGTGAGTGCTATTAGACAATATGTACAACATAAGTTATAACTGACATAATACTGATGAGAGCAACATTGCATGCATTTTTAATACAACATTCTGATTTTTCTTGGTTTTTGCAACTTATCAACAGTAACATGGGCTCCTGCAGTTAATTCATTTTGTTCCCATTAACAGAGCAATTCACAGAAAGTTAGAGTGTATAAGAATTTAGATTTTTTTTAATCTCTTTATAGGAAACATAAATAAAGTTACAGGAAAAAGCAACCATGGAGTTAATAATCTTTTGAATAGATTAATAAATGTATAGGTTGTGGATAAAAATTAAAAATAAAAGCTAGAATTTAATTAAACATATATTTGATTCTATTCCCGTCCAATAATATTTGAATGAAGTATTTCATAGCCTTTAATGTAAAACTTGCATATTAACTTGAATGTAAATTTAATACATGTATTGGTAATGATGTGCCCGAAGTCTAGCTTATTAGAAAGTTCCATGTTAAGGTTAAAACTTATGAAAAGACAAACTGAATAATTTATAATATTATTTCAATAAAACTGAAAAGTTTTGTTTCAATTAAATCAAATTTCATTTCTTCTGCAGTTCATATTTGCTTGTATTTTAATCTTTAATTATTAAATTAAGGAATACAAATTCCTTATGAAATACTCAACTCATTGAGTGAGAGCCCTCTGGCTTTTCTAGGTCTCCTGAAATTTGTTTTAGATGTATTTTTCCAATTGAAGCCTTGGGATTTTATCTTAACATTAGCTGTGACTTAAGGGTATAACAAGATAATAAGGAGAAAGTATGGAGAGGTATAATAGAGGTATCATTAACGAGAAAGCACAATTAATATATCATGAAAATCAAGGACATTATAGCATAGAGTTAGCTATTTCATCAGTGAGTATCAAGGAGTTTAAAGGAGTTTTGTTCAAAGAAAAGAAGTCAGTTGGGAACTGTACCCTAAGCTAATTGAAGGGGTCCAGGCAAAAAGAAAAATTAAACTATGGTCACACACATAAATGATCCAAGCTGGTTCCCCAGGTTCTCTACACTACCAACATAAGTCAAATGAACAATTCACAGGAGCTGGTTTACATACACAATCTCAATAGACTGGAGATTTTTTACTGACAAGTCAGGAATTACGGAATCTCCAGATTATTTTATTTACCTGACTCAACTCAGTGATAAATACTGCAATTCAACCAAAAATGACCTAACAAGTCAGTTTTAAGTTTGTAATTTAAAACAGAAGTTTCAAAGAACAGCATAAAAAATTGAAACAATGCCAAATTAGAAGTATTTTGAAGATTCATTGTCATTTGGCAGGACAACCTTGAATTTCAGAATACAAAACCATCTAATATTAGTGTAATACTTAGCTTGATTGCTTTCACAGATAGAGCATCCAAATATCTTTATTTGCTTTGGATTACAAAATAAGACATTAAAGAGAAAATTCTAGATAGTGATTTAATTCAAGCATTAAGATAATATGGTGCTGGGCATATTTTAAATATCTAGATATGTTATTACCACTTCATCAAAAAGTGTCTTCTGCCAAGAAAGGCTGAACTCCCTGAAAACCATTTCTGATGAATCAGCAGGTGATAACAGTTGAATTACATGAGATGCACCATTCTTAGGGTACCTAAAATCAATACTTTGTCTGTGATTTGAGCCTCTGCTGGCTCAAGAAGTAACACGCTGGAGTCAGTAGTTCTACACTAAAAAATTAATTTAGCTCACAATGTCTAGGGCTTAAACTTCAGCACATATTTAATAATGCATGACACCACTAATCATTTATTCTATGAAATGGCAAACTGTAGCTAAAAAATTATGACATGAGATGACAATTGCTTATGAGGTTAAGAAGAAAAATGTTTTGAGACCTTGGCAATTCCATCTATGATTCTTCTTCCAAATTTGGAGGTGTCTGTCTGGGCATCACAACTGTCAAATATTGTACTTAACTAATTTGACGGTTCTCGTTTTGGCAACATTCTCACTTCAAATAAGCAAAAGGCTCCTTCACATTTCAAAGACATGCACAATGCAGCCTCGTGATAAGAATATGACATCTTTTTCTCTTCTATTCTGGTTTATCCCTGTGGGACAAGTGCAGAAGTCTGAAGAAATCTGCTTCTTTCTCCAAGTGCTTTATTTTTTGCTTTCTATCACCACATGGAGACAGAAGCTGTTTTCACCAATATTAGTGATCAACCTAAAGAAGCCGTGTTTGATATTTTCAAACTACTACCAGGTTCTTGGAAAAATCAGAACTATTTTATTTGCAGTATGTATTTATTTAAGGTAGTATAGTGATACTAAAGTATTGCAGGAAAGTTTAACATATTTTATTACTCAAAACCAACATTCAGTACAACATCATATAACAACTTTAGGGCTTTATCCTAGCCCTAGCTTAAAAAACCAAAACTCAGATGTTTTTAAAGTAGAGAGGACAAGGATGACATAAGAGTTCTTGACTTGGTTCTCAAGCACAATTACTTAATTTTTGTGCCTGTTAGTCTGTTTAAGCCTGGTGTCACAGGACAAAGCAGTTATCCACCGTAGTGGCAGGCATGCATTTAAGTTCCAGAGACAAAGATGTGGCTTGTTACTTCTGCCATCTCAATATTGAGTATTAGATTCACTAGATTAGAGACAGTAAAAAGAAAACTCTTGTGCATACGTACAGTGGGTCCAGACCTATACCAGGGGAGGTTTAGATTGGATATTAGGAATTTTTTTTTTCACTTAAAGGGTTGTCAGACATTGAAACAGGCTGGCCAGGGAAGTGGTTGAGTCACCATCCCTGGAGGTGTTTAAAAGACACATAGATGAGGTTCTCAGGGACATGGTTTAGTGCCAGAATTAGGTTAATTGTTGGACTCAATTATCTGAAGGGTCCCTTCCAACCTAAATGATTCTATGATTCTAAACATCCTCCTTACAGCCTCTTCCATGGATCATTTGCCAGAGCAGGGCCAAGTGCACATGTTGACAGGAAGGTATCTGGTCATCAAAGTTGCAGTATCTCTTTACATCATTACAGATGAGAAAAAAGACTCATCTGAGAAGGCAAAACAATAGATAAGGCAATTGGTTCCCAATGGGTAGCTTTCCCCTGTTTTCAGAGAAAACTGAAAAGAAACCTAATGTAACCTTTGAAAGGCCCTCCAATAGCTGACCTTTACTAAACACAAAGGCATTGTGACAGTTACAAGCAATTATCATTTTTTAAAAGGGGAAAAAATCTATAAAGGCAGACTTCGAATCTTATTCAGCTATTTTTATTCATGATGTACTGATAACTACATTATTGAGATTGGCCTCTTCCTTCCATTTTCAGAAATCTTATTCTCTGTACATACTTTAATGAGAGAAAAAAGGACCTGTGTGAAAAACCTAGCTTGATACTTATAATGTTGACAGATGGTACTAATTTGTGGTTATATTTTACTGTACTATTACTAGTAATTGACACTAGAACTGGAACTTTTAGTTAGTAAAATGCATTGGGAGTACCATAGATACTAAGATTATGATCACTGAAATAAAGCTCACTTAAGAAAATATTTAAAATCAAATTTACTTTCTGAAATATGAGGTTAATAACTAGTCCTGTCAGTAGCCAGAATTACTACATTTTACAGATGTAACTGTAAGAAAGTGAAAAACTTTTCAGATTAAATATTAATATCTGCCAGTTATTTAGCTAATGTATTTATATGACAAAGCAACAAAGATAATACACTGTGGATGATAAATGTAATTAGCAAGTCATCACATATCTTCAGCTCTCTATGTTTTATAAATACAAGTGGTAAAAATAAAAACTGACCACTATGAAAATCATTGTTAGGATTGGATTTCTATGTAATACCTTTTAAAGAGAACCTGAATATTAATATAGTGAGCAAGGGCTCACTATTAGAAACTTAGATTCAAAGAATAAACAGAAAATTTTAAAATATGATTTATTAAGAATATTTTTATTGACTTAACCATATTATACATTATGAAGTTGTTCAAATGCATGTAGTTAGTGAAGAGGCCTCAACTTAGTTGAGTATTTTTTCCATGGATCTTCTTGAGTATTGATACGTTTTCAAGATTACAGAGCTTTAGACTTTTTTTTTTTTTTAAATTCTTTACTCTTTCTCTCTCTTCTCAGATGTGCAATTGTGAATATGCACTTCATCTATAGTCAATAAAATTCACCGCTGGGTCCCAAAGACTTCTGTGATATCAAAGTGCTAATAAGGTAATATTCAGTCATTGCTACTCTGACCATATGTCCTGGTTTTGGTAAAAACAAGTTTTCTCTTTTAGTGATCTTTTTCTGTCAGCTAAAGTCTTCTTACTAACTGCACTTTCCTGAAAGTTAGATACATGTTTTGGTAGACATAGCAACAGAATGCAAGGTTATTGATAAAGATGGATGCACATCTTGCAAAAGCAGTGAACTGAAACAGGTGATCAAAAGCTGACCAACTAAGTATTCCATCCCATTCACGTGACACTTCATATAAAAGTGGGAGATCACGAGGATCTCATCCCTTTTTACTTATGGCTGACATTAGGAGAGGATCTTGCAAGTCATCCCTGCAAACCGAGGCCTAGTGACAGACTGAATCCAATTCCAGTTGGCTGCAGACTCCTGTCCAGGACTTTCAGGTGCCGGCCCTACATCTGCTGGAGCAGTTGCAAGGATTTTCAAGACTGGTTTTGTATATTTTGTATTATTTTATCTATTTTATTAGTAGCATTAGTAAAACATCTTTAATTTTTCCAACTCTCTTCTCTCTGTCCTTCTTTCCCTCCCAATCACCTGTCCTTAGTGGGAAGGGGGGAGAGGGAGGAGCTGAAGGGGGAAGGGAGGGAGAGGTGTTTAACAATACATCTGCCATGGTTTATTGTCACCCTGCAATCAAACCTTGACAACATATTTCTGTAATTACTTGTTTTCTCTCTACAATGCACACAAGATATGAAAAGCCCCAAAGCTAGTGTTTAGCTACTCTTTAGCCTAACTTGACTAAAGATTATCTCAGCTTTTACGCCTCTTATCTTATAGTTCCTCTGTCAAGTGTAAGGATTCTTAGACAAAAGCATTCTGTCTTTGTTATGGTATTTTTCTCTGTGTTTTTACCTAACCAAAAATTTTGCCTCACATACAAATATATTTTATATTGTCATTTGAATTTTACTGTTTCATGTCTGTATTTTCTGGTAAAATGTTTTATATATTTTGTGCTTTTATCTGTTGCCCACTGTGATGTGTGTTCCATCAGACTGTAATGATGGCTTTGGGAAAAGTTCTTAGAAGAGTACTGGAACATCTTAGACAGCTAGGGAGAACAAGGAAAAGAAGTTATTAATGCTTATAATCTGAGATGTTTTGATTTTTTACAGTGAAGAACTAGACCAGTACAGATGAAGATGATGTATCAAAAATGTGAGGAAACACTTCAAGAAAGAAATAAAGATTGACAGGAAAATTTTTGTTTCAACTGCTGTTAATCTACATTTCATAATGACAGATAGATAGATAGATAGATAGATAGATAGATAGATAGATAGATAGATATTTTAAGACATCAACATTTCTCATTCATGTTTGGATCAACAGACTTAGCAACAATAATGAAAAGTAGAAAGGTGGGAATGTAAAAGTCAGATTAAGTGAGAAATACTAAAGGAATAAAGAAACATTGGTAAGAAAGAAAGAAAGAAAGTGAAAGGAGTTAAAGATCTGTCGTAGGCTTTCCATTACAACAGAGGTATAGCTGTAACTGAATACAACCAGGAAGACATTTGGAAGGTCTTAGAAAGACTTGAGAAAGTGTGGAAAATATGGAATAAACTAAAAATACAGGTAAAACAGGCAGGAGGTAGGAAAGAGAAGGAGAGACACTGCATGCCAGGATGACGGTAGTGATAAATAAACCCGTATGGGTGAAAAATCGGGTATGAAAGAAATAAAATTAATGCTTTTATCTCATCTGTTTATTCCTTAGTGGCTGAGCAATAAAGACAAACTAAATGATCTACCATGAGAAGTTTTCTTAAGTATAGCTTTCTTTTATTGTTGCTTACTGAAAATCCATTTAATTTAAAATATGTATGAAGAAAAGGGAAAAGCTGTTAGTCTAAAGCCATGCACTGCAACGTTCAATTTGAAGCACTTTTTTATGGCCAAGTTCCAAAGTGCAGTTGAATGGGATTTACACTGCCAGTGCTGACAGGAACTTAAATATCATTAGATAGCTGCCATGACAACTTTTTGGATAGAGATGGCTACAGGAAGGTATAGGGTGCAATTAAAGTTCGTTCATTACATTCTTCTCAACATTGAAAAGGTTAAAGACTTAAGGACCTCAAAGCCACTAAATTTTCTTTCTGGGTTAGACCATCCATAGATACCACAGAAAGGTCCAAGGGATTTTTTTTTTTTCCTTTTCTTGAGGAGTGAATTTTTTCCAGGAAAAAAAAAAAAGCAAAAGGACATAAAAACCAGAAACATGACTAAGTGCAACACACTTGGCTTTTATTTAGTCAAAAGACATTCTCTAGATCTGTAAATCCGTTCTACAGATATTTTTTCTAGTTTTTTTGGTTTTTTGGGGGATTTTTTTCTGCCCTTCCTGGAAATGTAGAGAAGCCAGAAATACCTGCCTGTTACCTATTTAGAAATCTGCACTGATAAAAGGACAAGTAAAATACCGGGCAGGCACTTACCCTGAATATCACTAGCTTCTGTCTGAGAAGTACCATTTCAGGTGGCTGATAGTCACACACCCATTAGAATTTGAATTCCCATCAGCTGACTTAGTAATAATGTAATAATTTAATAATGCATGATGCAAACTAAGAAAACATTAGCTGGGTATTTCAAGGAAATAGAGTGATTCTATTTTATTGAACTTTGACAATGAAGCATAACTTCCTTCATTTTACATGTGGCTGGATGCAAATCTAGTTGATAGTAATCCGAATCTGAAAAAAAAATGCTTCAGGCCATTCTAACATAAGTCTTACAACACAAAAAATAGGTCAGCTGTAAATTTGCAATTATGATTTTGGTTTGACAAGAGACACTATGTCAATCTCTGTATTGATTTTAGAGTTTTATCAACATATTTTTGTCAAGTAAACCAGTGCCGTATTTCTCCACACCCACTACTGAATTTTCACTTCAGACAGCAGACTCTTAGGATAAAGCATTCCTAGCAAAAGCCAGTCACTGTGATGTCTTCACCAGGATAACTCATTAGCACTGGAGCCTAGAAAAACCAGCAATCTTGCAGCCCTCAGGATACAATGTAGAAAACACATTTTGACATAGTTTTCCTGACATAGTTTTCCTGCATGTCATTAAATAAATTTAAACAAAAATCGCTTTCTGTCTGCTCAAGGGTATGAACTAAAAAAAAAAAAAAGGAAACTGCAACTGTTAATAGGTTTAAAACATCTTAGTGATAGGCAAGATATCAATGACACTTTAAATTCTCAAAGAAAGTAAAGGGGGAGGAGGTAAAAACAGAGCTTATGGGCTCCTTCACTCTGACCATCCACTCTGTACTACACCGGGAAAGGCTTCTTGAGTCCATCCTACTGTCCAATCTGTTATAACTACTCTGATGTCATGTTTTTATTGCTTTATTTTTCTTGGTGCTTTTGGATAAGAGAGTTTTCAACAACCTGTTGTTCTAGAAAAAACAGTCAGAAGATACTTCAGGCTTCCAATGTTCTGTTTTTCTAGAGGAAGGTTTGAGCAACAGTATCTTGTAGGGATAAGCAGCCACTGTCAAAGGAAATTCAGAAAAACAGGTTTTCTTAAGTAAATGATAGAAGAGGTTTTGGAGCAGAGATTATTTAATATTATACTTGTGTTGAAAAATATTATAATAATGATCTCTAAACTGTGAAAGTACCAAGTCACGTGAAAATATTTTAGAAAGTGCTAAGTTATGATAAAAAAATGCCACAATAATTCTGCAAGACCTCTCTTTCCCTCATGCCACACAGCTTTATTTTACTATGCATGTCAGAAAAATGACATTGTTATTGTCAGGTGATAACATCCCTACAAAATTGTGACCATCATTTTCCCTGACAGATAAGAATATTTATTGACACCAGGAGCTGTATAGAAGTCAAGGAAAAACTGGGGTTCCTTCCTAGAGGTTCCAAGAAAGTACCAGGTAATGCAAATATAGAAATTATTATGACAATTTGATACTGGTTATGTTCTTTGTGCATGTTCATATCTGTGACATTTATTTTGATTACTATTATACACTGCCAGTCAATTTTTCAAATATTTTGAGGTCTGAAGAAAACACAGAAAGAAAACAAACAAGCAAATCACGTAGATCTAAAAATCAAGCAATGAAATTACAGCAAGTTTCATCATTAACTGTTAGAATATAATCAGAAGTAAGCAAGATGGGAAAAACAGAGACAAACAGCTAACTTAACCTTCTATGAAGATTCATTATGAATTAAGTGCTTCTCTGTTCAAAAAGCCAGTATGAAGCAAAAGACAGAGTGACCACTGAGAAGAACTTCAGCTTATGGCATGTATCTATTTGCATATCTCTAGATTTGGGCTCTTTCTGATTAACAAAGTTTGTTTTCTAAACTTCTGAGTCATTTAGGGTAAGTGTGCACCATACCAATCTGTAAAAGTTGACAAGCTCATGCATAACAAAGCCAGGTGTTAAAAATGTATTAGGTTGCATTCCCCATCACAAATACCATAGTATCTCCTGCAAGATATGAGCAGACAAAATTTCAGCTCACTGACAGAGAAGCCATAGAGTTATGTATCAAATCCAAAGAGATTCTTTTATCTGAAAAACTAAAAATGGTTACATAAATCAAACAAACTTAAATTTTCTCTGAATGGCTGAATGTAAATGCTTTTACAGACAAATCCCTACCAATTGTTATTCTATACAATAGTTTCAGAAATTCACATGTTTTTCCCATGGTTGTAGCAATATACCTAACAGTGATTTCTCATCTTAAGACGGAATAGCTGAATGGAGCTACATGTCAGTTTAATTGCCCAGACTTGTAAATGTTGTACACCTTGTTATTCAAGCTGCATGTAGCAAGCTACATGTGAATGGTCAGGTTTGCCAACAGATAGAACATAACAGGGATTTAATTGCCTTCACCTTTGTCATCCTTTACCCACAAGGGATGGCAACTGCTACTTCATTTTAATTACGAGAGAGCAGTTACTTGGTGGTCTTTCACCTGGAAAAGGATCAAGACTGTTAGTGTTAATTAATCAAACTTTTGAATGTTTTGGCCACTTTTGATTTGTTCTCCAACATCGCAAAATTCCAAAGTTCTTCTGGAACAGCCTGCAAGACTCAAGGTCTGTAATCACTTTGTGGTTTCTGAAAATCGTGTCCAATCTGTTAGTAATTAGAAGGTGGCTGCTGAACTCCCTAGGGAGGTCAGAAGCAAGCAAAGCATTACTGGCTTCTGCTCCACATATTTTATCCATTTTTGTGTAATGTACTAACTCTGCGATTTCCTAAAAATTAACCCTCGCAACACAAAAGTATCTCTGTGATCTGTGCACCAAACTGGCTGTTAGGTGTCTTGGAATGATTTGTTTGACCAGTTGTTTCTCTTGCGTGTTGCAGCAGACTGTCAGTGTAGTGCCACCACTTAGCCAACATCTCATAACAATTATGGCATATATTCTCCTTATCATCAAGGATTGTAACCCTGTAGACCTGTAGCATGGCATTGTCATTGCTAGTAATAGCCTGTAAGCGCTGAACTGAGTTTGCAAGGCCTCAGCACTAAGGTTGTCAGTCCTGCTCTGTGTGAACTTTTCTTGATCTGTTTGCAGTTTGATTTTATTTGGTTTAGCTGTGATAACAGTTTCTCTAATTGACCAGGTATACATGGCTACTTCGTCCTATGTTCTTTTATCTTTGTGTGGTACAACTGTAGTTTTATATAGATAGCAGCAACGATCAGTTACTCTGTGCAGAAAAAGATATTTATGACTAACACAAAGATGCAGTGTAGGGAAGCACAGCCCTGGTTCAAGAGCAGAGGCCTTGCAAAGTGGAGCACAGGAGGCTGCCCAGAGATGCACAGGTGTGGGATGGTCAGAGGTGGGAGGCAGGGTGGTCCTGGAAGCCCACAGCTATACGCAGCTCACCCATGGTCCCTTGCAGAAATGCAGACCTGGACGAAGTGGGGTTTTGGTGTGCCATCAACACAGAAATAGTATCTAACATACATAAAAGGCACTATATACAGTAAATTCAGATGTAATACGGAACCACAGGCCACTGAAGAAGCAGGAAGGTGTAAAAGTGTGTTCATGGATTTAAAACGAAGAGATTTGTTAAAAGCATAGCTATCCAGAAATATTCTGACAATGCTTTTTTTTTTTCTTTTCTCATTGAAAACATGTTAGTTTCATCAAAACTTTTGACTTGGAAAACCCCTCTTTACAAGTACAGAATTTCTGATCAGAAAGAGAGAGGAAAAAGAAGTGGGAGGGAGGGTATGAAACTACTAGCTAATTTGCTGTTGTCTTGTGGAGCTCAGTTTGCCTGGAGAGTTATTCTTCAAAAGTAAAGATTTAGTCCATAGTGATCAAAACCCCTCAGCTAAGACATGGAATATTCATGTTTGAATTTCTGTCCCCAAACTTTTTCCATTGTGGGACTGGAGAAATGTTTGACCTGCCTAGATTTTATGGCATAAGTAAACTCTTAACTTGATAAGAAAACTAAAAATTACTCCCATAATACACTAGTTACAGCAAAAATACACTACTTCGAGTACCTTTTATTTTGAGCTGTCATTACAGTGACATTTAGACTAATATTTATGAAAAGTTCAGTTCCTTTTCTTCAATGAAAAAGTCTCCTATGTAATGACAAAATGTTCCAGGTATGTCAATTAGACCAGTTTTAAAAGCAGAGTAAAAGCAGTGAGAAGTGTGTTTTCCTCTGAATGAAAAAAAAATAAAAAAAAAAAAAAAGGAAAAAAAAAGAAAAAAAAAGTCAACTTTGTAAAAGCTATTTCTGAAAATTTAGGGAATGTCCCTATAAAAACCCCCTATGCTTGTCTGCTCTTTCACTTTTCTTGCATGTTTATTTGAAAAAAAAATGCTCTGGCTTGCATAAAATGGACCATTGAAATAAAGAAATAAAGATGTAATTTCAAGAGAAAGTAATGCTGATACTGCCCAGTATCTGCACAGGTAACCATGCATTAGAATATTTAGACCCATATCACACATCTACACGTCCAGAACCACTGGCTGGTGGCAGCAAGTTGTCACATGATATATGTATGTTACTGAGAGCTCTCTTTCCAGATAAGAGATGGCTGGCACAGGAATTTTTTTTCCTTGTTTGGCAGAAGAGTACCTTTCCACCCAAATGATTTTCTGTTTACACTACCTTGTTGCACAAGATATCTCTTAAGGAAAAATGCTTCAAAGCATAAAGTTTATTCTATTAGCTCATGGAAAACCCACAAACAAATAAAAACCCCAAACACAAAACCACCCAAAAAACTCCCACATCATGAAACTCTGAATGGTCTAACAAAATTCTGCTAGAAGTCCAATGTTACTAATGTGTGCTGGTAGTCTATGTCAAATACAACATTTGCATTTATCTCTGCATTTGGACATCTGTATTATTTTGCCTCTTCAATACTTACTAAGGTTTAGGAATAAAAAATTTAACAGGAAACTCTGCGTTTAGGAACAGAACAGATAGAAATGAAGCAATAATTATACAAACTTTCACAATTAATATAACTTATAATAAAATGACACCGTTGAGAATCAGTTACTAATTCGATCTGCATATCTGTTCACAGTTTCCTCAGAGTGACTAGTAAGATCTGTGCATTATCTATTTTATACTACAGATTTTGTACTACTCCCATGCACACTCCGCAAGTCCCTGAAAGCTCTGCTGGCAAAAAGGTAGCAAGAACAGCTACTATGCAATTGCAATCTATAGCCCCAGGGCTGCAGATAAGCAGCCTGTTAGTAAGGACAAAAGGCTGCCTAGACCACACACCTCAGGCACTTCAGTTCTTCCTTGGGGTATACAACAGGATTTTATATGTTGCCTAATTACAAATATTGCGGACTATACTGTTCTGGAAGATGTCTCTGAATGAAAGCATCTTCAAGCAAACCTTTACGATATCTCTTAATTGCTGAAGCTGGAGACTGACATTTTTCTACCAGTAGGTTTATTTAGCAGAGTCATGCAAAGGCCTAAAACCTTATAAAAGTGCTGAATAAGGTACCTTCCAGCTGGGTATTTACTTAGAAACCCAGAGAGAGCTGAGCTGCATGCACAGAGTACCACTTTCTGCTTTTCTTCTCTTTCTGTGCTTTTGAAAACTTATGCTACTGAAATAAACATCGACTACGCATTGATATGAGCAGCAGCAGCACAATTTTACTTTCTGTGCCCTTTTACATGTTTCTCCAGAAAAAAAAAAAGTCCCGCTAATTAGAGAGTTCATTTTATGAGGGCTATAGATGCTGTGGATGTTTTATTTCAAAGGTCATTTACAGCTCAAGCTTTTATTGCAACTTAGAAGAAGGAAAAATGTTTTAAAAAGTTACTTTTGTCACTATCACGGTGTCAAATAACTTTGCTTGAGAAAGCAATCTGAGTGGCACATAAAACAGATACAGAAAAACATATCACGGCACTAGGCAAAATAATAAATAATTCCCTTCTGTTCTTCTATTTTATTTCCATTTCTAGAAATTTGTTGCTTAAGACTTTTGCAGAAAATGCTTTCCTCTGTGTTGTAAATAATTGCAATTTTGGAGGAGAAGCAAGAGGATTGTATTAAAAAAAACCCACTTGTTTACTTTAGAGTTCAAAGAAATCAATCCATTATTTCAATTTGTCACTTTATTTTCTTACATGAGTGGGTTTTTTTGAAGTCACAGCTACATAACTTATAGAAATTAGAGTAATGGCATATCTTTCTAAGATTAATGCTTTTAGCATTTCCTCTTACTGTCACAGTGATGTAAAAACACAGTCTATTTGTATTTGTGCTAACACCTTCTTCAGCATGCCATATAGTAAATTTGATATTATTGATGTTTATTGTATTCCCATTTTTACCAGAGATGACCAGTGCTTGTTATAATCCAGAATTTGGATTAGATTTGGATCTTCCAAGAATCAACAAGACTGGAATATTCCTGACTGGTATCTAAATAAGGAGAGAAATATAAATATTCTTCCGTTTTGTGATTTCTGAGTTGGGAGAAAATATAATCGGGTAATTCTGAGGACTGTTAGATGGTGTGGTTAAAGTGATATTCTTATTGCATAAGAGTTTTCAGCATCTACATTTTACCTGCAGAAGCATTCATAACCACGATTTCCAGATAGCCTTGATCTTTACAATTCTGCTGAAGCCAACAGGAGATGAGGATTTTGTAGAAGAAGGCTCAAGCCAAATATGCCATATCCAGAAGTATGTATCAGTGTAATAAGGGCAGCAGTAACCAATCTCAGAAGTCCAGGCAATATACTTCCATCTCAAAACCTTATTTGGGCAACAAATTCCTATATACTAGCTAGTACTACTGTTGACAAGAGTAATTTTGTACATTACTACACCCAGCCTCAACTATTTTCCTTCAAACTTCTAAACAAAGGTGATAGAAAGATTTACTTATGTAGTTTTTCAGGCTATGTCTTCTCACTTAATAACATCTACTTCACTTTTAGCTATTGATCTCTTCTCTAAACAGGAATCTTTGGAAGTAATATTGTCTTGAAAGACAGCTACCAGGCCTGGAGAAAGACTCTGCAACCAGGATCAGTTGAAATTACAAATACCAAGCAAAATTGTGGTGATCTGATCTGTTCATCTTCAATTTGAAATGTACAGACTAATTAGAGAAAACTTTTTTTTTTTTTTTCCCAGAAAATTCATATTTAAAAGTCAATAAATCTCTTCCTTAAATTTTATATATCACGCATAGCTTTTTCAGGGAGGATAAATATTACATAATGTTTGTAGAAACTGTGATCTTTATAAAGCTAAAAAATAAAAATTATAGCAACCATAAGCCAGACACTTAAAATTGTAAATTATTGGCATTAGAATTGCCATTGAAGTTCTGCATGCAGGGTTTTTTTTTCCTTCTCTCCTACTACAACAAGATCTCATATACTAGAATCTACTTTTGAAATGTTTAAAATGTCAAAATACAGCTGACCTTGTAAATCTTACTAGAAAAATAGAATAAGCTTCTAAGTGGATGCTAGAATAAAAGGATCATAATTCCTATTGATTTATGTCTTTCAGTCAATTGATTTTAAGAACTGTTCAAGTTACGGTTAGAGTTTATCCTGAATGAAGAGCATTTCTAAGAGTACTTGGAGCGGGTAAATTCCCTAGTAGCCAACAAAGGATGCTCCCATGTCATGTGGGCGGAGTAAATCTCCACTTATAAGGCTTTTTTTCTACACTTTTTCTATTTAAATGAAATTTGTGGATACTCCATATCTGTGATACTTCTTTTTCTTTTGAGTTCACTGATATTAAGGGAAGCAACTGACAGACGCAGACATTGTAAAATTAATGAAGGCTTTTCAAGGGCTAAGTAGAAGCTGAAGAGGGTATTTCAGGTCTAGGTTTTGGACTTTGACAGCTAAATTCCAGTGTATCCAAATTCAAGCTAAGTCATTTTATTACAGGTTTTGGGGAAAAAAAAAAAAGAAAAAGAAAAAGAAAAAGATATAAGTATCTTTCCCTCCTCCCACCCCAACTCCCTTCTATGTACCTTCTGAAATGCAGAACTGTTTAGCATGCTTCTCTTGGCACAGCAAAAGTCTAGTTTTTAGGGTTATGTTTCCCATTTTCATTTTCTAAGTTCATATCTTCAATAATTCCAGTTCACATCTTGTTTGTTAATAAATTGCATCTTCTTAAGCTGTCTTATGTAACAAGATTCTGGCTGGAAATGCCCTCAGAGGTGCCTGATCCAATCTCCTGCTCAAAGATATGTCAGCCCTCGAATTAGATCAAGCTGCTCAGGGCTTCAGCCAGACAGGACTTGAAACCACCTTTATATTGCATAGTCTCCAGATAGAAAAGGTAAGTTTCAGTACATCACAAAATGCAGGTTTTGATACCAGGTACAACCCAAATGCCGGTAATTATTGGTTCAGAAAGGTTCAAAGAGTGAAAAGGTATATCCCATTAGCCAGAATGGACCTTTACATAAGGGTAAGATTTAACAGAACTAAATGAATGGTTGGCAAATTTAAGTTCTGGATAAATTAAGCTATAACAATAACTGTCAAATTAACCTTAGAGAAAGTATAGAAAAAGCACTGTATTCTCTACAAAACTGAGGTGTCTAGGCCTGAATTTGTCTTCCAATTGGATAAAAAAAATTTGCTGTGCAGATAGACAGAGACTGGCAGACCCAATATTTTTACATTTTCCTTATTTGGATAGGAATTTTGGTTCAAAATATTGTATTTTTGGTTCCAAAGATTACAGCTTTGGTTTTGTACCAAGTTTAGGATATGAAAAGCAATGGAAAGGACAGCAATACAATTGTGATGGTGTCTGGATTTAAACTGTTTTCACATCATCATCACCATCATCATGAAACAAGATGTAATAACTTTTGAAACTATTCCAAAACATGGTTCTTTACCTGTGAGGGAAAGCAAGGCACTGTGTGCTGGAAAGGCTACATGCACACTAAAATACCTGGTGTCAGATGGCCCTAACACAACTTTCCCTTCTCTTCGTTTCATAAATTCTGCTTCTAAAGCATAATCTAGTTGTGATTTTCTTTTTTTTAACTTCAGCAGTCGCCTAAATGTGTCACTCTGTGACTCTTGTTGGTAATTGTGTTTACAGTTCTTCAGAAGCCTTTAGGCTACAATGCAATTTTTAGACATGTTTTCCCTTATGTGCAACATACAAATGTAACATACAAATGTAACATACAAACACCAGAGGTTTGTTTCAATCTAAAAGCGAATGCAAGGAACAACTGTTTCTGATATAAAACCATAAGAATGTTGAAATGTAACACATGAGAATTAACTGTAGCCAAGACAGACTGTGCACAGGGTCATGTTGTTTTATTGCAGACTTGATTCTGGTCACAAAGTTTATTCTGAAGGAAACTGGTGGAGCTATGTAATGAGCAAAACAGGTTAACAGGTTTATAGTAAGTAATAGGAAGAAGAGTGGTATTCCCTCTCTTTCCACAACCCGACCTCATGAAGTGAATTTTAAACTGGTGACAACCAAAATGGAAAACAAGGCCCTTCTCCCACTAGCTGTGTTGGAGACTCTGTTTAACATCACTGTCAGAAAAATAAGAGTACTTCTACAGTTGTGGCTGGGTCTTGAAAGGTATACATTCTTAGATGCTTCAACTCATACATTCTTCTAACCAATTCAGTATATTTTATTTGATGAACTTGAGAGCTAGCTATTTGTTCTTTAAGATATATATTATTTTTACCCACAAGCAGAAAAAAACAAAAAACAAAAAACAAAAAACAAACACCCACAATGTTCATAAAATGACAATAGGCTAAACAATCTAGTAAATACCAGTTTTGCCCTTGATAATTTTTAAGAACAAACCAAGCAAGTTTTTTAGCCTCAGAACACACATATTCATAGTAGTCTTAAGCATTACTAATTTAGCTTCTAGTTACCTCATTTCTTGGAGACAATTTGAACAGCCAGCAGGAAACACCCTAAAATACCCCAAGCTCAAACAAAGGAAAAAATCCAACTAAATACACTACTGACCAAAGATGAATGAAATTGACAAATTGGAAATGACAAGAGAGGAAGTAATCATTAACCCTTCTGTTCTCCTGGATGTGTGTAAAATCCAAATTCAGATCCCAAACTGGTTTCTGCCCTTCAACACATAGTATTATATTTTCTTTCAGTTTGCATACCTGCCTTATACTTTTCTTTTAAGCATACAGCTACATGAGAGGAATTCATGGTGTCATCCATTTCCATTGTAATGTATTGACTGACTAGGCAGAATACAGAGCTACCTACACAGAGATGTTTGTTTTCCTTTTTCCAGAATTTTTTTTTTCAGAATGTTACAAGAAAGTAACAACTGGCAGATGGCAGAAAACTCCCAAACACTCTGAAAAGAAGAAGAAGAAATATTCTTCATTAATAGCTTGATTTGTGAGTGGGATCCACACTGCTTTTTTTGCATGAGACACAAAGAGAAAGCACAAACTGCACATATACCCTGCTGTTTTGCATAAGATGAGCACAAACTGGATGAAGTCTAATTTCATACCTTATTGTAAATGCTGCGCATATCACTATCTTTTTTTTTTTTTTTTTTTTGGTTTTCTTGTTTTTTCAGTGGCAAATGTGAAACAGCAGGCCTGGATCCTCAATTATTTAATATTCTCAGGCTGGGTTATATTTCATTAAAAATTAAGCAAGCAGAAGCAAGTTTCATGAAAATTACTGATGTTTGCTAATAGGTAGATGGTGCATATATTGAAAATGCTAACAAATATTTGAAAGAATGTTCAAAACAAAACACCATATTTTCAGCAATAATGTGTTCTACTCTAAGTTCATTCCTACATAGGTTATACTTGATAATCCTCCATAGACTAAGAAAACATTAAAACAAGAGAAAAGAAATTGAAACAGAGCAGGATAGGTTCATTAACAGTTGTTACAAGAAGACACCAACAAGTATGCCTGACAGTTTTATGATGTTTTCAGTTTGTAAAGAAAGTAAAAACAAAGTCAACCAGCATATGTCTAGGCATTAATATATTGTATATGCAGGGAATTACATTAATTCAAAATTCAAGACTGGTGATATGTCACTTTAACACATCTATATCATGAATGGAGAAATGTCATATCACCAATGACAACACACTGTTTAGACTAGGACATTAATCTTACTCATGTTTAACCCATTAATATCGACATCTATTTTCCACATAAAAAAAAAAAAAAAAGAAAAAAAAAAGGAAAAAGTAAACAATCAAACACAAAATAACCCTGACATTCTACTGTGTTTAATTTATTTTAAATATAGAGGTTTTTTCTCATTTCAGAGTTATTTAAAAGAATGTATTCAATTTTGGTGTTATCTATTTTATATAAAGAGTTAGGAAAATGGAGAAGAAAATAAAAGAAAATGAAAGAGAAGGCAATGGGAAAAAGGTGAAAGAAGACATCAAGAAAAAAAAAATTAACAGCCATAATAATCTGAATATAAATTTCAGATATACTTGTACTTCTCTTTATGGCTTCTGTGGCAACAAAGACTTTTTTTTTTTTTTTCAAAAGCAGTTTCTCCACTTCTTGTGATATTAATCAATTTATTTCATTTTTCCTGATATCAGAATTATTAACTTAGCCACTACTAAACCATGTGATAGTTTCCCTAGTAATGTAGCTGAGACATCGAGTGTGATTTGAGAATTGGATTCTCTTTTTTATTCTTCATCCAGAGAGTTTTACACCGTGAGGATAAACCTTATAACGGCAGAAGATTCAGCATCTCTTAAAGTATTTGCCACACTTCAGCCTAAGCTACACCATTTTGGCTCTTAAAATAGTCATCACAAGGTCTTCAGGGACGTAGAAACAGGCAACTAATATGGAAATAAAGCCTCTTGTTCAGGTGCCTGTACTGATGTTAGTCCCTGCACTGCTGCCAGAGGACAGGACAACCTGAACAGGGAGGCACTGCCTCCATACTTCGCCTAGGAGCACTTCCAGTCTGTCATACAAAGCAATTTCCCTGGTTGCGTTTTCAATTTTGTTTCCAATTCTCTGACAAAAAGTGCTTTTTCACTTGCTTTCTCCCCTAAGTCCACATCTTACCACTACTCTTCACTTTTGATACAGGACATCTCAATTAGAATAAAAGTATTTCTGTCTATTAAAGCAACATGGTATGTACTGGTCTATGTTATTATCACTTTATGCCTTGCATGCTTCTATCTTGCTTTCTCTCTAATATAAATCGAATCATGGAATTTATATAAATTCAAATATAAACTCAAGCTTGGGGGGAAAAAAATGAGTTCTCTAGGGTAATCCAACAACAAACACCATCTGTTGTTCTTTGAAGCTGAGAATGATGAAATATATTCCTTAAATTTCATAACTGTACAGTGTCCATGGATAATTATATAAAGAAAATCTCACATGATATTTGATACATTATAGGAATACTTTAAGAATATCACTAGTACCAAAGGAAAAATAGAAAAATAAATATCTCTCATTGATGCCAAATTTTCAGAACGTCTTAATCTTATGAGAAATACCCTTTTAATTTGAAGCAGCTGTTACTTTAGTATCTTTCTATGTCTAACTTTTCTTTTTTAAGCCATTATTTTAAAAAAGACCAAAACTCCTGTATTTTTCTGAATGTATTTTTATGTCCAAGTCCCCTATCAGTACGAGATAAACTTCCACACAGGTATACCCCTGGCATAGAATCATAGCATAATTTTGGTTGGAAGAGACCCTCAAGGTCATTTGGTCCAACCATATCCTAACTCTAGCACTTCAACCATGTCCCTAAGAACCTCATCTAAACACCTTTCAAACACCTCCAGGGATGGTGACTCCACCACTTTCCTGGGCAGCCTGCTCCAGTGCTTCACAACCCTTTCTGTGAAGAATTTTTTGCCTAATATCCAACCTGAACCTTCCCTGGTGCAATTTGAGGCCATTTCCTCTTGTCCTATCACTTGCTACTTGGGAAAAGAGACCAACACCCTCCATGCCTCAACCACCTTCCAGGTAGTTGTAGACAGCAATAAGGTCTCCCCTCAGCTTCCATTTCTCCAGGCTAAACAGCCCTGGTTCCCTCAGCTGCTCCTCATCAGACTGTGCTCCAGGTCTCCCACCAACTTTTCAGAGCAAGGATATGCATTTTTATATGCACAGGTTTCATGTTTTGACACTTGTCTGTGAACATTCAAAGCATATGCCTATCATACTTGTTTAAATTTTTCAGACTGCAAGCACTTCCATTAGAATGATTATTTTTTTCAAATCCATGACGGAGGGCTAGGAGACAACAATGCATATTTCAGCTCCAAAACCTGAGATTAAAGTTCTTTTTACATTTAAATATAAAAGGCAAAGTTTTTGTATTCAGATATTGACTCAATTGCATGACCATAACATTGGTGCATTATATACAATGAATCTACTTGTCTATACCAATTAAGACCAACTAAAACTATACCAATTAACTTAAGTTGCAGACTCATAGAGTCACAAAATGGTTGAGGTTGGAAGGGACTTCTGGAGGTTACCTGGTTCAACCCTCACACTCAGGCTTTCTAGATGGCTTTCGAGTATGACCAAAAATGAGGAATATACGACCTCCCTGAGCAACCTGTTCCAGTGCTCAGTCACCCTCATGATAAAAAAGAGTTCCCTGATATTCTTACAGAGCATCTTGTGTTTCTTTTTGTGCCTGTTTCCTCTTGTTCTGCCACTGGGAGCCACTGAAAAGAACCTGGTTACATCCACTTTGCACCCTTCCGTTCAGGTATTTATATATAATACATTAATGAGATCCACCCTGATGCTTCTCTTCTCCTGGTTGAACAGTCCCAACTCTCTCACCCTTTCCTCATATAGGAAATGGTGTAGTAACAATCTTCCCGGCTTTCAAAACATCAAGATGACCTAGGGCCTGTGAAGGTGAAGCTTCTTCCAGTTGTCTGACAAAAGCCTCAGCTGCTTCTTCCTGATCAGGGACCCTCTAGCAGACACCTACCACAGTGTCACCCACATTGGTCTGCCCTCTCAGCCTGACCCATCAGCTCTCAGCTGGCTCATCGCCCCTCCCAAGGCAGAGCTCCCTGCTGCTTTCTCATAAAACGAAGTTTTCCCCTCCTCACCTCCCTGTCCCATCCTCCTTAAAGAGCACTCCAGTTGTGTGAGCTATCCCACCACATTGCTGCCATGCATATGAGATGGTGGCTCTGCAGCTGCACATGCACCTCTAATTCCTCTTGTATGTTCTCCATGCTCCATCTGTGAGTGTACAGGCACTTCAGAGAGGCACCCAACTGCACCAGTTTCCCAGAAAAGGCACAAGAGCTTCCCCCATCATGCTGTCCCCTCCACATTTATTTCTGTGCATATGCTTGAAGTGGGCGTCTTTCAGACCTGTTTTGCTGATCATGAGATCCCTTCTGTTCACACCCCACACACTTATCAACTCAGTCCATGACTTCCTCATTTAATCATTAGTCATCCTATGCCTCCCCACATGGCTCCCAGTTTAAAACTCTCCTCACAAGGCTGGCCACCTTGCTGGTAAAGATGCTTTTTGCCCCACTTGGCCAGGTGGATCCCATCTCTTTGAAATAGTCCTCCATCCTCAGAAGGTCCCATG
Organism: Streptopelia decaocto; assembly: GCF_964273445.1. NCBI lineage: Eukaryota > Metazoa > Chordata > Aves > Columbiformes > Columbidae > Streptopelia > Streptopelia decaocto. The sequence continues at coordinate 126,726,299 of NC_138663.1, forward strand.
CTTATAAAATCCAGAACCTTGTTGCTGACACAAGCTATGCAACCAACTGTTAACACACAGGGTCTGTCCACTCCTCCTCAAATCCCTCTGCCTCACCGGCAGAATTGGAGAGACACCACCTGGCACCTGTGTCCTACATCCTCTCCCCAAGAGGCGTACAGTCATGCTTGACATATTGTGGGTCTCTCCTGGCTGTACTGCTGCTGCCCATGTGGGAGAGCAGTGGGAGCAACTATCTGAGGGCTAAACAAGCTTCAGCAGCCTCTCCATTATGTCCTTTCTGAGCCCCTGGCAAGCAGCAAAGCTTCCTGGAGAACAAGCTGGGCCCACAGACAGCAATCTCCATCCCCCACAGAAGGGAGTCTCCCACTGCTGTCTCTTGCTTCCTCCCCATGGTGTAGTTGTGGGGCTCTGGCCTAATCAGCTGAGGTGGTGCCTACCATTAAGTCAAACCTATAGCAGATGTATGTATTTAATGTGAACTGACATTCTGGTCATAAGACAGAGACAAATCTTTGTCAATCGACTGGGGAGGCTGCAACCAGCTACGTGTCAAACCTTCAAGAAAGACAACTAAAACTCATGTTAGCAATGCATCCTAATGACTTTCAATGTCTATAGGACCCTTGGAGAGATGATAAGAAGAAATTGGTTGCAGTTTGGAGGGCTGATCTGTATGCAAGTTCTGGACTTTAGATTAAGTCGCACAGCATAAGAAAATCTTTTTTGTATATATAGTTGTATCTAGTGTTTGATAGTTAAGCTTCAGTACCTTTGCAAAATATTTTCTGTATCAGTTTAGAAACAAAATGTCTACATTGCAGATAAACTAATAAGATTTTAAACAACAGTTATCTTCACATTTCTGTTAGACTTACAAGTCTTTGACAGCATATTACACCCTGTTTGTAAACAGCAGTAGCTTCTAGAAACATTCCAGCATCAAATAGGCCATAATAACAGAGTAATATGTATACTCAAAGGCGGCAAAGTAGCACATTTACCCAGAAGGATCAGTCTTGTGTAAAGTCATAGTGGATCTAGTGTTGTGTGCTCTGTAAATTGTTTGGAACACAAGTATCTTGTTTCCCAGATGAAACAGAAATATTTTACAGTCACTTTTTCAACCTATAGAAAAGTACACATAAAAAGTAATAAAATCTTTTACTACCAGAAGTGAATGATGTTAGGGTTAAATAACTGTTGTCTACCCAATATGTTATCTAAAAAAAACCTCCTGGTTTTATTGCAAATGATAGCACAAAAGAGTTCAGCTTTCTGCACACATTATGCTTTATCTTGCAAAAGAAAAAGGGAATTTGCATTTAGGACCTGGCACATCTTCAGTACAGGGAGATCACTGACTTTTCTCGGCTCTGTGGAATAACATCAATAAAAGATTGGCCACAGTACTATTATCTCCACACTGGCTATGAGGAGCACCACTTATGGGTGTCAAGCAGTGACAGTTTTGGTCAAAGCAGTGGAGTTCCCACTCCACACATTGTCAGAACCGCTCTGAATGAGTGAGTCTCTCAGCTCGTGGAAGCTCCTGAGGTCAAAGCTCTGACAATAACTCCTATGTGAGGCCCACATCACCCTGCATGCTTTGGAGGGGAGGACATGCCTGAGGGGAGCCTGTTTTTCTTTCATGAAGGGCCAAGAGAGGTTCTCTTGTGCATTTTTCCACACATAAAAACTGACACAAATTGTGTGCATCAGGCTAAAAATTCAGCCCATTCTTCTGACTAGTAATCCTCCCTTTCCAAACCCAGAAAGCTTATTTTATCGCAAAGAACTGTGAAAGGCTTAATTGGAGTCCTGATTTAACAATTCAACAGTATTGTTAGTTAAAAGTGGTGATACAGTGGTATAATCCGTGATGGAAGAATATAAAAAATCAGTGATGCTAAAAAAAAATAGAGTTATGCTTCTACATAGTACCAGAGATTGTAAACCACTTTTTATACTTCCTTAAGTAACAAGAAATTGAAAGGCAAGTGAAGTTAAGGTACTTACGTGACCTCCATTACCATAATGATACCTTTCAGAGGGACTGAGGTCAATAAAATGTACTCCTATCTTTGCCGGTCCACCGACAGCAATAATGAGCAGTTCCTGTGCTGCAGGCAGTATCACACATCACTCAGTTCATCTACCAGTTTCAATTTCTTATTTTCTTGTGGCTATCAGAAACAGGTACCACAAACCATAGATTAGGCAACATTTGAAGTCTGCACAGGGATTTTCATTGAATCCTTTGTGTACTCTGTCTGGCTCAGTGACTACCTACCCTTCCAGATGTAACAGCTGTGAGTGACTGAGGTAGACCTCAGCCCATAATAATATGAAGCCCAGCATGCATCCAACTGCTTCTCTGAAAGGACTGGATTTATTATCTCAAAAAGAAAAGAAACTGTATGAATTGATTCTAGGTCACATGTGAATGGTTGAACTTGTAGAATTTTATGGAGTGAGACAAAGTCATAATCCCTTTGCTCTATATCCACCTAGTTGAACTCATAGTTCTATTTAGGACACTCACTTTCTGAAATTAAATGCACCATATATACACTTTAGAGTGAAAGGTTGGTTTTGCTCTATTACTTTTTTTTTTTTTTTTCTTTTTTTTAAGGAGTCAACACAGAGCAGTAGATATTCCCAGATTCAAAGCACCTAAACTGGCATTCTGAAGCTATGTTAGGGAATATATTGCCTTAACTTATTTAATTATTTGGTATATTGCTTCTTGTAGAACTTTAGAAACTTCTTATATAGAATTAACTTAGCATAAGTAAGTTTGCTTAGCATAACTTCTGCAAGCTGTGAATTTTAGAATTTTCTGAAAAAAAAGGCCTCAACATCTTCAAGATATAAGATAAGGGGAGCTGTATCCCTGGAAATAAGGAACAAAACACCACCTAAAAGAAGATGAGAAACAGAAGAATATTTTGTTTATTGTCAAGAACTTCTTTTTCTCCAGGTGCAGGTGCAAAATAGCAACTGAATGTCAAGACTTTGATTGGTGGTCCGCCTGATGAAAACGAAGAAATCCAGTGAAGAATGGGGAGACCCCAGACTGTAATTTTTCAATTGGCTTGGTGTGACAAGCAGGGGTTAGGTGTTTGTATTATAGGAGTATAATTGTTCAAGTTTGTTTTTTCACTGAGGGTCCCTCTTCAGGAGGCATCCAGCTTGAGCTGCTCTATGATGTACCTTATGAATAAATTATTTATTTAGGAAGAGTTTCTGGAATCCATCTCTGAGTCTCTGTGAAACCTAGGGAAAAGAAATTTCCTTAACAGCTAGGTGATGTGAATATTGCCTAAATGTACTCTATTAATTCCTGCCACACAAGACTCCTAAGGAGCTAACACAGCATTTAACAATGCTAATGTTCTTGAAGGATGGAACAAGGGGTGTATTCTCTGGACTTGTGAACATTGTAAAGTTTTGCACATGTAGATGAAGCCATAAACAGGGAAAAAGAGGGGAAAAAATATGAAAGTAGGCAGAATAGCAGACAATAGTGTAGTTATGGATTTGAGTACAGGAAAGCAAACAAAATACAAATATCTTTGTATATATGAGTTATATGGTATATTTGGTGTCATGCATCTATAATACTATACCATAGATCATTTGCATGAATTATCTTTTAAGAGATAATAGAAACGATTGTTGAAAGTTAACGACAAAAAGAAAAATAAATGAGGACAAGAACAGCAGAAGAGCATCTGCTATTAAATATTTAGAGATGCTTTCAGAGTTGAATATTATCATTAATAAAGAAAATATATGTCTTATTCTATATTTAATTTATTGATATTTCCCTTACAAAGTCAAGACAAGGTTTAGAAGGTCACAGATGTTTAAGATCTTATCTAGACAGAGATTTAATTTTTTATCAACTAGTTTGTTTTTTTTTTGTTGCTTTTTATTTAATTATAATACCCTGTGATCATACAGCACAATCTGTACTTTAAATGTCCAGTTGGTGCAAATTCTCAAACGAGCTTTTAAAATGAATTAAATTCTTTCTGCTTGTTCAGTATGTGTAAGGTTCATGCATAACTTTTGTACTACGTTGGCAGTCTTCCAGCTTCTTTCCTGAATTGTCTATATTACTCCAGTGTTTTATATTGTAACTCTTCTGCTTTGGACTTGACTGGACAAAGCTGATTGTGGACCATTTGCCTTCGCACCTTTCAAGAGACACATACCTCAATAACATAAACACTGGGAAAAGTACAGTAGCCACTACAGCAGAAAAGCCTGTGGCAGCAAATCTGAAAAAATACTGACAAATCTCTAGACTGCACTCAACGTAGCAGAGGGAAGAATTTCAGACAGACTTAATAAAATAAGAAAAAAAGAAAAAAAAAAAAAAGACCTCTCACAGCACTCCAGATAGTTGCACTATAGAGAGGAGCTGCATATAACATCCTTTTTCCAGAGATCATTAGATCATTACAGTGAATTTAATTTCTGCAAGACAGCACTTAGAGTAGGTGCTGGTATGGCCCAGTGTCTTAGGGAAATGTCCTGGGATTGGCTGGGATAGATGGTCCTCTCCATGGGCTCCAGGGGGCTCTCTGCTCTGGCACCTGGAACTCCTTTTCCCCCTCCTTTTTCACTGACCTATTGTTTGTAGGGTTTGTTCTCTCACATTTTCTCACTCCTGTCTTACAGCTGCTGTGAGTAATTTTTTACTGTTTCTTAAATACATTATCACAGTGGCACTAGCAGTGTCACTGATTGGCTCAGCTTTGGCCAGGGGTGGGTCCAACTTGTATCTGGCTAAAACTGTTTCTGTTGGACATGAAGGAAGCTTCTGCTGTCTTCTCACAAAATCCACCCCTACAGCCCCTGCCCAAACCTTGCCATTTGGGGTTTCTCCCTATGTTTTCAACTTTCTCTAGCTAGTTTTCTCCAGTATCAAACCTAAGTTTATTTTGTTGGTGGGGAGATAAATTAAAACTAGTAAAAGACTCTAATACAAAAATTCCTTGCAACAAAATAGAATAAGAATAAAAATAAAACAATGTAAACGTTACTATAGTTCACTATATATTCTCAGAAATTCTTATTGTCTTTCTCATCTATTCTCATTCTTTTGTTCACTGCTATTCTCAAATAGAAAAACATCAATACATCAAGGTTTTCAGATAGTTGTCTGTCTTATAATAGTCTCTTAACATAAATAACTCATAAGAAACAGGACCGTCTTTGCAGAAGTTTTGTGGTACACCTTGTGTGGTCATACAAAAAAAGACTTCAGATACAGATTTGATCTATTTTTGTCTAACTGTCTAACTAAGGCCTAGTGACAGAGCCTGCCCCCTTGAATCCAGTTCCAGTTTGCTTCAGGGTCCAACCCAGGACTTCTGGGTGCCTGCCCTGCAGCTGCTGGAGCAGTGCTGAGCTTTGCTGGGGAATTCAAGATTGGTTTTGTATATTTTGTATTATTTTCTCTCTTTTATTAGTAGCATTAGTAAAACATTTTAAATTTTTTTCCAACTTGCAAGTCCTTTCTCTCTTGGCCTCTCTTTGCCCTCCTATTGCCTTTCCTTAGTGGGGAGTGGGCTTGAGGGGGGAGGGAGGAAAGAGGAGGGGGCTAACAAAGCGTCTGCCACAGTTTATTGTTGCCCTGCAATCAAACGATGACAAATTGATGTCTCATACTTCCTTATAAATCTTGGGATCTTGGAGATCCCATAGCTTTCTGGAGCTGCACAGACATATCACGACAAGATGTGCTACTTCTGTGTCCCTTGAACACACGAATATTCCCCTCCTTTCAGTTGCTTATATCATGTCTCTGATGGAAGGGCTTCCCACTCCCGTGTAGAAGGAATACCTACTCAGTCTGTAATTCTGCTCCACTTTTCCTTATCTCACAACTTGAACCCACAAACTACGAATACTGTACACCCTTTTTTCTAACCAGTGACATATAAAGTTAGTTGGGGTGAGACACAGCAGTTTTCAAAATTTTCTGAAAAAAAAAAAAAAAGAAAGAAAAAGAAAAAAGACATTGCTTGAAATAAGTGCCTAGATGCCCAGAAAATTAAGGAGATGAGTTATCTTCCAGAAGATAATAAGAAGAGATTATGGAAGAAATGAAACATTTTATCAGTGTTCCCATGGAAACTGAAATTAGTGCACTAACAACTTTTTAAATTTAAGCAACTTTCCTAAGAATATAAACTTGAATCCTGCTAACAGTCAAAGCCAAAAACCTCCCGGGCTAGTTGGAATATTGTTCAGTCAGCCTCAGTGGTAAACACCCCAGCCTACGCCCAAGAAGAAGGAAGGAGGGGCCTTGCTGTGAGGCAAGAGACAGATGGGTGGCAAGAGAGAAGGACACGTAGTATGCAACAGCAGGTCCAAGACAATAATTTTACTGAAGATCGTGCTAAAGAAATACTTTCACAGGCATAAAAGTCATCAGTGTTATCAGAACTCAGCTATGTCCTTCACTCCACAGTGAACTTGGCTCTCTGAAAGTAACAACTCATTCCACAGGCTTTTGGCCAGAAGCTTTAACATAACCCAGGATGAGGAGAATGCTGAGTTCTGTAACTCCCACCCTGTTCCTCGGTCACAGCATTTCCACTAGGCAAAGAATAATCACTGTAGCTGTAAGTTCATCTTCCTGTTCTCCAAGATGTAATCTTGTATGTGTGTCTCTCACTGCTGTAAAATTTCAACAGCTTTGTTTGTTTATAGTGTGTCAATCTGAAGTTTGGCTTGCTTTGCCTTTTCTTGTTCTGACTGACAGTTTGTGCATCTAATATCATTATTACCTCCACTGTTTTCTAAAACAGTAATTTTCCTAAGAGGCAAATAAAGTTTCATTAGAAATCTTCCACATTTTGTCACAGGAAAATCAAAGGTAAAGTATTTGAAATTATGTAGTGTTTCAAGAGGAAAAGTTAAACATTACAAGATCTCTGCAGTTAATATATAGTATAATATGTCATACCATACAGTAAGTTCTTATACCACAAGGAAGATATTTCTCAATGTTTTCATGTCCATTAGATATTTCCATTTCCCTCTCTCAAAGCTAGAGAATTGCCATATATGTTCCCAATAGTGTCCTCACTATAATCCAAGTAGTATGAACTTGTAAAGTTACCAATAAACACCCAAAGACATTATTTTCATTCTCCTGTTTTTGTTACAGTTGTTAGAACTTGGTCTATCCCCAGATTTCAGAATCAAACCCACACCCCTCCACTCCTCACATCCTTGCCTCCCCTCACCTACTAATCCCACTTTTACAACACAAGCAGAGCAGCATAAATACCTCCCTATGCATTTCTATCCATACAGCCGAATGCCTTCTTGCTACCAACTCTGCCCTCCACCCCAAAATATGCAGCTTGCAGTTCATGATAGCTCTAAGATCCTTTCATGCAGTATTGCTTTCTACATGATTATCTCTGCCTTCCCCACTCCCACTTGATTCAGGTGGTTGTTTACACATGCTGCGTCATTTTACCTGTCACAAAGGAGCCAGTCTTCCCTGTTGAGATCAACAGCCCAACTACCTCGATTACTCTTAACAGCGCAGCCAGGAGGCATTAAAATGACAGATGCCTACTCTCTAGTTTCAGTCTAAATAGTTGTTTTGTCCAGAGTTAGATGAGGCTGATCATCTAGCTCCTATAAGGTCCTCCATAAAAGGAAGCCATCTTTGATGTCACCAATCATTTTTAGTCAACAACATGGAATTGGAAGAGGATACTGGAAAACTAGTCTAGTTGAACCACTATAATGTGTTTTTTTTGTTGGTTTTATTGTTTTTTGTTTGTTTGTTTGTGGTTTTTGTTGGTTTTGTTTATTTGTTTGTTTTGTGGTGGTGGTGGTGTTGTCATTGGTGTTTGTTTCCATTTATGGGCAAATGGTTGATATTTATGATAGTTGCTGAAGGTAAAGTGACCAGTGATGACTGCAGAATTTTAAGGTGGCAAAAGTCACTTTCTAAAAAAGTCACTAGAAAAAGAAATTTTTTCACTCTGCTCTGGTGATTTGGTCATCCACAGTCCAACTGAAATTTATGTTTGCTAGGAAAACTTATACAGGCATTTGTGTAAGTTATCCACACAAATTTTGTAGTCAGCCTGGTAGAAGTAGGGACCTCATCAGTGGGGACCTTGAAACTAGCCCGCATTCCTCACTGATAACCTGAATTATGAAGTAGAGGCTACCTACAGCCTAGGTGATACCAACCTGGGAGAAATGCCTTCTGGAACAATGTGCTGGCACATCTAAAAAAGAAATTCTAGTAATCAGAGTGTGATAAGATTGAAAGCTTCTCATAGGGAGCCCAAGGATCTCTACAGAGAAAATTCCTCAGATTTCGGCTGAAGACAAGCATATAGGTACTTATATTGCTAAAGAAAAATATTATTCTGCACATCTGGAAAATAACTGAATAATCAAACAACCCAGTAGCAGATGTTTTAGGAAGACAGAGGCCACTGAAGTTACTAAGTAGTGAAGTATCCTAAACACATTAGTGGCATACCAAGGCTGAAGATAGTACAGGTGCACATCACTAGCAATGTAGCAGCATGAAAGCAAGAATGAATGCTTATCATTTTATTCAGTCATTGAGTTCTGCAGGGCATTGTGGCTGGCCAAGATGTCCACTGCCTTCTGGGTAGAACTGATCAGAAATTTTCTAATAAAATAATTGAGTTAACCTAGACACATTTATCAAAGATCAAATGTTTTGCAAAAAAAACATTCTGTGCTATTATAAGTTCAATTAGAAGGTGGCTGTCACCACTATGTTTCCAATCCTAATCCATCAGTACTGTTGGAACAGCTCAAGGGCAGTTTAAAAGCAGTGCTAACACAGATAAATGAATGAAATCATGCAGGAAAAAAAAAAAAAAGAGTTTTAAAATCCTTAGACCAGATCACATCATCTGAGATATCCCACTCTAAACCATTATTAAGTCTTGGAATGCAAATAATCCAGCAGAAATTGAATATATCAGAGTGATGTGGCTCTTAGAGGAGCAAAAAGTTACAAAAAAAAAAAAAAAAAGGCAGCACAACTTACTAACAGTAGTAATTGTAGTAATCAACAACTACCTGTAAAAATGAGGTTGGGGTGTGAGAGCAATATTAAACAAATACCTTCTTGAAATAAATTGCTACATTTTTACACAAACATTTGAATTTATGGTATAACCACAGGCCAACACCTCACAGGATATAGCCCAAATAAATTTATTGTGAACCTAAAAAGAAGCATTTTTCATCAAATCTGATAAGCTATTACAAATAATAAGGCAGGAATAACAATTCTGGTTTTTTTTGATTGCTACTTATTTTGCAGTTTCCCCTTAAGTATTAGATTTCTGTAAGTAAAAGCCTTGCTGAGAGTCTGCTGAGCTCAACAGACGTTGACATAGCTTTTTGATCCTGTCTTAAAGCAGCCTCTAATGTCATTACAAGGCTGTAAACATTTAATGCTGATGGCTTGAACCTGTACATGTCTGGTTTTGCATAAGAGTATATTACCATCAGAATAACTTTTACAGTAAACATAACTAACTAACTAAACTTAAAAAATACAGGATTTTGAAACTTTTGATGTTTTGTTGAATAACTTCTGCTTCTCCATAGCCTGAAGCCATCCTCTCCAAATCAAAGTATACCAAGAGTTAAAGAAGGCTTGGCTTTCACTTTTATAATGGATTGCACCTTACCTGGAAAACATTCTCATAATATAATTTCACCTCATTATTGCAGAGTAACGGAAACTCAATCACATTCCTTTCATTTAATTTATAATATTGACAGGTGAAAACTTCAAGAACGAGAAATACGTTTGGTACAGATTTGAAGATGTCTGAGGGTTTTTGGAGATACCTTATTTGAGTTATACACTTATAGGAGTTTAACTCTGAAATATTCCAGAACAGGTACAGTTTTAGTTAATCTCAACACACATTTTGACAAAAATTAGATTTTAGCTTGCCTAGATTGTCTTCGCTCTGTCCCATTTCTCCCAGTTAGTATCTCTTTAAGAATAAAGCTTAACTTTCAGTTGTGTGCTACAGAGACCTGACCTGAAAAACAGTCAGATTATCCTCGTATGCACAGATGCAATAACTGGCAGTATAAAAGAACCCAGCAATATGTCTTTTAAATACCCTGCAGCCAGCAAGCAACCTTTACTTCTTCTGTGAGGCACCAAAACCTTACCACAGCCCCAACAAATGTGCATAGCAGTGCCCCACATGTCCACCCTACCCCCTCCAAACTGCCCTGTTATTCTTTGTTGTGTAAAACAAAACAAAGCTCTGAATATAAAGTTAATTTGCTTGCATAATCATTTTACAAATCAATCAGTTAACTGTAAACAAATCCTGTTAAAGTTCATAAGCATGACTACAATTAATTAATTTATTATTACAAGTGAAAGCCAAAAATGGGTTAAATACCTCCTAATGCAGTAGAAAACAATTCTAGGTTTATTTAAATATCTCTAAGCTTTGGAAAGCAACATTTCCTTCAACTCAGACTATTCATTACACTCTTAATGCTCTAGACTTTTATGAATGAAAAGATTAGTGATAAAGATACTGCCTTAGGGTTAGCTGTGAGCCCAGACATTAGGAAACGAGATCTTAGAGAAGGACAGGAAAATAAATTCAGATCATGTTGTGTTACTTACATATTTTGCCTAGCTATTAACACATAGCTCCTATTGCAATTGTAGTTTATCTGACTACATGACAAATAGAGCAAGCTTACTTAAAAAACAGCTTGAGATTATAGATAATATTTTTTTTTTCCTCTACTAAAAAGCAAAAAAAGCGGTATAACTTATTTTTAAACAAACCTTTTTTCCACAGTTGGTGAGGAAGCGTGTGATAATTTGCATGACCTATTATCACCATCTTCTATTTGTTTGTGGTCTTTGATTTTAGAAGAATTGACATTAATTATAAGTATGGAAGTAATTTGAAATGTCAGTTCAGAATTTTACAGCTTGGAACAGCTCATCCTTCAATAATTAAGTCAATAAAATTAACTTAATTTAATTTAAACAGTGATGCTTCTCTTTAGACCTTATGGAGTGATTACAATTAGTATTTCATAGTTAGTATTTTATTGATGCCCATACACTGGATTGCCAGGCATCATCAAGATACACCAATGATTGGAAGTAATTTGATAAACACTGCATTAATGGCATGCCTCCCAATTATGTATTGAGTTAATGAATGCATCTAAATGTTATGGAGATGAATTTAAAGGACAGCTCAACCTTAATTACTATACCATTTCCCCCCTCTTCCCAGACATTCTAATTATATCTTCTTCAGTACTTATCACCTTTTAGTATACAAATATCCGGTTCCTCCATCAATGCAGAACTAGAACTTTTTTTTTTTTTTTTTCTAATGTATGCTAACATTGCTAAAATAACAAGGAGACATTTTACCATAAAAGAAAGACTTGTATAGATTGACAAATGATCTAATCCTAGTCCTCCCTCATTCACATTTAATTTTTCAAAGACTAACAGGCTGGACAGGACAGAGAATATGTATAAGTGAAACCCTTTCCAGTGATGTTTTACATTTCCCTTATATTTATTAAAAAATGCCACAAAAGAGTGGAAGAGTTGCTATCTTCATCAGTGTGCAGGGTGTTTGCAAGTGTGAACAGGCAGGTAAGGCAACTTTTTACAGCTCTGTTTCAGCATAATTTAATAACTCTAATGTCAAGGAGATCAGAACTAAACGCTTTGAAATCCATGGCTGCCCAAACCCACAACGGCTTCACTCACACATGGAAATGATTTGGCCCCAGAAACACATGCCACTACCAGAGCTTTTGCAAAGGAGAGAGTATGTCAAATAGGACAGTAGTCCTGAACTCTGTGAATCCTCTTGAAAGTTTGTTCTCTTGTGATCACATGCAAGCCCAGGTTTTAAGGAAAAGCAAAACAAAATTGCTATCTCCAAGGGACAGAAATGAATCATCAGCTACCAGATGGCTAATTTATAGCTGCAATTTCTTAACTTTGCCACATTTAAAGGGACAGCTGATGGAAACGCACAACAGGAAACATTCCTATAAAAGTAGACTACGCTGTTAGAACATCCTCTCTGAAACACAAAGCCCACTATTGTACAGAAAACAGACTTAGGAAAAATATGAGGGTTTTACTATCAGATATGTTGTAGCTTTACAAAACAGATATGGTTTGCACAAATCCCTCAACACCTTATAAAATTGGAAGGAAAATAAATGTACAATGGTCAAGGACATTATGACATTACAACCTGCCAAAAATAGTCTGTTGTTGTTCTCATAATCTCTGAACATTTCTTATAGCTTTAAAAGTCCTGATGGTATACAATGAGCATTATCTGCATGGAAATAGTGTAAAAGGTATATTAAATGACATGGCTTGAGTGGAGCTTAAAATGTATGTATTTTTACCCTGTCCAGTTTCTCTCCCTTCCCTTAATTAGTTTTTGCTATCTAGAGTTTCTCATGAAGCTCTCATACACATTCAGAAAGTACTTCTGTTTGTTTCTGTGGTTTTTAAAATTGTTTTTTGCTGATGTAGATTATTGATAGTGGAGGACAAAGACAGTTTTCAAAAAAGAAAGAGCAAGTGAGTTAGCTGTTCCACTTTAGACAAAGAACTGCTGTATGTCTCATGGCTAAAGGTAGTGAAGAACAAAGATACTACCCCTATATAATCTATCTATTCCCATCCCTGCACAGATGAAGCATTACTGTCTGTGGTGAGAGACTCTCTCTCCTGTGCTGAAAAGGCAGCATCTGGAAGACAGATGGCTGCACAAGTGGTACCAAGAACAGGCTGAGGCAGCATCAATTCAGCATCCCACTTGATGTGTCTGCTCCTAAATTTTGTCTGCATCTCCACTGAAGAAATGGCACAAGTGTAAAAAGGGTTATTTGATATGAAAATATATTTATTAGACTATACAGGCTTCTCATTGCACTTAGGTAAAACCCTGTGAGTTCTTTGCTCATTGCACCTCTGCAATTTCCTGGAGTGCAGTGAAAAGAGGGCAGGTAAATTTAGCCTTTATGGTTGGCTATAACAAACATGATGGGAATTTCTTCTTGTTCAGGCACATCCACACGTGAGAGGATTGTGTGAGTGTCTCTTCCCACCAGTCAGGATAAGTCTTGGATATGTGCCACTCAAAAGAACTCCAGGAACATTGTGGAAAACAGCAGCAGCACTATTCAAACTTGCCTAAATTTATTGAAAACATAGGGTAGGAAGAGAGACTTAAATGTAGATTTTTCTAAATTTAAACAGTGATTACCATTGTGTTTGGCTTCTATTCATGGACTAAGCCACAAGCCTCAAAAAGGCAACAAGAGGTTCAAAGTGGCTCTTGCATAGCACTCAGAAGCATCTAGGCTTTATACTCCCACATGAAAGTGCAATTTGTCTTTCAGCATTTGGTATTTCCTTTAAAAGCTTGTGTTTCAGATCAAAAAAAAAGAACATTACACTTTGCTATCCGGGTGTCTAATAGATGTGACAAAAAATGATCCAAGTATATCTTAAAGACTCTGAAACAATGAACAAAGTGAACCCTGTTTTAGAAAGGGAATGTACCTTTAGAGACCTGACTTTATTCTTTTTTTAACTTTTGAGGTGGGGAATACTACTTTTTTTTTTTTTTTTTTTTTTTTTTTTTTACTACCAGTACTACATAGGCCAGTGGCACAAGTATTCAATATAAACTAAAAAATAATATCAAATTGCCACATAAATATCAAATGAATGCAGTGTACTGATGTTGGTTTTTAGGTCAGCATTCGTTTTGGAAGTTATACCTCCTATTTTTCATGAAATACACATTCAGAACACCACATTGGTACACTACTATAGAACTAGAGACCTACAGACTGAAAATACTTGTTGATGTAATTTAACCGCAAAAGTGCCAAAACACCTAAGTAGTTTAAAAGTCAGGTGTGGTTCTATTTTTACAATTTCTAAAATCTAGGAATTTTATTGAAGTCAGTCAGTAAGTATGTCTTTCTGGAACATCAAGACCCTAAAGGTTTGGAATTGCAGGAAAATACTGGTTTTTGTTGCTGTGTTTTTGGTTGGTTGGTTTGGGGTTTTTGTTTGTTTATTTTTTTTATTTGAAATCTTTAATCAAGATGACTTTCTGTACTGAGAAGCACCAACACAGGTTCACACATACAATATGGAAGAAAAAAACTACATGGCAGCTGTCAAGTCTTCACCATGTTTCGTGAGTTCTTCTTCACTGCTGCCAAATCACCCATAGTGTGGTCCTACCATGGTACAGGCTTTCTTACCTTGATACAGGCAATGTTTCTCCATTTTATTATTAGGAATGTCATCCTGGAAGCGGTGTCCTGGAGGTGTTATTATCTACTACCAACACAAGCCATTCTTAACCCCTGTTAAAGAGATATTTGCATGTTCCCATGCATACTGTGTTCATACAGATCTTCATGGGGTTTTTTTACAAATCTCTACCGAATTACCTTCTGAATCCGGAATGAAGAATCTTATGAATCTCTTGTATTTAATTCTAACAGGGCCTTTAAATGGTCTAATTTGAAGCTATTATTTCCATTAGATTGAAGTTCACTAATATTCAACAGTTTCAAAATTATAGGTGTAAGCCTGTTTAAAAGAACAAGAAAACCCACTCACTGAATTCAGCTCCCCAGTTTGGTACAAGCTCTGCTCTATCTCCAAATTCTGTGAAGCATTGTGTAAACATTTAACCATTCCTGGTTTTTTATTTTGTTTTGGTTTTTTCTTTGTTGTTGTTGTTGTTGTTGTTTGTTTGTTTTTGATTTTACTTTATTCTTATAAACCAGTCTGTGTTTTGGCTTTAGTCCAGCGTATAAAATCAAAACCTAATAAAAAGCTCCATGAGCAAAGTGTCTTTCTGTCTGGCAACTGAAGCTGCAGCACCTAACTGTGTTAACTAGATCACTGACAGTTCAACACTGTCAATAAATGACAGTATTGGTATGAGTAATGTGTATACTTAAGGCTACACGTAATGGGAATAAAGTGTTCTTATATTGTCAAAAGTGTATCATTTCAAAATCTTCATAGTAGAAGCTTGCTTGATAGCTCAGCAGGTTAGCAGACAAGGAAGCTAACAGATAATGACCAGTGCAGTGACAGGTATGCCTGCTATGTATTTCCAGAACATCATGATATAACTGCAACCTTATTGGAGAAGCAGAGCGGGGAGGGAAAAAAAAAAAAAAGAAAAAAAAAAAGGACATTAAAGGGAATTGCTGCAAGCTCAAGTGTGGCAGTACGTGTTCTGGTGACATTGTAATGCTTCGCCCAAATATGCAAGAATGACAGAATAAAACCTGCAGATGCCAGAAGGTTGATGAACAATCATAATTAAGAAAGTCTAGTTTTGGTATCATATCCTCAACGTTAAGTCCAAATTAAAAACAAACAAACAAACAAACACCACCACCAAAACCAAACCACCACCCCCTCCCCCAAACAGTTTTGCTAAAGTTATTGAAAAAAGCATACAGAGCACCATTACTATATGTATTCTGGTAGTTTAGTGTTGTTGATCATGTTCAAATATCAAGCCTGCTAATACTTAATAAAGCTTTGGGAGTCATTCTCTTTTCTTACACAAGCCCTTACTCCCTCTCTGAGCTGTTCGGGACATTTGCAGCTACATGTGGAACAACATAATATTGCCACTATATTTTTTGTCCTGTATCCCAGAGGGAGGAGAGCTAGAAGAGATGCATCTGGAAGGTGTGACTGACATCTTAAGTAAACAGAGTGTGAAAATGCCTAGGGAAAAGTTTGATTTATTAGAACAGCTGTCCTAGCTTTATGCCTCATTCCTGGCTACTACTGTACCCTTTATGATTATCTCCCTCAACTTCACTGAATAAAGCTTTCACACTGTGGTGGGTTGACCTTGCCTGCCTGTCAAATCCCCACCCAGACCCTCCTCAACAGCAGGTGGAGAAAATAATTTGGAAAAGCTCGTGGACTGAGATAAAGACTGGGAGCACTTACCAGTTACCACCACAGGCAAAACAGACTCAAATTGGGGAAAACTGATTTAATTGATTGCTAATTAAAAATGTAGTTGGATAGCAAGAAACAGAGACAAAAAACTAAAACATCTTATCCCTCTGCTTCGCAGCCTTAACTTCAGTCCTTCATCCCCAACTCCTCTACACCTCCCACCTCACCCCCAAGTTGTGCTGGAGCCACAGGGAATGGAGATTTGGACCCATGGGGTTTGGGAGCCATGGGGATATGGGACACCGTATCTCTTGTCAGACTACATATTACATTTGTCTCTCTTAGTTCTGATGTCAGTTTTTAGTAAGAAGATACTGGATGGATAAAGAAATAGCTTAAGACCTATCCAAGTAGGTAGTGTTCAATACTCTTCAAATGTATGACTTTCCCTCTGTTAAGAAATCTGGAATGGTAGCAAAATAGGGCTCCTTATACTCCTATAAAGAATAATTTATTGTTACTCAATGTGAAAAAAAAGTTTCTCCACCTGATCAACAAAGTTTCTAAGGAAAAATCCATGTCTGGGAGTTGAACACTGACTATCCTCCTAAGGAACTTAATCTGAGAGACTTTTAATATGATGGCACTGGTAAAACAAAGCAAAGCAAAGCAAGCAAAGAAAATTAAACTAATTTAGTCCACCACAGAACAACATTCAGGAAAAAAATGTTGGATATCAGGTACTCCTTTGTTCTCCCTAATCAAGCATTATGTTCTGCTCTCTATCTATCAACAGACTTTTCCCCTCACTTTCATCATCTCATGTATTCTTTACTACATTTTGTTAATCTGGAAGGCACCACTCAATATAGAACTTCAAAGACACTACCCTATAGTGACTGGAAATCCACCAGAGATACAGTTAGTAAGGATCTGCAGATACAAGTTGTTCTAAAAAATGTCATGTTTACTGCTACACACTTGGTTTTCAGAAAATAATTTGTCGGACTCCTACGTTAAGCTTTAAAAATCCTCATGATACTTCGAAGTGTCAATAGCTTCCTTTATTAAAAAAAAAAAGGCAACATGATACAAACACCGGCCTAAGCCTTCTCTCCCATCTCAGTTGCTCTTGAGATTTTTGGATCAAATGTCCCCATAACTCTTATAAGATTGTAGTTTAATGAAACTCACTGAGCAGTACCTAAATGTAAAAGGCCCTTACAGGGTTCAAGTTCCTGTTCCTGGGCAGAACAGGGCAGGAGAAAGAAATGTTCTTTCATTTTGTGGAAGTGGGAGTGTTGGGAGGTGGGGGATTAATTTGTATTGCAAGGTTTTATTTAAAGCAGCACACTACTTGATTTTGCCCTTTATTGTGAATAAATAGATTACTTTATAGAGAAATATACCTGTGTATTTAAACAAGAGGTGGGAAATGCTTTTCATTTCTCTCAAGTAGCCCTTGAAACTGCTTGAAAATAACAAAAAACCCCACACAACCAACACTCAATCCTCCCACACCCCTGAAACAACCCATTATTTCCCAGTGTATGAGGAAATCTGAACAAGTAAAGAACTGAACATCTCCAGAGAGATATGTGCATTTGGTTTACCTTTGATGATTTTACTCTGACAGTCAGTTATAGAGGACTAACACCAGGATGTGGGAGATACAGCAGTAAAGAAATGTGACAGTGGTCAGAAGTAAAGCACTAAGTTACTAACAGGTATTTAGTAAGTAATACCACATGTGGACATGAGATTTCCCACAAAGAGTACTAGGGAAGAAGTGTGAACCTGAAACCTTACAACTGACAAGAAGCTACACATTAAAGAAAAAAAAAAAAAATAATAAAAAAAAGAGGAGTTGAAAGGGAATAGAGGGGAATACATACATAAATGAATAAAACAACAACAAAAAAGAAATGAGCTGTAGCAACTGGGAGCTTTAAACTATGTCTAATAAAACAAATCAGAAAGAGATAACAATATAAGTTTAAGGAATCTACCATCAAGAATTGCACAAGCAGAGAACGTATGGATATAGTATAGGACATGTTTTGGGGAAAGGCTGTTAGAAAGTGATTAGCAATGGGTATAACAGTAGGTAATTTGAGTGGAGACTTGAAAGAAATTTAAAGCAAATGCTTTAAGCACTGAATTCAAAGGAAAAAGCTAGAGACAGCAGACAAATGTGTTTTGAAGAAGAGAAACAGAGATCGTACTTGTCCGGCTTGTGAGGCAGTCTGCAAAGGCAGTGAGAAATCAGTGACTCAAAGAAGGAACTGGATTTAGAAATGAGAGTTCCAAATTAGATTTCACTACTTTTAGTAATTCTTCAGCATTGATATATGTAACAAGCAGAAATAAAAGCATACCTGCTGGATAAACCTCATCTGATGTGTTAAGAACTGAACTCTTTAGAAGACATTTTATAAGTAAAGTTTATATGCTTACATAATAACATTTCATCATAAAATTTTGATAATGGTAAAAATCAGTTCTACTATACTTGCCTTTAATATTCTTTCTAGAAAGAACTTTATATTCTGAAAGAAAAGTCAAAAACATGCTATTAAGTAGATGCTACGAAAGAGATATCTTCACAATATCATTTTCAAATGAAAGAATTTTTCTGTCTGTCTTAAATGTAAAAGGAAGCACAATCTCTGTGTCTTATGAATCAAATAGAAGGCAAAAAAAAAATCTATCTTGACATTTGTGTGGGATAGCTTTTTGCTCTACAAATGCACAGGAACAATGAATTCAAACAGCTTTTTATCTTGTTTCAATCAGAGCCATGATGTAGACAAAAACCTGCATTTAAATAGCATTATGGCTAAGATATATGCTGACAAACTCCTGAAAATTCAAAAGCAAGAACATCTTTTCAATTACATATTTAAATTTGAATGCTCTGGCTTTTGTGGTTTGCCTTGTTTTAATGCTCTGTATGTGGCTTTTCTCTTTTGTCCAGTGTTAATACGTAAAATGTACTTTACACAATCTCAAAACGTTGTTAAAAAACATTCAGTGGCAACCATTCTAGCCTCCCTGGATAACAAACAGATAAATGATTCAGAATAGTTGAATTCCTACTGAGGGTTTTTTAAAGGTTTACAATTTAACTGGTTAAGATGAGTTTTGCAACATATGATTTAAACAATCTTCAGGGCTCTAAAGTATATGTATTTTGATAAACTTACCAATTACATAAAAGCATTTACTACTATGGACAATAGCAGCTCCTATCCTTTGTTTAAATTCTTTCATTCTTTCATTATAAATCCAGAGACCAACTGTTCCAAAGGAAGTATTAAAGTCTTTAATGCTGATCCAGTTACTAGGCACAAGTCCTAAACTGATGTGCTTAAATATCATTATGAAATTTTAATTGTGTATGAAAGAGCATTTCTAAAATGAAACAGTGTTTTTAATTTCTAAAATATCCAGGGGCAATAATTCACATATAGACTAATGGCCTGTAAAATTCTGCTTGTTGACTGTTAACTGCAAAATTCAAGCAGTGTGTAAGAACTCTTCCAGTATAGTACTGGCTTTAAGTCAGTTTATTTAGTTATTCATCGTTAGTAGATCAATATACATTCCCCAACTTACTTCTTGGATTTGCCTTGGCATTAAATATAGTGGTAGATATGGCAAATTGCATTAAATACCTCACCTCTCTGCCTACAGCAGCCTGTAGACATCATCCTTGAGATAACTTTTGGTTAGTTAGGTTTAGTATCTGGTACTTTGAATGTGTGTACTGATTCAGGACTTTAGTGACCAGCAAAACAGAGGATAATTTTTTTCTGGCTGTGGAAAATTTGTGTTCTTGCTTGAAAATAGAGAAGATGTATGAACATGTAGAGAATATGTACTAGATGGTGCATGCTTCCTTCCCAGAAAATTTGTTACTGTAGAAGAAAATAAATAACTTGTGACCTCAGACTGTGTCTATATGTAATATTAATTTTATCCCTGGTATATTTTCACATCAGTTGACCTCCCTCTATCAGTTTATGTTCCTAAAAGTCATATAGGCAAGGAAGTTTCAGCAGAGTTATGTGGAAGGGGAAAGAAACATAGCATGTGCTATGGTAAAACTTTTCATAGAATCATAGAATGTCCTGAGTTGGAAAGGACCCACAAAGATCATGAAGTCCATCTCCTGCATATGACAACCCCACAGTTCACATCATGTGTCTGATGGTGTTGTCCAGTTTCTTCTTGAACACTGTCAGGCTTGGGGCCATGACTGCCTCCCTGGGCAGCCTGTTCCAGTGCTCCACCACCCACTGGGTGAAGAGCCTCCTCCTAATGTCTAAGCTAAACCACCCCTGGCACATCTTCCTGCTGTTCCCTCAGGTTCCGTCATTGGGTGCCAGAGAGAAGAGCTCAGCGCCTGTCCCTCCTTCTCCCCTTGTGAGGAAGCTGTAGCTGCCATGAAGTCTCCCCTCAGTCTCCTCTTCTCCAGGCTGAACAAACCAAGTGACTTTAGCCACTCCTCATACAGCTTCCCCTCCAAACCCTTCACCAACTCTGTAGTCCTCTTCTGGACACTCTCCAGTAGCTTTATATCCTTTTTATCCTATGGCTCCCAGAACTGCACACAGTGCTCCAGGTGAGGCAGCACCAGTGCAGAGCAGAGCGGGACAATCACCTCCCTGGCCCGGCTGGCAATGCTGTGCTGGATGCACCCCAGGACTGGGAGTTTATTGTTCACGCAGCTATGGTTTTCTAACCCAGGGCTATGGGGGCCCCCAAGTCCATCTTTTGTGTTGAAGACCGAGGTGAAGAAAGCATTCAGTGTCTTGGCTTTGTCTATGTTCCTGCTGATAAGGTGATCATGCTCATCGAGTAGTGGGCCAATGTTATTTCTAGTTTGCCTTTTGTCATTAATATTTTTTAAAAAAGCTGTTTTATTGTCTTTTACAGTAGTGGCCAGCTTGAATTCTAACTGAGCTTTGGCAATGTGAATTTCCTCCCTACAGTGGCAAGCAGTGTTTCTGTAGTCCTCGCACGATGCCTGACCTTGCTTCCACTGACCATATAATTTTTTTTTTTTCACCATATTTCAATAAGAAACCTTCTCTACCAACCTGGCTTTTTGCCTCGCCTGATAGATTTTCAGCAGCTTGGAATTGCCTGGTTCTGTGCTTTTAGTAGGTGGTACTTTAAAAGCTTAGTTGTTCATTAATACATAAAATGCCACTTGTGGATGTGGGAAGTTTAACACTGAGAGGGTTTAGAATAAAAGTACTAACAGAGAAATTATGCATCCCCCCACCCCCCACCACCCTCTATTGCAGAATAAGTCAGGTCCAAGATCCAGGGTCATCCTGGATACTGAACTTGCAGCTGCTAAAGCTCAGTGAAGAGTCACAGCCTGGCAAATCAAGACTACTTCTTTCAAGTAACCAGGGAAATCCGACCCTTACTCAAATACATTACATAGTGGATTAGAGATTGCGTGCTGATGATCTGCCTTTCATATATATTTGTACAGATGTGTTTTCTACACATATAGATTCACAGGTTCTTTAAACAATCTTTTAATATAAGTGCTTATGTATGGAAACTTCTACAGCCTTAAATTCACATGCATGTTTTTCTGATTAAAAAAAAAAAAATCTCTGAATATATAGCATTACAATGTTACTGTTTAAAAAAACAAAAAAACCCCACCAAACACAAAACAACAAAAACAACAACAAAAAACCCCAAACAAAAACAGCCAACGCCCCCACCCCCAAACAAAGAAAAAACAAACCAAAACCAGCAACAACAAAAAAATGCACAACAAAAAAAAACCCTCAAACCCCACACATAAATCAGCCTATGTGCTCACACAAATTGTTACTTTTTTTAAAAAATCAGATTTAGAATTGCAAAGGCATACAACTAAAGCAAGGTGTCCTGTTGGACAGTTTGTTTCCATTAATCACCTTCAAATATCAACAGTGTACAGTATGCCTGCAAAGACAGTTCAATGAGCAAGTTCCAAAAATTAAAAAACAAAATAAAACCCCAAAATAAACAAACAAAACCCCAAACCAAACAAAACCCACACACAAACAAACAAAAACCCCAAGCACCAAACCACGAGCAAGAAAGTTATTACTAGAACATAGAAACTAAACAAAGAAAACCTAATTTCCCAAGTTGAAAGTGCAGGATATTAAGCTTTCTAATAATTGTACTACGTAGCTGTTGATTAAATCTGTAATCAGGACCAATCACACTTGAATACATAACTAAAACCATGAAACTGGGGTTACTAATTGACAGGAAGCTCAACATGAGCCAACAGTGTGCCCAGGTGGCCAAGAAGGCCAATGGTATCCTGTCTATCAAAAATAGCGTGGTCAGCAGGACAAGGGAAGTGATCCTTCCCCTGTACTCTGCATTGGTGAGGCCACACCTGGAGTATTGTGTTCAGTTCTGGGCCCCTCAGTTCAGGAAGGACATTGAAGTGCTGGAGCAGGTCCAGAGAAGAGCAACACGACTGGTGAAGGGACTTGAACATAAGACCTATGGGGAGAGGCTGAGGGAGCTGGGGTTGTTTAGTCTGGAGAAGAGGAGGCTTAGAGGTGAGCTCATCACTCTCTATAACTACCTGAAGGGAAGTTCTAGCCAGGTGGGGATTGGTCTCTTCTCCCAGGCAGTTAGCAGTAGGACAAGGGGGCATGGGCTTAAATTCTGCCAGGGGAAATTTAGGCTGGATATTAGAAAGAAATTCTTTCCAGAGAGGGTGGTCAGGCATTGGAATGGCCTGCCCAGGGCGGTGGTGGACTCGCTGTCCCTGGAGGCTTTTAAACTGAGATTGGACATGGCACTTAGTGCCATGATCTAGTAAACAGACTAGACTTGGACCAAGGGTTGGACTCGATGATCTCTGAGGTCTTTTCCAACACAGTCGATTCTGTGATTCTGTGATATTTGTGGCCTCTATAGTGTGAGCACAGTTGAGTACAACAAATGTCGCAACACGGCCTACAAACGAGCAGTATTACAAAGATTACTATGACAAACAATAACCCATAAAGAATTCAGTTTTTCCCAGGCTCCTAAAACTAGTATCCAGAAGGTAAGCCAAGACCATACTTCTCAGAATTCTGCTGAAGTATTATCCAATTGTACTTTATGCATTATTTTTACTTGTTCCCCCAACTTCCAGACATTGGCTGAAACTCTCCCACTCTGGTCAATGTACATGCAACAACTGGTATTAATAATTGTCCATATTCCCCCTTGTGAGGTTAACAAATTATCTAATACCATTCTATTTTGCAGCGTAATTTTGAAGAGTTGTGAAACCTCTTATTGTAACGTTGAAATTGTATCAGCAGTGTTATTGCCAAGAATATCTACTGCCACTGAAATGTTAACTCAAGCCTTTTTAATTCACTCACACACAACCAGGGAATAAACTATCTAGACAAAGCAGTGGAATGCAGTCAGCCTTTCAACTAATGGATTACTATGTTTGGTCCTATGAACAAATGTCTGTAACCATGATCCTGCTTCCATAATTAAATTTGAGAACACAGGAATATTAGGAGTAATAGATCCTAAGGCACAAGTTCCCAAATGATCTCTTGATAATTTTTTGTGAGCTCTCTTACCACATATTCGAAACCACCCTTTACACTCAGGTACAAGCCAAGGTGTATTGGAAAAGTCCCCAAGTATTCCCGCTTTCATTGTTTGGTTACAATTGTTAAAGTTGTCCACAGGTGTAATGCTGTTTTATAGGTGCTTAAGTAGACTGGAGTAAAATTATGTTTTACATATGTTACATATTTGGTCTTTGCTTCTGGGATCACCACTTCCCATTTTTGATGGAAAGCAGATGTCACAAAGGTACCCCAGAAGTCAAATTTAGGTGAACAAGACGCTCCAAAATAGATATCAGTTGAGGAGATTATTGGGGTACAACAACATCTGAATAATGAGGATTCACAATGTGCATTCCTTCATTCAGAAGACACAAAACTAGAGACCTCTCACTCAAGGATGCCCAGAAAAAACAATCACTTGCCTCGGTTAGGCAAGGACTCACTCAAGGATAGATCCAGCAGATAAAAATAACTACTCACCACAGGAAGAGATGAGGTGCTCTCAATCCCAGAAAGTTTCCTTAGACAATGTCCCAGTCTAAGGGGAGGGCTTCAGTTCACAGACCCACTGCTCGGAGAAGACCACTCAAAGTGGGTCTTTGGCGGGGACCCCATTTTATAATCTGGTCAGATCTGGGTGTGATCATTACAACATGGTCCAGAAGCTTTTCAGCTTCCCTGAGCACTTCCTTTGTTGAAGACCCTGTCAATTAACTGAGGGTTCCACCCCTCCTGCTCCCCAAGTTGGGTGGAGGTGGAGTCACCCCATCCCAGGTGTGGGGAGGAGGTGACTGTCAGCGCCATCCTAGGTATGTACATGGGGACAGGCACAGTGGGGCAGAAAAAGTATGAAAGAGCCATCAACTGTCCTGTTGAAGGCTCTGGATCCTGTCAGGGGATATGCAACTGCCACAGTAGTACTTGTCCATAAAATAGTCCATGATATGTCATTCGATATAGGGATCCTTAACAGGGGAGTGATAGAAGTGGCTTGGAAGGTGAGTGCATGTCCAACAATTAGTTTTATTAGCAATTTGACTATGGTTTGTGATAGGATGAAAAAGAGATTTTTCCCTCCACTTGTAATGTATAGATTTAGATATTCTCTCTAACCATGTAATAAGCATGGCAAAGGTTAGTAACTTTACCACTATTATTTCCGTAATTTCCTCAGGCACTTGAAAATCTTGTGTTCAAGTAGCTTTGGAAAATAAATTCAAAGGTTTTCTGTTTCTAAAATAGTAGACACAGCAGATTCTTCCTCCGCTGGTCACGTTCATCCACTGAATGATCCTCCAGGAATCATTTAACATGTGAGTGGTATATCCATGCTTCCCTTTCTGTAACTTTTACAGCAAAGAACTTAATAAGATGGTATATGCCCCCTCCCACCCTGGGCTCTAATTTTGAATGTCTCATAAGGCCAAAAATCAAGGCTTCTGGCCATTTTAACTCTATATGTGTGTGCATTTTAGCTATTCTTTCCTTAATAGTTCAATTCATTCTTTCTGCCTGCCCAGATGCTTGAAGAGTGTGCAATGTTCTCTGTATTGCTAAACTTTCACAAAGTCAGTCAATTATTTCTGCTGTGAAATGTGATCCTCTGTCCAATTCAATAGATTCCTTTATTCCATACTTCAGAATAGTTTCTTTAAGGAGAGCTTTTATTACACCTCTAGTGTCTGCTTTTCTTTTTGGGAAAGCCTCCACCAATCCCAATAACTGGTCTACTATCACTAGCAAATGTTGATATCTACATACTCTGGGCATATCAGCATAATCCACTTGCATTCTTTGGAACAGGCGAAAAGCCTGTTGCCATCTTCCCAATTCATGCACAGGTTTTATATTTGAGAATTTCTGGCAGGTAGAACAACCATTAATAATTCTCTTAGTGGCTGCACAGATGCCCAGTGCCACCCATAGCTGCTGTATTTCATTAGCTACTGCTGCCACTCCTCCATAAGCTTTATCATGGAACCCGCTGGTTATAGTCATAAGGTATTTTTCTGGCAAGACCGGTTTTCTCCCTGTTGTCCATATTACGTCTTCATCTTCCATTGCTTCCCATTTTCTCCACTCTTGTTTTTCTTCATTTTTCACATCTCATTGATACAATTTTCTTAGATTGGGCCACGAACCCTCATCTGAAACAACTGTCATAATCTTTACCACAGGCTGGCAAGCTGCAGCTTTTGCTGCTACATCAGCTAAGGCATCCCTTTTGCTGATTCTGGAAGTGTCCCATGTATGGGCTGGACAGAACCACAGCAGTCTCTTGGGAAAGCTGGAAACTACTGCATTGCTTCTTAGTAAATTGCTGGGAGCTACTGATCTCAAAGGACTTTGACTGAATTGCATCTATTTACTCAATCCCTTTTGAGAAATTCCCCCAACTCTAAAAGGATTTTTCATCACTCCTCTGCAAATCTCTTCCATTAATTGATAGATTTTACAGTACCTACTAGTTGAGAATTATAAAAAGAGACCACTTCTGTCATAGATACCTGCAGTCTTCATATTGAAACTTAGTCCATTTTTTGTGGCTACAGCATAAGACAGATGCATTTATGATCTGTTACTTGTTTGTACTATACAAAGAGTTAAATAGCTGCAAGTGCTGACATTTTCTTGGGGGATAATTATTTAAGAATTAGTATTTTCAGTATTCAACCAGCTCTACTGTCCACAACAAATCTGCATCTCTGTTAAAGTACTTTTTTTTTCTGCTTCCTTTGTACACTTTAGTTAAAGTCACTTGGCTTGCATTTCTGTTAGTTTCTTTGTCATCCTTTTCTCAGTTGGCATTACCAACTCTTCTTAATTTATGAGAAGGTGTGAATGTCCTTAACAGTAGATCCCTTTCCCACCTCCAAAACAATAATGATGATGTTATGCAAATGAGTAGTTGTATCCTACCCAAGTAACTAAGAGTCTTAACTTTGATTTACATAGCTTGGGATGAAGTCCATAAAGTAGATTTGACAAGTTTTTCCACTTTGATACATGCACTTAAGTCCACTATTTACTTTTTCATACAGTTCTAATACAGATAATCATTCCAGAATGATTTGTGTAAGAGTTTAAGAGGAGGTTTCTCCAACTTCTCCAACAAACTGATTCATTAAAAAATTCAGTCAAAACTGAAACACAATTTTTCTAGATATTTAAACATCGTGTTGGTATTTATGCAAGTTTAACTTACAAATGCAAGTGATTACTGTACATGTGCAAATCAGTGGTGTTGCATGTTAAGGACACTTGCAATTCCATCAGCACAACTTTGAAAATCCATTTTATTGTATCTGCTGTGGTGATTTCTGCACTTTCCCAAATCATAGGAAGGAGTTTTGTGGGTTTGGAGGTAGTTTTGTTTGTTTGTTTGTTTGTGAGGGTTTTTACTTTAAAAAAATCCCAACACTAAAGTCCATAAGCCTATGACTGTTATGTCACAGTAAAAAAAAAAAAAGTATTGCTTTGTAGTGGCACATAGAAACCACTACTTATACATCAGACAAATAGTATAGAAAAAGGGGAGAATTTGTCCATTTCCCACCATTGTGGGATTTATCCACAATGACTTGCAGACAAGAAACAGCCTAACCTAAGCCTAGGTGTATCAACCTTTATTCCAGTTTTGACATAATGCCAAATCTCAAGTAAGATGTAGTCTCTGTTGTTCAGACCGTGATAGGTTAGGAGCCATCTGCCTGACAATACATTAACTCATACACAGAGATCTGTAATGGAATCATACATCATAACTAGAGAAGAGAAACAGGAGTATCATGGGTATGATTTGCATCATATCAGATGAGAATGCTAAAATAGGATGAGATGAGCCTCACCTTGAAGACCTGTTCACTGACCATAACAAGAACCCAGCATGGCTCACTCAGACTTAAGCATCCATTGTATAATGCTACAGACAGGTAAGACAAAACAAATCCTGCCCTCCTTCACTCCACCTTCTCAGAAGTTAAATTCCTAAGAGGTGCTATGACTTAATCTGAGACTTGCAGCATGGCATAGGAATTTCAGGCTCTTTTTCCAACTCTAACTCACCTACGTATCTCTGTCTGCCAGACCTCACTGCACTGCAGTAAGTTAATTGTTTCAACTAGCTTACCTGATCTGAAATCAAAGTGTACTGCTCCAAATTTTCTTGGCTTGCCCAGCATAGTTAAAGAGACAGTACAGTGGAAATTTTATAAACTGAACACATTCTGTATTTGTCATTTGATGAAAGAAATCTCATGCTACCGCACTAGCAGTCACCACAACATGAAGACTGTCCATAATTTTTACTTCTCTGAAAATTAGTGCTTTGTCAAAAATGCAAGGTAATAGAAGACAGAAAAGTGTATGCATTTTTTCTATGCACCAAATATTTTAATTTTCAATGTAGACAAAGCAAGTAAACATTTGATGAACTCAAACATTTAAATAAATTGTAGAGTAATAAGAATTTGCCATTACTGGATCCTCAACAGATCTTTTGATTTTACTGAAATATATATTTTGATGGGTTAAATTTGTGTTCCATTTCTTACTTACACATCATTTTATTCAGCCCTTTTGTTTACACCTGTCCTTCTCTACTAGAAAACAAAACAGAACAAACCCTAAGTTTCTACATCACAGAGAAAATAAGAAAAATGTTGAGTTCCTTTAATTTCTTAGCCCATTGAACCCACCCACACTATATATGTATAATTTTTCTCCCCATCTTGATATTCTCATGAGCTAGATAAATACTCATCTTGGCATACAAGTATTGTATATTGTCTATTCTGGGTTATAGAATTCATTGATGAATTCCCTTTGAGCTGAGTTTTTCTTTTTGCCACTCCATTGTTCATCCCAAGTTCCAGACATTTTAGTTAAGCTCAAAGCTTCTTGTATTCCTAAGGCATCTGCTGTTCATTATAATCATTTGCACAGATTTTGTCCTAGAGGTTTATCTCAGTGCTTGCACTGGCATAGAATGGGACCCAGGATGAGCAGACGGTTGCCCATAATAAGGACAAAACCCAGCAGCCTGCTCCTCCAAGGGCTGTGCAGCCAGAACTGCTCACTTCTCTTTCATAAAGTCCCTTTCTCCATTCCTAGCCTTACTTATCACCCTCCACCCTTTTTCCACCTACAAACTGTTATCTCCACTAACCTCTTCCTCCTTTATTCTCAACCTACAGCCTCCATGACTCCAGCTTCTCATGTCCCACAGTTCCTCCTAGCCCTCTGCCTCTTCTCCCTTCTGCCCAAGGGCCCTGTCCCACCTTCCTCCCTGTTACCAGAAATTATTTTATTGCTTTTACAAAACTGAGTTTCACGTTATTCTTGAGACATAACATCAGCATTGCATGTTCTACCAAGATGACTTTGGCCAGCAATACACCTGAGTCCAAGGTCTAGATAGTGCCACCCATATTTAAATAAACGTGGTAATATTTATTCAAAACAACAGCATGGTACACAGTGTGAGCAAGATTACAGGGGTTGTTTTCCAAGAGATACCTCCCTCTTGCACCTGTTGCAAGAATGTCATTCCTTCCTGTTCCAGACCTTCAGGTCATTCTCTGGATCTCTGCTTTCTCAGGACAGAGGGGAAAGAAGGGAGATCACTTAAAAAAAAAACAAACCAACCAACCAACAACAACAACCTTCCCCCCAAAAAAAACCCAAACAAACAAACAAAACCCAAACCACACCCAAAACAAAAAAAACCCCACAACCAAACACACACAAAACAAACAAACAAACAGCAAACCAAAAAACCAAACCCACACCCTCTCTCCCCAAGAAAAAAAGAAAAATCCACAGGCCTATAGACCAAACCAAATACACCCCAAAATGTTGCAGAATCAGCCATGTTTACCATTGGGGATATAGTCTTCCAAGGACTGGGACAGCTAGCATTAGATTTCTGAGGTGATTGTCTTAGTTATTTTAGGAGTTAGTTCTCTGCGGCTGTTATACTACTATACTCTCATATTTCCCCACCTCCACACCTCTCAACCAATCTACATTGGATGTAGTCACTAGTAAGCCAGATACAGACAATAGCTTAGAAGAAAAGAAAGGAAATGGAGGAAAAAAAAAAAAAAAAGGCAAGAAGCTGCTCTTCTGCAGCATCTGCACTTGACATGATAGTGTTGAAATATTCTATGCATGTACTTCTGTGCAATAATCACTAGATAATCCCTGTTGCCATCCACACGAATCATGCTTCTGCAGAGCTGAAATCACAGTAATGGGAAGATGAAAATGGTTCATTCAGACAAAAAAAGGAGCTTGTTCTACCCAGAAGGAAAGCAAGCCTCTTCTTCTAGTGCATTTAAAAAATTATTTCCTGAGAGAAGAAAAAATTACAGTAATCTTTGCCTTAAGTATATTATTCCATCTCAGATGATAAACATAGTCTATATAACAGAGATAAGTGGATAACATATCCAGAATGTTACATACTGTATTATCATCTTTATTGAATGTATATACTCAATAGTAACACTTCGAACTGTTGTCGTTTGGCTAGGAAAAAAACCTACAAGGACAAGCTACTGCTGTGAGGAGTGGGTGTTCAGCTCCACTGATTCCAGGCAAGCTGTACGTGCTGATGCAAGCAAGGACTGTGACCCTCAGTCACTCTTCTCTCTCAGAAGAATAAGGGTACAGGATACAGGACATGCTGCATATTTCTATTTCTGTAAGGCCTTTAGCACAATCTGCATGCAGTGTGTGAAATGCAGTGAAATTTTCGCATGCTGAAAGGTTGACAATGTCCTTTTGCTAACCTACTTCTTCAAAGTAATATTCTCTCATCAGCTTATCCTTCTGGCCCTCTGCTTGAGGTCTTTGTCCTCTTCCCCTCCTCTCTACTGTGCATTAGAATTGAGCTCTGTAGCTAGGCAGTCTTGTCCAGAAGCCAGCTGTACAGGCTAATTTTATATTCTTCTGAAAATCCACACACCAGTGAAGTGTGCTTTGAGTTAAATTTGAGGTGTTTTTATGTAGTTTTACTCCTAGAGGTCTTTTACTGTTTCCACCGCTTCCTTCCGTACTAAATACTTCATTAAGTTGCTGGTGAGTGTGAAGGCTATTCCTGCTCCTTTAACCCCTTATTCTGGAAATTCTGGAAAAAAAATTCTATGTTAGGACTCTCAAACAGTGCAAATAGACAATGATATGCAGGGCCTGAGGCAGGCAACAAGGAGAATGTTTTCAATATAAAAACAAAACTTTCAAAACTACAGCAACAACAAAAAACCCAGGTGTGAGTATCGCTACTGACATCAGTGCACTGTGGCTGCAAAGATTTAACTTTCCCCAAACTCGTGTTTTTAAGACCTGATTTCAGAATCCTTGCTGACATTATGCAGATGACCATAGATATCATTCATACTTGTAAGTATTATTAAAACTTAAAGAGCTTGGACTACTTTTTTTACAAATCCCAACATTGTAGTTCATTGTCTTTTGGTAATATTTGTTCTTCACTGCTGGACCTCTCTTGCGGTCTTTGAACTCCTTAATTCCATGCATGGCTAAAGGGTGGCAGTTTTCTCACTTTTCTTCCCCAGCCTCTTTCGTCTTTTTCTTTTAATACATTCTCCATTTTCTTCCCTCCTCCCTTCTTTAACAGAGTCATAGCTGTTATTCATTTCTCCTCAGACTTCCTCACTCACTTCTGCCAACTGTCTGTTTCCCCACCCAACAAGACACTGCAGACTGCTGAAAAGCATCTGTTGATGATAGCTGATTGCTGTGGCAACACAGAACTAAGGATGAAACATTGCAAGTTGCTACTTTAGACTGCACATCTGTACTTATTAGGTATTTTTTGCCTTCTACTATATAAAAGACCAGATCAGCAGCAGGGCAGAGAAAGATGTTGCTTTCAAGGCATCACATTGCCACTTCACCTACAGATTGAACAGCAGGGTTTCAGCATGTGTGAGGATTCTGTGGCTTTTTTTCACCTGTATCTTTGCCTTTGCTTTTGTTGAAAAACAACAAAATACACTATAATGACAAAGTACATAGATACACTCCCCCATACCCCCTTAAGGAGCTTTAGGAAAAGATACCAGGAATAGTTCAGATCCACACTGAATCCTCATGTGGAAGGAAGGACAGGACATCACAGTGCTCCTATACAGCTCTAGTGCCTTGCATGAGAAGCCCCTGAAATCAGACACATTCTTTGCCTTTTTTCAGTTTCCAGCTTCAGATCCTAGAGTAGAAGAGGAAGCAAGCTGCTGCTGAACAGGGCATAATTTACAGTGAGTAAAGAAGTATGCTCACTTCTATTGACCCTCCTAGTCATGCAGGTGTTCCCATCCAGTGACAGGAAAGGATATGGTAGAATTCAAAACTATTTCTGGTTTTGCATTTTGTCAAGGAAAAATCAGTTTGGAAAAATGAGTTTTAAGAACTATTAGAACATGAGGGTTTATGCCACAAAGAAAAGACTACTGTATTTTTCATCCCCTTTGCAACTCAAGTATTTCACTAGACATCTAACAGTACCAACATGCACTACAGCAGCTTACAGCTGATAACACAAGAATTGTATACCAAACCCTACTTTCCCCAATATATGATTTACACTGCAAATGAACTCTATGTACCTGTGTTACCTCTTCTCAGAGAGACTGGAGACTGATAATGAACAGAGCAGTAGAATGAGAGAACAAAAAGCACTCTTCTCACCTCATCAGCTTTCAGAATACAACTTCAGCTATGGAGTTTAAACACAATCCCAGGTAGCACTACAAGTATGACTGCACAACTCAGAGGAATAGCCCACAAGCTCCATACATTTTAGAGATATTCCATTAATAGCAGTCCCCTTGAAAGGCTTGCACAGACTTTTTTTTTAGCTAGATTTTCAGAGGTTTATAAAATACCTGCTAAACCCTCAGTACAATTGTCAGACAAGCAGGAAGAGACTTAAATCTCATAAAATTAGCTGTCAGAGTTAATTGGATAGTTAAAGCAAATTATTTACTTGAAGTAGGTTATCTCTGTTCCTCCTGTGTCTTGAGCCGATTATCTTCCATCCTTGAGTACAGGCGAAATCTAAGGGAAATTCAAAACAACTTGGTGCAGGCATCTATTTTTTAGGTATTTGAGTTAGTATTTGCCTCAAAAAGTAAAATGTAATTTCACATAACTATAAATATTGCAGGCACATTTTCACTCTACTTGCATTACAAGACAGGTAAACAAGACGGGTTTGGAAGATCATGCATTGCTCTAGATCTGAATGTCCACCTTTCTTAATGTGATTTGATTCCCTTGAAAGGAAACTGGAACTGTGTTGTGTGCTCCAACAATACCCTGAGATGGGGCAACTGGAAGAGCAGGCCCGCATAAGACACCACGCATCGCACCTGCCCCTGTGCATAACACTTAGTCTTATTTTGCACAATTTACCAGATGGCAGCAAAGTGGAAAAACCTGTCCACCGTTCCTCTTCCAGAATGTGATGAGTGTGCTGCTTTGCATATGTGACCATGCTTTCACAGTAATGTGGTGTGTGACAATGATACTTTAGAAGTACTTCTGTAAAAAAACACACAGGACAAGGAAACAAAACAAAGAAAACCAAACCTACTGGAAAATGTGAAACAAAGTCCTTCAAGAGATGAAACTGGTGGCTCCAGCAGCTGCAGTTCAGGCCCCCAGAAGTCACAGGCGGGACTTCACAGCAAACCGGAAACTGGTTGCAGGGACGCAGGGCCTGAGGCCTGTAGATCACAGGCAGACAAGCAGGGTGCTCTCTAGATGTCAGCCATGGTCAAAGAGTGTGTGACCCTCATGATCACCCTGTTATATAGGGGGTATGACTATTATAGGATGGAATACTTAATTGATCCTCAGTTGGTCAGTTCTAGTCACCTGTTCCATCCACCTCTCCTCAAACACCCCTCTCACAACAAAATGTGGGAAAACTTATCAGTCTTTCTTGGCTACCATAGTAATAAATCTAAACATGAGCTTCTTCAGCATTCCGTTGGTCTTCTTATCAGCACTGAGTACAGCATCCAAGGAAAAATATGCAGGCTAAAACTCAGAAAAGTACAGCCACCTAGAAGAACTGAGCTGAAAGAAAAATCACTAAAAGAGAACTGGTCTTGTTTTTAACAAAACCAGGACATCCAAAATATTTAGTAAAGTATAACCTCCAGGTTATAGTTTTCCTCTCCTTGACAGTGCTAAACAAGTACTCTTCCTACCACCTGTCCACCTCTTGTCAAGAAACTTAAAGAAGAGCACTTGATGCTCTGTTCTCCTGTTGAATTTGTTTGGAACTTGCTAACTCAGTCGAAAGTAACTTAAGACTGATTTTCAGCCCAAAAGACAGACATACTTTGATTACAGAGTTCTTTTCTCAAGGAAATGAAATCAGGCTAAAAAAATTAAAGCTGTTCACGATGACAGGAGCATTGTTGAAGCTTAAAGCTTTAAGGTTACTGATGTTTAGGAGTTTGAGAGACTCTTGTCCATCTGACAAGACTTAACACCCTGTTAATTCTTTTCACAGGAAGAGCTACTGCTTGAGATTTATTATATATTCTTAGTGTAGAAAATCCAATACTTGGAAAAACTTCAGAACAGTACATTTAAAAGAAATAAGACACCATGCAGACAATATAGGAGATTATAGAAAAGTTACAGTAGAACTCTGTTAATACAAACCAAGTCTGGTCTTGAAGACTGAAATTCAAACTTTTCCTATTATATCTTGTACTATATCTCCAGTGTTTTTCCAATCTGTAATGAATCATTGCTTATCTGATATTTCTTAAAGCACAAGTTTCTGCTGTCCTACGAGTAATTCAGAAGCCTCTTCGAAATAGAGGAAATTTCAAATATAACCTGTGTGTAAGCAAGGTTGACAAAATTAAGTGTAAAGGTTCAAGAATCTAAAAGTAAGCCTGAAGTCCCATTAAACTTGGTATTCTTAAATTCTTCTGGATTTTATCTTATCATGATCTTAGAGGCTTTGACCTACTGTATTCCCCAATGTATGAATATCTGTACATGGCACTTTAGCACTGAATCTCTACATAAAAATGACCCCTTTCATGATTGTCAACTACACCTACAAATTGGTTCAGGAGTTGGGCTTACTTTTGTTAGAGGAAAAAAACAAACCAACAACAAAACATGAACAAGACACACCATTCTGAATTATCCCTAGCTGCCATGATTTTGGTGGTCTGGATATATTTGAGCTTTTAATTAAAGTCCAGGCTCATGAAGACAATAATTTTAATCTTCCATTTTAAAAAGGAAATTGAACTTCCCCTGTTGCAGAGAAGAGTTTCAAAGTGTGCACCAAATATATCCTAAAGACTCAGAAGCCAGTAGGTTTGTAAAGAGATACTTCTTCCCTCAGATTAGTATTTTTTAAACATTTATCATTCAAGCCAGTCACAGGATTTTAGACCATTTTGGAAGGTCTTTGCAATAATTGTCTCTAGAGCTTCTTTTATTTTCTTTTGAAAGTTAACACCTATAATCTTACCTCGTATGCTTTAAAAAAAAAAGCTACAGCTTGTTATAGGCTAGTTATTGTTTACTCATATGAGATAGTTAGATAAGCATATTACAGCTACAGAAGTGTTTTTTCCCCTCCAACTTTCCCATCATAGTTGTGTAGGAAACAATTATTTTGCAAATATAGGCCCAGGCAGGATCTCTCGGCAAAGCATATTTTAATAACGATTTTGCGAGACCGGGTGTTCTACCTAATAGCACACCTAATAGCACAAAAAGCCCCTACTTATATCTCCCCAAAATCCTGGCCGCAATTTCCCTCCCCTGTTCTCCATTGGTTGAGTACTTCAGGGTTTACAGACTAGCCCGACACACACAATACCCTTCCCCTTATCAATCTATTTAAGATATGGATTCCTGGTACTTTGGCTACACTTCCCCTAAATTAACTTATCAATACAGGTATCTGTATGTATACAGGTGTCAGTACATATTCCGGGAAGAGACTGTGTATTACATTACGAATTCGTAGTCCAATGTCTCTCGGTCCTTCCCCCCTGCTGGGGTCAGGTGCCAGGTCCTCAGTTATGTAAAAACAACAGTTCTTAGTTAAATGTTCCTTACAGTTGCACCCCCAAACTGGCAAGAAACCGGAACATATCTCTCTAGACTGTCTCTTCCAGATGACAAAATTCTTTTAAAGTTAAAGCCAAGTTCTGTTAGGATATGAACAAGAGTTATGTTATAAGAAGATGGAAATTTTGAGGTGAATAGGCCATAAGGAAAAGAAACGTGCAGATTAAGTATGTGTTCCTTTGTTCTGCCTATTCTATCCCTGCATGCATGTTCTTGTTTCCAGCTTGATGGCAGCCAACTCACCAGTGCTCAGCTTCAGTGAGAAACAGTTCAATATCCCATTCAAGCTCTAGGAAGCTCTTCTTTCCCTCATTCCTGAGGCCTGGATCTCTGATCTTTGCACTTCCCAGTTGTTTTTCAGGTTCTCCAAGTTGAACAGATCCCATCTCCTTGGTTCTTTCCAGCTGCCCCTGCAGATTTTGAAGCTTCCTGCCCTGCTTGAGCAGGCTGAATTTGAACAGGAGGGCAGGAACAGCCCCTTCTTCCTGCAAAGGGATGCTGCCTGTTGGTGTCTCTCTACTCCAAGAGGCATAGCACAGCACTTAAACAAGGATGAAAAAACAAACGCACACATCACACAAGTGTGTGTAGTTTGTAACAACAGTATAACCATGTTTACAAAAACCCCAACCAAACAACAAACAAATGAACAAACAACAAAAACCCACAAACAAACAAACCCCAAACAAACCACTACTCAGCATTGTTGATATTGCTCACAATTTATAAGTATGAAAGTTTAAGACTAAGTATTGCTTTCAACATAGATTATCCTGCTGGTCCTGAATGTCAGCTGCCTCACTTTTCACACTGTTATCTCTTTAGTGCTAAATTATAATGCACCCACACATGGATATATGTACACATACACCCACATGTGTTATGTAGCTACAGTTCATACAAGTTTTGCTCAATAGTATGCACAGCGAAAGCCCGCTGACATTTAGCCTTATTCACTGACTTGTTTAAGCAGGCATAAGCCACATAACCCTCACCGGAAAGATGTAGAATCTCAAAAGCTGTTGTAAACAGTCTGCAGAGTGCCATTTCTTTGATTAGAATGGAACAAAGGATAGTTCAGAGCTCCTTTATGGAAATATTTTGTGTATTGTCAGAGACTATGATTCATTTTCCCAGCTGTGATCTTTCTTATTTCAGATAGGTTTCAGGTATATGTTACATTCTGTGTCTCTAGTATTTAACCTGTGTTTTGTGGTCACAATCACACAAACATTGTAGAAATTTCTTGCAAGAGTAGTGTTTAAAGTGTAAGATAGTAGAACTGCAGAGGAGAGGTACCACATAACTGGCAATATAAAACCAGTAAAAATCAAGGGTGAAGGGAGCAGCAGTGAAGACTATGCTGGCAGGCAGGGCCGCACCATTACAGAACATTAGTTTTCTTTTAAAAAAATAGCTCTCTTGCCTGCCTTTTTGTCACCCACCCCTACTTGCTAGCACTTTTAGTGGGTCTGGTAATGCAGTTTCCTCTTCTTCAGCATATCGGTTGCCCAAAGCAAGCAAATTATTGCAGTTCATATATATATAAAGGGGTAAATCAGAATATTTTTTGGATTAGCCAGGTTTTCATTGCAGAGGTTTTTCCCTTAAGCAGTTTTCAAAATCTCCTTAGAATGCTGGACTTTTTCATGGTATCACCTCAAGTACACCATTCAGTTCTGTAGCCTATTCTGAAGAATGCTTTTGTTGCACTTAAAAAAAAAAATCCAAAAATCTACTTCTATAGAAACTACTTCCAAAAGCAATTTTCTGCAGCAAACTCTGGCAAAAAACCTTAAGTCTACCAGGTACTTAGCAGAGAAAATTAGAAGCTGTGCTCTCAGCAAGAGAGGAAGGCAAAGTAAAAAACAAAAACAAACCAAACAAACTGAGAGAAAAACCTAGAACACCACTTTTAATTTCTATACATGAGTAGGAGATGTTTTGAGATAGATTACAAAGACAGCTGTATACTGGACCAGTATACAGACACAAGGAGTTTCAAGCAAAATCACCTTAAACAGATTTTTCTGACATATTCTATGCCATAAATGGCTTTCTACAGAGCTACCTTCCAGATTATTATTTCATTACAACTCAATCAAGGGCATGAAGAATTGATGAAAACAGAAAAATCAAACAAGGTTGAACAGAGCACTGCTGAAATGTTCCTTTGTCAAAATACTCGATATCATATTTCATAATTTTTTATTTTTTTTAAATAAATGTTAACAAATAAATACACCAGCCAACAGGAGATTAGCTCTGGTGTAGTTGGTGAAGACAGCTTTGCCCCATCCCCTACATGCAGATCAGAGTTTACCTGAAAAGTACATGCCTTGAACTTGTACTATTAAGCCTCAGACTTTTTATTTTTCACTTAAACAGAAGACTACTATACAGATAAAGCATCCACATAAGTCTCCAAACCACCACCAAAACCCTCCAGCTTACGACCCATGCAAAATCTCCAAACTACCAAAGAAGACAAAATAGTTATCTTATAGTGCAAGTCTTGGACTTAAAGGTACAAGAATACTTAGAAACTTTAACTTCAAATCCTTGCCTATTTCATCATCTGTCACTGATAATCCTGGAGATCATTTAACTTTATCCTCTTTTAAACCCATCTTTAAAACCTACCTCTCCTGTGACACCTACGAATCTCTGCTAGATAGGACTATTTAGACTAATGGTAATTTGTCGCATCTTTCTCAACCTCCTTTCTTTACCTACTTAGCCCTCTCCCAATCTCCTTATCTATTTATTTATTGTCTACATAATCTTAAATTCAGTTAAATTCAGTTTCTTTTACAAATAGAGCTGCCCTAATAATTTTGTATCTTACAATAACCAACATCTGGAGGCCTGAAAGGGTTTCTTGGAAAATAGGAGAGAAAAAGGCAGAATTCCTGTTTAAAGCATTACACAAGAAAAAAAAAAAGTTCTAATTTCACACTTCTAATGGAATTTACACTAAAATATAATCAAGACTTTTTTAAAAATGAACACAGAACAGCATTATTGTTCTAGAAATTTTAGATAGTAGTTTTTCATTTTTATACCCTGTTTCCTTTTCCTGAAGGATAGGCAGATAAAACAACATGAGAAGAGCAGTACTTAATATGAAAAACTAAAACTGACAAGGGTTTCTCTCATAACTTTAAATAAGTCATGTAGAATAGCTTCTGCATCATAAAACATTGACACAATTCTAAAAACAAACCAAAAAAGCCCACAAGTTTTTTTTCTGCCTTATCCAGATTTCAGCAAAAAGCTGAGAAGCTATTTACAGCAGCTACATACTCCCAGTTATATCTTCCTCAAAACAAAACAAAAAAATCTTTGACACGTTTATAAAGTCTTAACATCTCTTGTAACACTACTTTATTGAAAAAAATACAAGCAACTTAATAAAAAGATTATTATCCTCTGACATGCTTATTCAAATAATTAGCAGCCCTCATCTATGGAGATCCTCAGAAAGATATTCACCACCTTTTTCCCCTTCCAGCTATTTAAGACACATACATTTCTTACCTTTAAAAGCACTGGTTTTGTTTTTTTTGTGTGTGTGTTTTGGTTTTTCTTGTTTGTTTGTTTTTCGTTTTGTTTGTTTTTTTGTTTTGGTTGGGCTTTTTTCAGCCACCGATCAGGAATCTAGTGCACTACTGGCTATTCAAACTCTTCTGCCCAGCTTGGAGAGCAACAGATGCTAGGACTAAACTTTCAGGTGGATCCAGTTGAGTTACTTTGAAAATGCTGCCTGTGATAGATGTGCTTTTACTATTGCATGCTGAAAGTTCTAGCCTTAGAAAAATTATTAGTTTGTACCAGTGTTAGCGGAGGACATTGAAAGTGAGAATCTCTGCTTTATGTGTGGAAGAGCAATAGGACAGATTTGCTGTGTGTGTTCAGAAACAGCCCCTCTCACAAGTGTGGAAAGACTGGGCTCTGTGGGTTATATGTGGCAAAACTACCTTAATCCCTAATCCATATTCTGGAATGATGAACAGATGTGCCTGGTGTTAGATATACAGAACTAGGAGTAGGCTCTGGGTTGGAAACAGACATGTCAGAAGGGCACGATGCATCTCATGAAGAAGCACAATGAAGCCAA
This sequence comes from Streptopelia decaocto, assembly GCF_964273445.1. Classification (NCBI taxonomy): domain Eukaryota; kingdom Metazoa; phylum Chordata; class Aves; order Columbiformes; family Columbidae; genus Streptopelia; species Streptopelia decaocto. The sequence continues at coordinate 126,766,236 of NC_138663.1, forward strand.
GCAGGCAGAGAGTAACTCCTCTTCTAGTTCTGCCTGCACTACTGATCCCTGCTGCAGCCCTGATAGATGACTAGCTCTTCTTCTGAACAACTCCTAATATGTAAAATATGCTAATATTACTTATTTTCCTAATGCTTGCAAGACACTACCTAAGTGCTAAATATTTGACAGTGACAACAGCAACATAACCAGGCATTTACAGAAAATGAAACACAGCACACAAATCAATTTTGTGAGTTTTCTAGTACATTTTCATGATTTAAAGTATTCAATGCTGTTGTTTTTCCCCCCAAGCTACAGTTCTTTACAACTTGAGTCATGAAGTAAAAGAAGAGAGGAAGTAATTTCTGAACTCTGTGGGTACTGCTTATAATTTGAAGTTGACTTAAAAGCTCTGTGTCACAGAGGCACCCAAAAAGTCAATTTTAGGTGGACAACAAGTTCCAAACCAGACTTTATTCGAGCTGGAAAAGTAGAACAAATAAACCAACTAGAAACAGGGTTTATACAATTATTTAGCAGATGTCAGTTGAGGAGATTATTTGGGTAGGACAACATAAGAATAATGAGCATCCACAATGCACACTCATACACTCACAAGAAACAAAACCAGAGGCCTCTCACTCCAGGGTACACACAAGAAATAATGACTCGCCTGGGTTAGGGGAGGGCTCACACTTGTCTGGGTTAGACAAGGACTCTTTCAAGAATATATCCGGTAAATAACCACTCACCACATGAGGAGGTGAGGCACTCTCAGTCCTGGGAAGTCTCCTTAGATAGCATCCCAGGCTAAGGGGAGAGCTCCAGTCATAGACCTGCTGCTCTGCGAAGACTACTCAAAGGAGGTCTTCAGCATTGGGCCTCGTTTTATAGCCTGATCAGATCTGGCTGTGGGCATTACACAATAGTCCAAGAGCTTTGCAGCTACTCTGGGCACGTCCTTTGTTGAGGACCCTGTCAATTAACTGAGGGTCCCACCCCTCCTGCCCCCCCAGCTGGGTGGAGTTGAAGTCACCCTGCCCAGAGGAGGATGTGACTGTCAGCACCTTGGTGCTATCCTGGGTATGTACATGGGGACAGACAGTGTGGGGCACAAAAAGTGCTAAGGAGCCATTGACTGCCTTATTGAAGGTTCTGTATCTCAAGGGGATGTGCAACTGCCACACTCTGAAAACAAATTGTCAGGAAAAATGTATCCAGACTACGAAACCCTCCCCCCACCCCCACTAACTCTAGTTCTTAAGCATTTGTTAGGTTAAGGTTGGTTTTGTTTGTTCTTTTGGCTTGTGGATTTTTTTTTTTTTTTTTTTTTTTTTTTTTTTTAATATATATAGGGTTTTTAGGTCAATCTTTTCCTTTGGAGAATTAAGCTAGGGAAAGGGGATTTTATGCTTTATTATAACAGTGAGACCTGTATGAATATTTAGAATTCCATAGAGGCAGAGAACAGAAGGAAGAGAAATAATATGAAAGAGAGAATAAAGATTAGAGCAAATATTGTAAGGAATTGGCTGGTTCCTTTCTGTGTACTCTGTTAACATCCAGCTGGCAAAAAGCCTCCAAGCATATGAATGGGAAATTCTGCTAGAGGAAGGACTTTGCAACCTGAGCAAAAGAAGCCAGAGCCTGTTTTAAGTACAATAGTCTGAAGGCAGCAGACTTGAGTATCGTCTGTAAAAAGACTTTAATCCTATAAATAGGGTCATATTAAAATAGTTCAACAACAATTTTCAGTTGAAAATGCAGTTCCAGCAATATTGAAATGTTTTACTTTGCTCCATCTTGACTTGCATATACTCAGGTGAATACAGTATGCTATTAGTTTGCATTATATTTCCATGTTATGGATATATTTTTGAGTCTAAATACTTCTGAATATTTTACCCCACACAATAGTGAGATTGGAACTATTCATCACAATTTACTGCTAAAGCAAATTAAGAAATGTTGGAATTATCTCTAGATATCATTTGTGTAAATAAAAAGGCCAGAGGACTACAGATAGAGGGAAAGATTAATATTGGAGTTCATCCTGTGTTTCCTGTCCCAGTTTCTCTCCCTCCCTCTGACTTTACCTGCTCCTGGTTCTAATTTGTTTCTGGGTGTGATTTACCCTGGGGACAAGGGTGTGATACTACCGTGCATGGGACTCGGACCTGCATGGAACTCCAACAGTGGTGCAGAAGCAGCAAATGTTGAAACACAGGTCAAATACTGAAGTGGGAGTCTTGATAGATGGGGAATTGTGCTGCCAAATCTATGAAACAGGTGGGAGGTATAGCTGCTGCAGAAAGGATGGACAGATGAAACAGCATGTTCCTCTTTTCTTTGAAATTGCTGAACTCTTTTGTGTGAAATTTTCTGACACACTTGTGTGAATGTGATATCCAGGAAGAGGAAAAATATGTGCCTGAGTGAAGTTTGCCAAAATTACGAGCAAATGGGAGCATGATCTTTTAAAGGATAGTACCAAATATTGGTGGATGCAAGCAATGATATTAAATAACTCTAGGGATTCTACATCTGCTATCAGAGATCAAGATGCTTTTTCCTTTCTGCTTTAAAGGTACCATGTTTCATGCTGAGCAGAATATTTTTTTTTTTAAAGGGGTAAGAATGCTTTTTAAGAGCAATTAGATATGTTGTTACAGAAGAGGGGGAGAGCATTGGATTGAAGCTGTTCTGGACAATATAGTTGCTTTGGATGCTGATTAATTGATTTCTAGAGACCGTGTTAATAAGAAATTCGATTGAGCACTTACTGCAAGTGAGAGTTATATGGGTTAGGTATAAAAATGTCTCTACCTTTCCTTCCAGCCCCAATTAGTGGATAACTTCCATGCTCATGTCTTAATTTTGAGAAGTCTTTGTAAAGATCTGCTTGCATATTGAATTTCAACTACTTGTACAGATCTCACATCTAATTTGTTCTGAGGACTCAAGAGACCTGATCTTGTCTAGTCTTTTTTTCCTGTCTTAACAGGATCTATCACGGTACGGACTATTTGGGCAGCAGGCAACGTTTTCCCGGTTATGGTGTATGACCTGCAGGCAGTGGATTTAACAATAATCTGGTGAAGAAAAAGTTAGACTCATGGTGATACATTTTATATCAAAAGAGAAAAGCACCATGTGATTGTATCATGGGGGAAATCATTAGACAAAAAGTTAATAATAATCTGTAACATTTATTGTAATAGTGACAATACATGATATGACAAGTGCTGACATACTATTTTTTTACATATGGTAAACGTAAGAGAATGAGTTAGGCTGAAACAATCTGCTTTAAAAAGCTGACAGATATATAACCTTCACCGCGGTGACTGAGTTGCCTGTTATACAGGGTTTAGTTTGTTGCAGCACAACTTGGTGAGGTTGTGCTGAGAAATTATTGTTCATAGGTAGGTGTGTCAAAGCCACATAACATAAGGAAAGTTAAATCTTAGGCAGACAGTTGAGAAGACAATAGTTAGCAGCTCAATGGTTGGAGAGGAAAAACACTAACACGAAAACTTGTTTAAAACACACTTATAAAGCACTAAGAAAAAGAAATCAGGTGGTCATAGGCAGCAGAATCAAGATCCAGTCCTTTCTAAGGGACAGTGGATGCTGACGCTTGCCCACTTGAGCAAAAGCAACCTGGGCACAGAAGTTCACCAGATATCTCACTGGTACCAGTGAGCCCATTAATGCTTAGATTGTTACACAGACAGCAGGTAGCTTGGGCTGTTAATGGAAAAAATAATGTTTTGTGCTCTCAGTTGTATATCTTTCTTGCAAAGTGATTTTGTACATGGTAAAAATTTCCTCCACATATTAAAAGTGACCCAAAGAAGGAGTATTAGAACTGAGCCATTTAATTATGAGAATACACATCAAACCTGCTGACTAAATGCTAAAAATATACCTCTTAAAAGTATAGGTGTAAGAGCATGCTACTTAATTGTTCAATTGTTTTATTATGAGTCATTAGCTTGAAGAAAAAATAAAAGCTTTGTGTTTATAAAATGTCATGTAAGGAATTACTTGGTCATATTAATCCAGTATTAGATTTTTACCATCCTATTGAATGCATGCAAACATACAGTTTCCTTTCAGGATGTGGTAGCAGGAGGGAAAAAGAGCCTTTGAATGTGAATACAGTCAGGCACTTGGACGGTCTGCCAAGGTATGTTTTACAGTTGTCAGCAGTGCTAGACAAGATGCCATACACCAGGGATGTGCGCGAGTCACCAAATCAATCCTGCTGTGCTAAGCTAGACTGGGTGACTCACTAGAATAGCTTTTCAACATAAATTATTCTTGATTAAACAATAAAATGCATGAAAAGCTTCAAAGCTCAGAAACAGGAAGGAAAAATAAAATCAAACACTGGTCCACACCTGTAGTCTTCTACTAGCAAAGCAGGTATATGTGTGTGATGGAAGAATGAAATGGCAAATGAACAATCTTGTGGGAAATAAATTTCAGTTTTCTCAAAGGATTCTGTTTATTTTTTAAAATTTATTTTGGTTTGCCATTCTCCTTTTATTGAATATTATTTAGACAAATAATACACTGAAGTTTGGCTTAAACAAAAACATGTCTATCAAAACATTATATTACAAAAGAAAGATATAAGACAAAGGATAATGGAATGGGGAAAGAGTGAGAAATAGTGTAATGTACAAGAAATGTCCCTAGAGAAGTTCAAGATACACTTAGTGAATAAATGCATGTATTTTACAGACATACAAAAGAAGTGATTTCCATCTCTATCCATCTCTTCTAGAAAAGTGTTTGAATCACTGAAATCAAAACAGTAGTTGTTGTTTTCTTTTTTTTCTTTTTTTTTTTTTTTGTGTGTGTTTTTTTTTTTTTTTTTTTTTTTTTTTTTGTTTATTTTTCCTTTACTTTTTTCCGGGAAGCCTAATTATTGGCAGAATCAAAAGCAAATAAAGGATCGTTAGGCAATTCAGGAAAATATCTCTGTATTAACAGTAAAGCTTATATTTAATCTTACCTCTGGAGACTGTGAACTTCAGTCCCAAGGGCAATCTATTGATTTGTCACATGGGTATTAATAAGTTCTTCTTCCTAATTACTTATTTAAAATTATTAGAAAAAAACTATATAAAGTGGTGTGGTTCTTTTTGTTTGTTTTTTGTTTTAATTTTATTTTAAGATAATTTTCTTGTTCTGTGAACTCAGTGGATGCTGCAAGCCCTAGTCTCACTCTCACAAATGAGAAAGGGTCGAAAAATGGCACCTTCAAGCTTTGTGTTGTTCACTTTTATCAGAAGATGCAGAAAGTAGTAAACTATTATTTTAATATTGAAATTCTCATAGAACCTTTTCTTTTATCATTTACAGTTTATTTTTAATGCTTAATATTAGTCACCTAGTCTTTCACAAAGCAGTTTTTAACTGTCTACAATCAACCTGGTTCTCTCTTTTGTCTTCAGAAGAACTTCTGTACTATTATTCAAATGATATCAGAAGGAAAAGTTTACTCTAAAAATTCCTAATTATATTACTAATCAGTAATATTTATAAAAATTATTCCTTTAAAGTCTTAGCTAGTTTCTTGTTTCCCAGCTAGTTTCATGTCTCTCAACATCAGTAAAGAAACAAAACTTTTTTAATGTTGTTTGTAGCTGGTTTAAGGTTGGTTCAGCTTTACCCTGTTTACTCAGGTCTTTTCAGGCACTTTGGGAAAACAAATGAGAAATGTTTTCATTAATCTTAGTTTCTGATTACCTTTACAAAAGCTAGATTCTAGACTCCTATGTCTGCAGATGTCTATTATTTTATATGCATGATGCATAGGAAGATAAGTATAGTTGAAAGCAAGTCAATATGACTAAAAGAGCATTTTGCTTGAGAGCCAAGAATTAATTTTAAGAACAATTATTGCTTTTTCTGATATTAGCTAGATCACTTGACTGTGTTGTCTCTTTTCACATTCTCACCAATAAAATGAAAGTGATACTTACATGAGGCTATGCTAAAAAAGATCCTGCAGCCCCATTTAACTCCCCTGTGTGTCAGGTGCTCTCTGCACCGTCAGTTATCTGGAGGCTGCGGGATGGGGCTGGCTAGGGAGGAGGACACTGCAACAGCCTGACAGCCCCATGGCCCCCACCAGCCTGGCACTGCAGGACACCCTTGCCTGTGCTGTGCCCGGTCACTGTGTGAGACTATTTAATTTATGTTGTTCTTATTCTTGCAGATTGTTGAGCGTCTTGATTAGCACTTACCTGGATTCTCATTAATTTTTGCACATGGCCAAAATGTAATACATTGTAAGAAATGTGAAAATCACAATTTTTTTTTCAATTGCTATGCCACTCAGACTGTCTTCTAACTTGAGGAGATTTGATTACAAGTACACTAAATTAGTGTGAAATAAAATATTATTGCAGAGAAATTGCTTCTAAGTGAAGCATTACCGCAGGAGATTTTTAGATTAAAACCTGAGAATAAACTTGAAAATATTTTAATATCTGTAAATGAGACAGGACTGTGTTAGAAAAAGTAAAAACATGATGAATTATGCACCTGGACAAGACTTGGAATGTACATTTTTGCAATGTTTCTGTTCACAGACCTACAACTCTGTTACTCTCAAATTTTCTGAAACTAATTCCAGTCCTAGAAAATTCCATACAAGAAAAAAAAAGTGCTTTAGATGAGCTTCTTTTTTTCCACTGCAGAATTTTGGCAAGATCACCAAAATAAGCTTTGATTAGTTTTAGACTTCAGGTTTCAAATGCCATAATAGAGATGAAACATCTGCCTCTTTGGCATGATGATCCAGATGCTATGCCCGGCTCAGGAGGTCTCTCACCCATTAACTGCTCAAAAGCCAGAGGAAGTATTAGTCTGTATGCCCAGTATATTACCATACACTTTTCCTAAACATCTGCTGCCAGCCCCTTATTCACATGTGCTTTTGATGTACCTCAGTTACAGATTTCACAGTTTAGGAAGAATATTGTACTCCTAAATTAAATAGAAATTCTAAAATCTCTCAGTTTTTCAGCAAAGCTGCCACTATGGAAGACCACAAGTTGTGAAAACTTACAGTTCTCTGTAATGCCTAAACTAAAAGCTAGCTGTACATATTACAGGTACATGGAAATGTACATACAGAGATGGATATATAAAGCTTTATAAACATCTGATATTACCCAAGGCATGAAAGTCAGGTATGTTTCATGTACTGAAAAGTGGGTTAATGATACCCTGTTTCATAAAGGCATTTTTAGTTGATTTTTACTTCTGTGTTGCTACTTGTAGATCTGCAGAGCAGTAGCATGAAGAAAGGCTGAAATGTACTAAGGTTGTTTGAGTGGTGAGTGTTCTTATTTCGCTGGCACATTTAATTTATTCTTCTCCGTGTGGTGGTTTTGAGATGTAATGTAAGTTCAGTCATCTCCATTAAATCCAGCTATGTTGAGAGTGAGACTTATTAGGTATTTCATGTAAAATATGCTGGCTTAGGTCTCATATGTCATTTATCTTCACTTGTGAGAAGACCTTAGAACTCACTTGTGGTAATGTCATTGATGATTTATTAGTCTCCTCACTTGTGAAGATAAATGTCATATCAGAACTCAGTCATCATACCTTCCCTCTACATATAAATCCAGATTTAGAAAAGAGAGTGAGAAAGAGAATAAGGGAATAAGGGAATATTCCCAGATGGCTTGTGGTTAAGGGATGTCAAGCTTTCTGTGGTAGAAATTGGACATTTACTTTAATAAATCTTGTTGTTCGAATATTTTTTCTTTGACATATCCCTTCAGGCAGATGCCACTGAAACATTCAGGTGCTTTCCTGCTGCAGAGAAGTGGTTTGTTGTTTGTTTTTTGTTTTTTGTTTTTTTGTTTTTTTTTTTCCTAGGAACACCAGCAGTGATTGGTAAAAGCCCTTTTAAAACTTTACCAGAGGAAATGGCTGGCAGACAGAGAGGCACATTTGTCAGATTCACAGAAGGGCAAAGTCCCCATTTAGAAATGAAACCTGAATGCCACTTACGTGTATCTTCTGTCTGATTTTATGGGCTTTCATATATCACTCAAAACTCCAAGAAACAAAACTGTGCTCAAAGTAGAATAAAACAATACTGAAGATTAAATATCATTCTGGTTCATTTCTCAGCTTCCATGGATACTGTGTTACAAAGAATCACAAATTGGGTGAATCTGATTTTCTCTTTTGAATCCTAGAGTCTGGGATCATTCCTTCAATGTGCAGGATACTATACCCAGAATGAAGTTAAGCAGTTGTGTGACAGGTTGAGTTAGAATCATTACAGATACACCGCTTGCCATGAGCAGATGTATAGGAAGCCAAACGAGATACAAATAATATCATTGTAATTTCAATCTTCATGAATTACTCTTAACAGCTGAAGATGTTTAGGTCGTCAGAGCATCTGCTTTGTGAAGTGACTTTCTGATAAACAAATTAACCTTCCTGAGTCTTCAGACTTTCTTCACACTGGTAAAAGGTGTTCAGAGTTGGCCCACTTTACTTGGCCTGATGAGAATCCATCATGAGTTCTGTATGCACAAACCAGCTTGATTTCTGTACAGAAACAATTGAATTACCTTCTAGAAAAATGTTTGTTATGTTGGAAGCTATCATGTAGCATACCAACAGTTAAGCTCAGTGAGGGCACTTGCACCTGCGATCTAGATGTTGGCTATAAGCAGGACGGTTCATAAGGCTTTAGTTTTCCTGCTTTCGTTCCTCCTGCAGGTCCAACAGATCCTAAGTCCAATGCATTTTTATTTTGGCTTTTGCTTCTGTGCTCTTAGACAAGAAAAGAATAAATTTTTTGCATTTCTTTCTTATGAAATGAACAAGGAACATCTCAAATATAGATGTTTGCGTGCTTACATAGAGATGTATGCACACCATGTCATATAGCACAATGAAACACTTGTCCCATGTATTGCAGTAGTATCTTTCTGGGACCAGTAGATGTCATCCCAATAGAAAGAGTACCTTGTCTATACCTTTGTTAGTTGACTTTCAGTTAACATTAACAGTTTCTAAAGAAAAAAAAAAAACAGCATACAAATATAAATGCCTTACACCGTATGTCTGTCTCAGTGGAATTATGATTTACAAGGGTTTTTGACCATAATGTACAAACTTTTAATGCGAGATAAACATTAATGGGTTATATTTCTCCATTTAATTTTGTTGACCCAAAAAGGAGAGAAACACAAAGTGAGGATAGATTTTATTTGGTGTACATGAGATATGCCTTGAATTATTTTGCTGAGCTTTATAAAACCCACAGTCCCCCTTTCTCATTGTCCCTTTACAGGAGTTTATGGCCACCTGCCATAGCTGCCTTCAGACATATTTAGATGTTTACTCCAGGAAAGCCTGATATGAGAAAGAGATTATATGTTAAACCAGGAGCTAATAGTATCTATATCTAGAGACAGTCTTCACTTCTTTGCAAACACGCAGACCTGTAGATTACGTGGCAGGGTACCCTGGTGAGAAAGGCTTGGTGGAAACTGCTAAAACTGGTAGAACTGATATGGAAGCTGTTAGACTAGGACTTGCTTCTGAAGCTGTACAGAAATTTTCCACTGTGGGCAAGCCTGCTGGCCCATCACAGTTAACCACATCCTGAGAACAAAGGCAAAATGAAAATGTGCTAAACCAATGTATGCTTTTTACAGAAAAGCAGGCAAACAAACAAACCCAAGGGTAATCACTGAAAAATAAATTCAGATTGTTTTAGCATAAAGTCAGCTCTGCTTACAAATATAAGTTTTAATGTCATATCCCTAGATTTGGCAGATAATTTCTGAATGAGAAATTTGTTACTAGAAGCAAGTAATGGGATTTGTCTTACATTAGGTACAGTCAAGAGATTTCTTTTTTACAAAAAACTGATGATTAAACAGCTCATCACAAGCTAAGGCAAGATATACTATTTGTGTTGTATGCATTATAGAGATATTGCTTCAAGAGCAACTGTGAAGTGGAACTAGGCCATTACTAAGAAATTGGAAGGTATCCTCTTTATGAAGGTTTAGAAGGACATCTGAACACCTAAGTTTTACAGATAATATCCCCATGGTTTAATTCTGTACAGGGCTTTTAAGATATCAGAAATTTTGTCAGCACTTCAGCTGAAAGAAAAACATGATGGTAGTTATTCATAATATCGCCTCAGTAGTCTGCTACTTCATTACACCATTGTGCGCTTTATACAGATATGCTAGAACTGGAGAAACTAACAGAGTGCAAGCATAGATTTGGATAGAAAATCTTATTTCTTTTTTTTCCTCAATATTGTAGACTGTCCTAAGAACAGCCTCAAAAAATTCAGTCTCCAAATCAAAGCTGTCCCCATAATGCTGTCACTGAACTGAATCACCACCTGATGAAGCATCCCAGCAACATAACACCATTTATATTATGATTAAAAGTTAGTCCTTGTTGCAGCATAGGCTGAGTCAAATCCCAGTACTATGAGTGTATAAGTGATTTTTAAAGCTTAAGGGGATTTAAGCAATGCTTAAATCATTATATATTTTTTATATAATGCCATCTTATCTCTAAAACAATTTTAATGTGGTATTCTATGACATAAAATTAGTTCTAGTGCAAAAGAAGAATCTACATTTATTTCTTAGTCTTTGTAAAAGAAAAACATAATTGCTTGATTCTTTGATATGATATGATTCATAACACCTGCAGCCTCTAATGGGCCACAATGTGCGTCAATATTCTTTCCACATTACTAAAATATATTTAGTCTGCACAGTAGAAGTTAATCTGGACTGACTATTTTAGTAAACATATAGTTAAGTGGGTACTGTATGTATTAATGCCAGGGAGATTGTCCAGCACTGTCTGTTAGTACCATGCATTTGAATAACTATTATAAAAAAAGAAAACTTGTAGAAGAAAACAAATCTCTCTTCCAAACTTTTCATGCAGTGAGCTTGGCTGAGGAATCAAAGCATGAATGTCTGAAAATTTCCAGTTGAGAGTAACTTCTTTTTCCAGGATGAAATTATTATTACTAAATAACTCATAGCATGACAGGCCAAGAAAAAAAAAAAAAAGAAATTATTTCCTCTTTGTGAAAGCATTCTTTCAAACAGAATTTTCTCAGCCTACATCCAATCCTGTATAGACACAAGGGAAAGAGAAGAGTCACATCCTCTTGTGCTGTCTTATTGTTGTTTGGTTACCTAACTCATCAGAAATGTTAACGAAGTACCAATACTGTGACACCTCCAATTGTGTTCATTAAGAATGGAGTTTATTAAACAACTTGTCTGCAATGCTAGCTAAAACTCTAATAGAATTCTTATATTACATTACTGGTTTGCATATAATGCTCTGTCTACTATTTGGTGGTTTTTTTCTTTGTTTGTTTGTTTATTTGTTTGTTTGTTTTTTCCAGAGAATGGTTAGATTTCATATGGCAAAGCAATGTAGCCAATTATAGTAGCATGAATCTTCTAAAATCTAACAGGGAATTGGAATGCCCACTCATCCGGAATTTTTGTTTCCTGTCTCTGAATTTGCCTATTTTATCTCAGAAAAGATGTTTCAGTTTGTATACCTATACTAAGAGCTAATTAACTTGTATGGAATGGCAAATTCACTTTGGTTTCTGTATAATTGGCTGGATGAAGTCAAACCCACACAATATCAGGAATGAATCATACCACAAGTATGTATTGCACTATGGGTATATTCATAGAAATAAAGGACTGTTCAAGACTTCGGCCTATGTTTTTTATATGATAGTCTGAAATCTCTAGATTAGATTTTGCTTTATCTTATCTATCCATCAATAATTTAACATTTCAGATGTTGTCTTGGAGATGATTGCCACATTGCAGAATGAATCTATGCCTTTACTGACTAAGTAATGTGAAGGTATCACACGGGTTACTCTAGCCAATTGTAAAAGTAGCTTTTTGATCAGACAACTAGAACTGAAAAGAGGCTGACACAGATGAGATAGAATCTTTCTTTTTTTCTGGATGGTTTAAGCGAAGTTAGAAATCCATCAAACATAACAAAGGCTCAGAAGTGAGAAAATAAAGTGTTTAAAAATGATACGCAGGAAGAGCAAGACTGAATTTTAGCTTGCTGTATGCAAGAAGGTTTGTGATGTCTAGTGCATCTGTGAGACTAGCAAGGTCAGAGCAGGTGCATCAAGAGGGAAGCCAAACAATGTTTAAACTGAAAACAAATAAATAATAAAGAACCTGTTTTCTGATGGAGTAATTTCCTGGACTGGCTCAAGACACGGCTGTTGGCCTGGCTGAATGGGAACTGTGGGGATAAATGGGTCAGTATGGAGCTGCTCTTTTCAGCATGAGCAGGTACATATGCCAACCCCAAGTGATGGTAGGATCACAGCCCTGAAGAGAACCTCACGTAGTACCGAGTATAGGTGAATCTTTCAGTATCACTTTCCTCTGAGTTGCTATATCTATGTTTACAGCAGTGTGAGTTTGAAGGTTGACCCTCTCAATCCCACATCCTAGGCTGAACCAAAAAGAAGTTGCAAGACATCCTGTTTAGGTCATTGATCTGTAAAAAATTCTACAGAATGTAGACGTGGCCCTATATAACCAGTTTCTCAATATAGTGAGCCACTAACCATATGCAGTTATTAACCTACATCATTCCTTTAAGAATGAGGTTGCTCTGCTTACTGTTAATTTTGAATTCCAAGTAATTATTCTCTCCTCATCTAAATTCTACCTGGTAGTTAACTCTTTGTTAGTATGAATTACAATAGAGTTTTGGTGGTGGTCAGTGTATCTGACAAAACTTGAGTAGCTCAGATGGCATAGACAAAGTGATCCTTCTCTATATTTCAGCTTTATTACTGTCAAAAGATTATATCAAGCAAGACTATAGGGCATACTCTCCCAGCAAATGTTTTAGTAATTTGAACCAATCATTCCCAATGACATTTTAAATATTTCCCCAAATATTTTAAATACAGTCCCCTAGAGAGAAGCAGTTAATGTTATAAATATAGTTCCCTTCTCTGAATAAGGTTTGACATTCCATGAGCCAAGGGGTCTCTTAGCTGGGAAGCACAACACTCTAATATCCAACAGTTTTCCCAGGATTATTCCTGAGAAAGATGAGGGGTCACTAAGATACAGTAGCACATATGGATCTTTGATGCATCTGTAGGGTTTTTTTCATTGGTTTAGCTTTGCTTTTTTTTTTTTTTTTAACATAGCAATTTCCAAATGAGCGACAACAAATAGCAACATTTAGGGTTGTTTTTCTGATTGTTTCTTTTTGTAAATTAAATGTATAAACCAGTGTCAAAATTATTTTGTCTTTGCTTTCTGTGGTAATTTCAGAAAGTAATTGTTGTTTGTATTTTGCAATGACTTCAGATTAATAGCAAATATGCACCATCAATTTGCATTGAAACCATTGTTAGATAAATAATAATTACTTGGCAAAGTGCTTGCTGAAAATGCAAAGTCAATTAACTTGAGCATTGTTTTACATTCAGCTATAATTTATAAAGGATCAGGCAGTGTTTTTAATGGTATTTATGTCTTTTCAAGCAGCTATAGCACAGAGCTAACATTAAGTACTTTAAGAACACTTTTAACTCCTATCATTAATTTCTTTTGTATCAAACAGTAAATATCAGAAGTTTGATGGCATTCAGTAAGTGGAACTACTGCCACCAAAGTGCTCTGTTTAGTCTGATCTGTTTATAAATATATAAAGACATACATATGCTTTTTTTAAGAACACTGGGCAGATCCTATTGACATTTAAAGTAAATTTTTCAGTTAGCAGGACAGTGTTTTTCGTGACCTGAGAATGAGATGGTGCAAATTCATACCAAGAGGAGTATCGAGACATAAAAGTTTTAAAAATGGTACCTTATTTTGGAGATATCTTCAGGACAAATCAAAGTGTTACTAATTTATAGCATCTTTATAGCAAATATGTGGTGCCATTATCTCTTCTAACTATGTCTATGTCACTAAATTCTGCTTATTGAAGGGGCTTTTTGTCTGCTTTACTGTGTTTATATCTTTGGTTTTCATGTTCTCCATGGTGGGGAGAGAAAGGGGAACCAATAGGAACACAAAGAAGGTAGGGAGGAAGCTTCCAGGTTGTGAAATCAGTCCCTTGCAGGCAATATAGTGTTCAACTTCTTTAAAAACTTACTGAGATTCGTTATAAACAGTTAGGTTATTTTTGTCTCTATTAGTTTCAGTGAAAGACTGTTTCAAAATCTGATAGGCAGGAAGGTTCAGAGCCCATTTCTAAATGAAATCTAAATTTATACATGTTCAGCTTATGTTCATTTGTTTTTGTGCCAATGTTCTCTTTTAGCTCAAGTTATTTTATCTCCCTGGTGTTTATTACCTTGTTGTGACTAAAGGCAGCAATTCTATTCCTCCTCATCCTTTGCTTTTCTGGTCTAATGAAACAAGCTCTTTTGTTCACCTTTCATGAGAAAAACCACCTTTGTGGATCATCCTTTGCCGTACCTTTTCCTCTTCAAATTCATTGATCCATTTATACACTCACCTTAATAGTGACAGAGCATTTTTTCATTGTCCTTTAGGCAGCAGAATGGGAAGGAAGTTCTTATATGCTCTCCCTTACTTCCTACCTCTACTATCTTCAGGTAGGAATTGGCCTTTATTTTGCCTGCAAAAAAATTACTAACTGCATTTGAAATTAAGAATTATTTCAGCTGAAAAGCTCATTAAATCATGTTAAGGGCACAGAAAACAGCCACTGATTTTTGGTGTTTTAGAAACATTATCTCATTAAGTTACTAAACAATTATAAGTATCAGAAGGCACAAGTAGAGACATTTATCCTCCCTTTGATGCATATGTAGGACTGCAATAAGCCCATTAGAATTGGTGAGATGTATGGGTGTTTATAATGGTAATAACAAGCCCCAGTGGGTGGCAAAGGGGGAGTAGGAGTCTGAACTCAAGACTGGAAGCCAACAGCTTGAGTTCTAATTAATGCTGAGTGAACATTTTGAAACAAATGTTAAAAAGTGCTGTGCATTTGCCTGTTTTGTACATTACCTTCCAGGCAGTCCATAATACCAGAAATTTATTTTCAGTTTATTTCTGTTTGGAGAACCCATTTTTTGTATGAAGAAAATGTTGCCAAACCATTTCTGAAATACTCAGTAGTTTTCTGCTTTGTCAGATATACGGAATTTTTTCTAGACTGTTATTAGGGAACATAAACTTAGTAGATGAAAGGGTATTCTGAGTGTTTCATGTAAAGTGGATGGAGGAAAGAAAAGAAGCTGGAGATTTAAAGGCATGTGAGACATAAGGACATTTTGAGAATTTCACTTGGCTGCCTTAAGACAAAAATGAGCTCTTGCTTAAATACCATAGGAGGACCCTAGATTTAATTATACTTGTGTTCTTTCCACAGGCATTCAAAAAGATATCGATTCACTGGGTTTTTGGCAGACTTTGCATTCACTAATGTCACATTTTGACCAAGTAATTGTGTATGTGTATGAACGTGACACCACTTTTGTAAGTTCTTGTCTGAACCTTTCTTGGATGATGTGATTGCCTATAGAGACCTGAATGCATTCGCATATGCAGAACTAGTTATCATTTTATGTGTTTGCTGAGAGTGTAAGTTTTAACCCAACATTCATGTCTTTTCCATTTTCTGTAAGCATTATTTGTAGGTGTGGTGTACTGCTGCTTGCAAAGAATTATACTAAGCTCTTCTAACCTTCTTTTGCATTTTAGAAGGTTGTTGCAACTGGAAGACTGTTGATTTAAATGGTTTACTTTAAATTTCAATCATATTTTGTGTATATTAACTAAATTCATCTCTGTTTTGTCCTTGAGATGGTGCCACGGATAAGTTTTTCCATCACCTTCCCAAGGATGGAGGTGAGGCTGACTGATCTATAGTTACCTGGGTCCTCCTTCTTGCTCATTTTGAAGACAGGAATGACATTTGCTTTCCTCCAGTCCTCAGGCACCTGACCTGGAACATTGCGTCTATTTCTGGGCCCCTCAGTTCAAGAAGGACAGGGAACTGCTGGAGAAAGTCCAGCACAGGGCAACAAAGATGATTAAGGGAGTGGAGAATCTCCCTTATGAGGAAAGGCTGAGGGAGTTGGGTCCCTTTAGTTTGGAGGAGACTGAGGGGTTACCTCATTAATATTTATAAATATGTAAAGGATGAGTGTCACAAGGATGGAGCCAGGCTCTTCTCAGTGACAACCAATGATAGGACAAGGGGCAATGGGTACAAACTGGAACACAAGAGGTTCCACTTAAATTTGAGAAGAAACTTCTTCACAGTGAGGGTGACAGAACACTGGAACAGGCTGCCCAGGGAGGTTGTGGAGTCTCCTACTCTGGAGACATTCAAAACCCACCTGGACACATTCCTGTGTAACCTCATCTAGGTGTTCCTGCTACAGCGGGGGGTTTAGACTAGATGATCTTCTGAGGTCCCTTACAATCCCTAACATTCTGTGATTCTGTGATTAGTAAGTATGATTGTATTCAAGGAACTTCTGGAACAACAGCACAATTAACAAGACACTTTAGGAAGCTTACATGAACACCACTTTCAACTGACATATCGTTTGATCTCGTCAAATAAAGATTTTTCTCAGAAATGTATGCCATTTAGCCTGTACGTTAGTGCACAGGCCTTGCTTATTTGGTGAGGAAATAATGGGGTTCACTTGGTTAATTAAAAAATCCTGAAAACTGTATCAAACAGCTGCTGATTACAAGCTGATCTGTGACTGCAATTCAAATGGTCTGTAAGGAGAAGTGTGTGTATCATCTAGTTTGTTTGTAACCTGAAGTACAGATATTGTATCTCTAGTATTAAAGATCTAGCTTTTCTTCATTTTGTCTTTCAGTACCTAGAGTAAAAAAATATCTTAAGAGAGCAGGGAGTATGTAACACAGTGGAGAAACTGACTTGTCCTTTCAGTGGTAATGATAACTGAAGTGAAAGTGAGTTTGACTGTAACACTCTGGATTCGATTAATCTACATCACAAACCCCCACAGACATTGACACCATTTAGCTGGTAATCACCCTCTGCTCAGGGGAGGTCTAGAGTTGGATCATTGGCAGTGCTAATAGTCAGGTACTTGGTAAAATCTCTCCAGGGCTTTTCTGTGCTTTGATTTAGCTCGGTGATAGTGATCCCTCAAAAAATATTTTTCCAGTGTTTAAATTGAGACATACCTACTGTGAGAGAGCTGTTCTATCATTGCAGACCATGGCACTGGTTCTGGTTCTGTACAGGCTGATCTTTTTACCTGCTGCATGTAGTCAATCATCAGGAAGCAAAAAGCTGTCTTTCCACTTATCTCTGAAATGTTTGTATAGTTTATTCTAAAGTTAAATAATAAAGAAATAATCCTTGAACTTGGATGAAGTCAGATATGATACAGTTCTAATTCACCAACACATTTATATTAAAAAAAAAAAAAGATTAATTTTTGTTTCTAAGTGGATGTCTAATTATTTCAACGCTAACAATATTTGGCCTCCAAATTATGAATACTCTAAGTTACAATAAGTGCCCAGGGTGCTTTATGCATGGTGGAATTCTCATGATATGAAGGAGTTCATAAGGAAGTTTCTCCAAGTTAGAGGTCTCCTTTTGAGAATTCCTTTCCCTCTCCCTCTCCCTCTCCCTCTCCCTCTCCCTCTCCCTCTCCCTCTCCCTCTCCCTCTCCCTCTCCCTCTCCCTCTCCCTCTCCCTCTCCCTCTCCCTCTCCTCTCTTCTAAATCTGGTCATTAGTTATTTAATTTTGCATTTTAGCAGACTGAAACATAAACTATGCCCCATCCAGATCTTGTCTGGTAGAAAGAATGAATTTAGCAAATAGTAATCTCCCACTCCATGGGATGTGATGGATGTAACAAAAAGCTTAACCATGAGATTGAGCTGACACAGCTGTGCGATTGACAGTAGTCTGACCAGGAACAGAGAAGACAACCTTTTGCAGAAATAACTTGAAGTGCCACAACTGAATCTCCAAGAACTCGTCTGGTAGAGAGATACCAATTATCTTCCAAAGGCATTCAGGTGCCTAATGTCCTACTGACCCTAACCTTTAATTTTGCTAAGATATTTTTTTCCTCTGCTGCTGTGTTTTGCCCTCATGAAGAGGTTCAATTTCTCTGTCTCTAACATTGACATTCTTTCAGCAGTGAATAGCAAAATATCTTCTGCTTAAGATGAATAATAGGAAAGTGAAAACCTGTGAATACAAATGAGTTTGTAAATTCCTAGAAAAGGATCCTATTTTAACCTTCCTTTTGCACTTCATAATGTGCATAATCATATTATAATTGAACCTCTGATTGCAAGTCAATACTTCATAAAACTAAGAGACATAAGATAATAATTAAAGTAATTATGGAGGCAATTGTTGCTGAACTTTTAAACTTCCACAAAGAGAAAAGCTCTAACAGACGAAGTCTGAAAAAGAAAGGGTGCAGTAGAATTACTGGAAATGCTAAGGATACCATTAAAATGCAGTCGACTTAAAGAAAGATGACAGACATAATTGAGTCCACATTTGTTTCTGTGTGCATACTGTTAAGCGTACAGTAGGACTGGCTTGAAAATAATTATTTAATGATAGTTAAAGGAACATGCTTCATGCCCTGTGACAAAATTTTGCAGTAGCCTCTGACTGCCCTCTGTCTGACTCCAATCTAATTGTATGTAGCTCTCTTGTTCCTGTTTGCCTTTGATCTATAGATACAGCAAGAGAAATCACCTTGTCTTTAATGTGCCAGAAACCTATCACTTTTTGTGCTGGATGCATTTCTTTAATGTAGCTACAATCCAAAAAGGCAGTTGGTGTAAAGTGCAAGAAGACATGAACACAAATCAGGGCAAGCAGACGTATGCAAATAATCTCTAATACAGAAATGTTCCATTGTAAATTGATATTAGCTTATCTTTTCATTACATTGTAAGAGAAAGAAAAGAAATTAAGAGAAAGGAAATTAGGAAGGAATGTGACTACAATGCTTTGGCCAGAGGCTTGTAAGTGTCACTGATCGCATTTTAAATTTGAGATTTTTATGCATTCAGAATATTAAAACTTCTATTACATTTTCAATTAAAAGCTCATATGGAATACATGTTGTAGTAATAGCATGCTCTCCAAAGAAATTGAGGTATACACATTCTGAGGAAATGGGAATGTTTTAAATTTATAAAGTGAGAGGTTTGCTTAGAGAATTAGCTATACGAACATCTGCAAACATCCTGGGACAAGGCAGACTCTCATTACATTTTCTGTACTAAATTCCATTTCTTGAATAATCTCTGTCTCCTGGGCAATTCTTTATTACCATTTAAGAAGAAAAGGCATGTGCTAAACATCAAAAAACATTCAGTCTCTTTGGAGAGGGAGCAGTGCACACTTGAACAAGTGGTAAATGCTGATCTAGAAAAAGATGAGGTTTGAGCAGAACTTGGGTGAAATTCTGCCTCTGCTGAAACCTCAGTAAATTTCTCATGAGTCCTAATGGAGTACTCAGTATTGTAGCCAAGAAACAGAAGTATCCCAATTGTGTTGTGTTTTCTACTCAGGTGTTTTTTGACAACTTGATTACCAAATGAACTGATGAATTATTGGGTGATGTTTGACAAGAACAGTATCTTTTTTTCAAACAGCAGGAGGATTGATTTGCTGAATCAGTGATCCTGTTTAGTGATCTTCCATTAAGTATTCTTCTGTCACTTCCTTTATGAATTTCAACAGTTTGTTCAGATTATATCCAGCATTTAGACAGAGGAATTATTTATCCTAAATGTAAAAAATTATCATGTTTTCAAATACTGTCCTTTTCCATAACTGGACAAACCCAAAAGTTTCTATTTTTTTTTTGGGAAAAAGGAAGACCTAGAATAAAAAGCAGCTTGGTGAGGTTACTAGATTTTGTAGTGGAAATCAAGGCCTGGGTCTCTGTTATAGTATCCTTTTAAATCGGAGGTAACTAACTTAAAATACTGGATGACTGTGCTGAATGAAGCTTCCTTTCTCTGAAGGAATCTGCTTTACACTTGCATAACTGTTCATTTGATCAGATTATACATTTTCTTCTAGAATCAGTGTTAGGTCCTTCTTCTAGTTCTCTAAGAGTATCTCTGTTACATCTTAATGGCTTTGTAAGTCTGTCAGTCTGTGACTGATGTAGGTCTGTGTTAATGTGTGGATGTCAATGGCTCTAGATGGATTAAAAATAAAGACCTGTTACACCAGTTGCTAAGTCAGGTTGCCCAGTAGCACTTACAGCATGATGATTTCAACTGGCAGCGCTCTGCAAAGCTCTGTGAAAGGCGTTGCAAGCTCCTGAGACCTCCTAAAACAAAAAATCAAAGCCCACAGTGACAGTATGGCAGATTTATAGCTTGAAAGTTCAACACAACAAATACCTTTCTAAGTAATATTTCTCCCCATGGGCAGAGTGTGGTAGTGTAGTGCATGTGAAGGGATGCAGACAGATATTCTCCCAGAGGAAAGAGTGAGATGAGTCATGACATAAAACCCATGAAGATAACAAGCTGAACGAGGAAAAACCAAAAATACCAGTACTGTAAAAGGAAGAGGTTCATTAAATAGGTTCAATTAATAGGCACCAGTGGGCATAACCCTTATTCCAAGCAGACTAAAGTTTCACTTGCATGGGGGAGTTCAGTCTCCCTTAAGGACAGGAGCAGTTGCCAAGCAGTGGAGAGGAGATAAGTCAGAGGCTGAAATACCCCATTTCGTGTATTTGTGAAAATAGCTGCCATTCTTGTGACTCAGGTTTGAACCGAGGTTCTCCAGAGTGAAAACCATCACACTCCACAGAAGCCATTTCCATCCTTTCCTAGTATGTCTGCTGCTCTCATCAGCTCTGCAATCTGAAATTCTGACATGAACTGTTGAATTTCTGCCAGGAAGGTGACTCCACTTACCACTGCCATGACCTCCAGCTTGGGAAATGCTGCCCTGCAGCTTGAACTAAGAGCCTTGCTCCATCGCTAGGAGTTGTAAAATACTTATAATCTCTGTAAATGTGCCTTGGAACAGCACATAGTTTTCTCAGTGCACTGAGGATATGAAAGAGAGAAAGCAAAGAAATGCCTGGGCAGGGAGGAGACCATCAGGAGCAGCAGGAGCAGGGCTGCTCCCCAAAGTGACTCAGTGCAGACTGGGCTGGACCCTGTCCCCAGAGGGCATGGCCACATGTGGCACTGGGGTGGTGACAATGACAGGTACCAAACCCCCCCACAAAGTGAAGGTTTTGCTGCCCCACAACCCCCAATACCCCTGCGGCCCTTTGTCCAGCAGGCACAGCCTGGCTCTGTCAGCCCCTACCCAGGTGGTGCTCACAGAGCTGGAGCTCAGACAGGCTGGGCAATGGGCACTTGGCAATGGTGTGCCTGGTAAACCCAGCTCAGCCATGCTCAGGTCAAGTGCAGCCCAGCTAGTCCTGGGACCTGCAACAGCCTGGAACCCGTCCCCAGCAGTGGTAAATATAACCATTCTTGCTGGGCTATAAGTGTCCTTTGCAAAAACTTCCAGCATTGACATTTTGTACCTTCATTTAGGAGAAAGCATTACTCATGTGCAGGAGCAAGGAATCTATGAATGCACTGGATACCTATGAAGTGTAATGACTTGCCTTCCTGGAAAGTAAAAGACAAAAACAAAAAGCTTCAATTCCAGGAAGTCTGGCCTTCTTCAATGTGAAAAGCCAATTTACTGTGTTAACAAGTTATAGAAAGTACATTTTAACTTTCAGTAATGTAGGTAATGGATAATTCTGGTACTGTGAGAATCAGAAAGAAAAAAATAACTTAGAAATTCAAGTGATAGCTTTGTGTAGAGAAGAGGAGAAAAAGTTAACTTGTGAAGGAAACAGTATGTGAGGGAGAACCTCTTTATAGAATTTCTGTTAGTATAAGTCCACAAGCTTTTCAGAAGAAATCATTGTGATGTATTAATTTTTATTAATTATGTCATTCCGTAGAGATACTTTAGCACATAATAGATCTCAGCACAAGGTTTCTGATCAGTTTGTGTGACAGAGAGGTTTTCCAGCCTCTTGTTATATCTTCCCACTTAATGTTCAATGCATTTGAAATGTAGTTTGGATTAGGAGTACATGCAAGTACATGCTTTGCCTGAGGCTTCAGTTCTCACTAATAAGGAATCAAGTTTATAAAGGCAATTGCATGTATTTCATGAGGTTGTTTATTACATCCTAACTTTAAGAATAAAAGAAGTCTGGAAAGCTTAACCTGACCAGAAGATAGCTATAGAACTGGCAAATAATTGTTCTCAATTCAATTTTATGTAATACAGCTTTTGACAAGAGAAAAACAGAACTCAGTAGACTATGATAAATGAAGTGCAAAGAATAGAAAAGTTTAATGAAAAGCAGTCACAACCAGTCCTAATGCCTCTGAGTGGTAACACCTATCTCCATGTACAATATGTATAATGGCAGTGCGCTTACATAAATTTATTTACACATAATGAACCCCTATGCCTGAGATGAGTAAGACTATCAAAGATAGCACAGATGATAGTAATACTTGTGTGTAAGAAGTTACAAGAAAAATTTAAAATATTAAAATACACTCGATGGTCAAGACTTGGCAAAGAGGAAAAAATCACTGAACTGAAATTATTCTGGTGTATAGTCTACATCATTGCAATAGAGATTAACTTAACAGAAGTGTAATTATATTCAGAGATAGTAACTTACGGAGTCTGTTTTATTTTCTATTTTGACACAGATTTGTTTAAATGGGACAATGGTAAGCTGTAATTGCATAATCCTTGAGACTTTTCCACACTTTAAAATCAACCTTTCTCATATTGCTCCTTCTCTGCTTTAACTGTCCACTAGGACTAATCAAAAAGGAAGCTGTGATACATCTGGCCACAATTGGTATTGTTGTTTGATTGATTAAACAAGAGATTGAAGGAGTTTTGTTTATATTTAAAACCCAGTGCTGGAGGAACCTGTGGATACTAGTGCTGACAAGTTGACATGACTCTTCCTAGTCCTGCAAACACACAGCTGGACTGCAAAGTCCCTTTGGGCTGTTCAGCAAGAGTGTGTGCAATGGGAGTGCAAAGACAGTGGAGAGGAGAGAGACAGAGCTTAGAGGAAAAGCAGGGAAATCTTAGGGGTTTTTTAGCTTCCTACCACCAAATTTCCTTTTTTACTTTTCTTTTGTTTATCTCTGGGGTTAATTAGTGCAGCTGTGACACAGTGCTTGAATTAAGAAGAATTTACTTTAATTAAACCTTGAAAAGACTACTCATTTGTGTCTTCACTCTCCCTTTCTTTAGTAGAAGAATAGGGTATAACACCCAGAACAGGTTGCATTCAGAGTTAGAAAAACTCCAGTGCTGTGGACAGACTTATTGTTTATGAAAAATAGGGCCTATTATCCTGACAGGATATCTGTCAAAAATCCAAATTAGTTCATTAAAAACAACAGAATATTAGTAATGTCTAATTCTTTATGTTTCTACTTAAGCTGCCACTTTCAGCTGACTCTACGACCACTGCACTTTCTCCTATTTCTCTTCTGCATAAAATAAACACGAGTTGTATTAAATGATGTTGGCAGACATAATTCTCCCCTTTGCTGGTCTATTGCTGCACTTTTTAGCCTTTCAGTGATACTTCTGTAACAGTTCCCTAGTCCCAACCTACTCATTTGACATAAACAAAACACCCTCTGCTCCCCCTTCCATACTGCCCTGCAAAAAGCAGTATGCAAAAGTTGTATTTCCATTGTAATTTCAAAACAAAAAACAGCCTCTCTGGAGTGGAAATAGTTAGTCTGTGTTGTACCTTTTTTTTCCTTTTTCTTCAGGCCTGATATTTTTATCAGTTAATTGTCTCTTACAAATGCAAATAAAGATGCACCGGTTCCAGTCATTTCTTGAGACTGTAACTGAAGTTCACGAAGTTAGTGGTAATTCAGACAGTAAAGACAGCAAGAGTTATTCTGTGCTTTTCATTTTCCCTGATACAGGTACAATATTGCCTGGAGAAATACATTTTTGACTACAACAATGATAACTGAAAAGCAAAATATCCTTTTCCTATTCTATTTTCTAACAATAATTAGCAAACTAACCCATCAGCTTACATGTTTACTTTTTCTTTCTTTCAAACAACAGCTGAAAGCAATTTTCAAATATGATATGAAAAACTGAGTCTGATGTATCCCTCTGTTGGATTTTTCTTATTTATAACATAAAAGTTTTTGCCTTTCTTAATACTTACATTTCAACCTTTTAAATCTACTTATCCTGGAACAATGGAATTATATAAACAATTAGGTAAATTCAGATACAATGAAAGTGAAAGCAGCTCAGTTGTAATGAATGGATCTTATTTTGCATGTGATTGCAATCTGTTTTAAACTGTAAATAAGCTAATTATGTTTATGCTTTTATTTCTAAAAGCAACTATATTGAGTTAGAGTTTCAAGAGAGCTCAAATCTCATGTCTACGGCCAGATAAAGTTCTTCAGAAAGTAGGCGAAAACATTATGTGGAAAACTGACACTCACTGTTAAACCATAGCTGTATTAATCTTTGCAGTATAATGTACAATAACAGACTATGGGTTTTTTTGGAACCTAAATGTTAGTTTTCATCACCTTTGCTAGATCTGTACTTCTCAGATGCAGTCTCAACATGCTTGTGGAGAGTGCTGCATGTCAGGCATCTCTAATGTATTTTCTTTCTTGACGTACCAATTTCCCCAAAAATGTGTTAAAATGAAAGTGGGGTCTCAAATGTCAGATAGGAGATGATATGTAGTCATGTCCTTTGCTTCTGAAAGGACACAGTATAGGACATGTACACGATGTGCTTCAAACTCTCCTTCAGGCTCAAGGATACATGGTACTATGTCTCTCAGGTTTTATTTATTTATTTCAGCTAAGCCCCAAATTGTTTCTCATTTTCCAACAGCTATTTTTGCAGCTGGACTGAAGAGTATATTAGTCTAAATCATTGAGTGGCACAAAGAAGCCAACGCACACGAGTCTGATTCTACCTTTGTTTTCTGTGGTTAATGAAAGATACACTCTTTCTCTGAAAATCTGAGTGCCTTTTAGTCTTAAAGCACTATGCCAAGAAGTACAACTATTTGCTTTTATCTGCATAATTAGGTTGTTGTCATGAGCTTCAGAGAGTGTACTTCATGACTGGAAGTGTCACTGTGTTTGTGCATTAGGTCAATTTTGGAGGGAGGGAGAAGGAAGACGTGTGTGGTATTTGTTATTTAAACATATATCTAAATGATCCATGCTCACTTTGCTTACTGATTTGTACTACTTTTAGTTTTTATTTAGCTGATTTAGATGTATGTCTCCCATAGCTGTTTGTCCCCATTTTTCTCTTCTTTATTCCTTATTCACCTGTTCTTACAGTAAGTCAGTTGTATTGCATTCTGATAGGCTACTTGTTACAGCATGTTTAAAGACAGCAATAATTTGTGGTGTTTTATAGCTTCCAAGTACTTTCACAGTATTAATTATATTCTACTCACTTTTAAAATTCCTGCAAAGGAGGCTTTTTTTTTTCTTTTTTTTCCCTTTTTTAATCAGTGGGGAACTGAGGCATGACTTATTTAAGCAACCTGGCCAAATCTGACATAAATTCTTAGAGTGGACTAGGGACTTAAAACGAGATTGCCTTTCAACTCACTAATCACACTGACTGGTCCAGTCTGCATTTGCTGTCTTCTATGTTCTCATCAGATTAACTTTCTTATCTTTTCCCTTGTTCTTTTTAATTTCTTTAGTCTAAATTTCAGCATTTCTTTCAAAAGATTGAAAGTATTATTTGTAGAAGAGATTGAAGATACCTCTTTAAATTTTAAAAATCTTACAATGCTCTGATAATACAATTGGAGTGCTGGGCTTACAATTTTCTTTTTGTGTTTTGTATTTAAACAGAATTGAGATAAAAAGTATAAGAAATAGATAACCATATAGCTATGTTTGCTGTCTCCGAATTTGTCTTAAGATGTTATGAAAAGCACCTGATTCAGCTAAGTAGTTTTCTGTTTTGTACTATTTTTTTTCACATTTTATTCCCTCTAGGAAGACGTCAATTCTCTTTTCTGAGTGGAATGTATATTTGATGAAGTTCTGTCTCTTGGTGATTACTTAATTTTGTTTTTCAGAAAAGAATCATTCTCTATTGTAAATTTTTATGAGAAGAAATTTAGTGATGCCACCCTTCTCCTATTCTTCATTTTACCTGTTTAAAGCCAGTTTTATTAAAACATTCAAGCTATTCTAGTTTGTTCATTCACTTATATTTGAGTACAATACATAAATTCTCATATTGAGTATGCTTATGGTGGAATTCTCTTAATTCAGTTCAAAGCTATGGCGTGAATGAAGATAATTCAAGTATGGTTTGATTTGCTTGTTTGCCTTTTCAGGCTCATGTGTTCTGGTGTTGGTCTTTTTCAATATATTGTGAAGCTCTGTTTAGTTTTGTTTTTTTTTTTTAATTTTTCTCTTATTAAAGTTGTGAAGATCAAATTCCCAGACTTCCTGTTATAGATGGTTACTGGAACAGAGTATTTAGGATTTATTAGAGCTGGAGAGTTCTCTCAGTGCAAACACAATAAACACTTTGGTCTCACTCAGGGTTATTTCAAGAAGGACCTGGAGAACATATGGTCTTTGCTTTCCCCTTTATCTTCATAGCTGGCTTCTCACAAATGGTACTGAGTTGCTGGAAGAAGTCCTGCATTCCTTATGGATTTTGAAAGATGATACCCCTCTGCTATGCAATTGGTGGGATAATAGGCAGCTAGCCTACATGGTGAAAATGGGAAGGGAAACCATGGTGGGCTTCTGACAAGCCTGTTTTCCCATTACCTCATTGGAAAGAGAAAATGTCAAGTGCATTCAGAAAGTCACCAATATGAACAACCGTTGTATAAAAGCTATCCAATGAATGCTAGTCATGTCAGAGAGCAACTTTTGTTTTTGTGAGGAAATTTTGTTATGCACAAGAAACAGAAGATGAAGGGATGGTTTTCAAGAGCATAGATCTAATCCTTAATCATGTGCAACATGAAAGTAAAAGCAATTTTTCACAAAGCATCCCAGCTGAAAGACCAAAGAGGTGTGTGTACTGTCCTGTAGATAATGTTATCTGTCAATATCTGTCAAATCCAACAAGCTTGCCCAGAATCCTATAGTTTTGGGTTCCTTCATTAACCTTGCCAGAAGAAAGCAATTTTCTTATTATTGTTGTCTACTTTAAGACTCTTGAAATTCCAGATCTTGAACCAACCTATGCATCCTTTGTCAGAGTAACACTTTCTGTTCATGTAGAGGATTTCCAGGACATACATGCCGGGAGGGAGTAAATTCTGCAAGAGTGACCCAATGCCCAGGGTCCTGTTATAGGAAGCATTGTGTCCTTAGCTATAAAAAATCTTAAAATTATGTAGGCATTTTGAGGGATGAACCTTTGTTTAAATGAAACCAGTGAAGAAGTAGAATTAAAACTTAATTAATTTGCACTAAAGCGGGTGTTTCTCTTCAGAGTTAACTTGGCCTATGTGTTTTGGCAGAGGTCAGTTGCTTTCACTGGAGATCTCAATGATGAAATGTAACAGCTTATTTTGTTCTTGGAGTCCTTTGTTCTCCAAATTCTGTTTTTCTCCAACCTACTCACAGGGTAGTTTGTACATTCCTCTAGATAACTTGTGGACCTCTTTGAAATTGCAAATGTTGCTTCCGGAGTTCAGATGGTCCGCACATCTTTAAAGCCTCAAACACACAGATTAGGAAACTGAAGGAGACCAGTGAAGAGTGTTGAACTAGTGTTCTTTGGTTTTGATAGAGAGAAAACAAATACTGTTGTAAACTGAAGAAACGTAATATGTTTATTTGCACTGACTTGTAAATTCATTTAGTTTACTTCTTAAAATAGCTTATATTATAAAATCTCTTGGGCAAGTGTCCTCTTTTTTTTTTTTATTTATTTTTTTTCCCCACATTTTGGCACAAAACCTGTACGAATTGATTTTCTCTATGTAAACACTACATAATAGTAACAATGAAGCTGTGCCTATCTAAATTTAATCTCAGTGTTTCTCAGATGATTACAATTGTGTAGAACTCACAAGGTAGTGAAACCATACATTTTTTGAGCACATAAATTAAATGAATAGTTTAAAAAAATATTAATATTAAATATGTCTATGTACCATAAATTTTAGCAATTGATCTCAAGGATAAGTTATTTTAATCTCCATTTGGGGAAAATTTGTATAACACTACAGCAATACTTTTCACCTTTGATTTTCCTTATCATGGGTTCAGCTGAAACAGTTCATCCTTCTGCTAGGGGTGAAAAACAGAATAGGACTGTGGTTGGACCTTCTGCAGGTCTGAACACCTGACTTTGCTTTGTCACTCCGTCACCTATGTAAACTTTGGTTCGTTAATCTAATTCCATACAGTGCTATGAAGCTTAAAAATCCTGATCTTAGGAACCTTTGTTTTTAAGGTTTATTGGTTCTGTTTAGTTTTTTGTTTGTTTGTTTGGTTGGTTGGTTTGGTTTGTTTTTTTTCTGGGTCCAGTAATCGTTTAACTTGGAGTAAGGCTGGCATTTCCAAGATTAGGACCCCATGCTTCTCCCTTAATTGATTCAAAATATTTTTGTTTTCCTTAACTATAGATTAAGCTTCTGGTATAGGTCACTGACTTCTCTGACTCAAACACCAGAACACTTAACTCCTATAGGAGGCAATGAAATGTCTCTAGTAAAAAGGAGAATATCCATTTAGAGACCAATAACTAAGATGCCCAAAATACTTAGTCTAGACTTTTTGCCTTAGTTTCAGTTTCCACCTTATCTTTGTTTAGGCCTTCCTATTTAATCTTCATATATTTAAGATACGTTAGCCCAACTATCACAGGGAAAAGCTTCTCAGTTAACGCAATTAAAGCAAATCAGAATCAAAGTGGTTTTATTGATTTACTAATGACATGCAATTAGCTGGCAAACAGCGAACTATACCTTCAGAATCAATATGAGTAACAGGAAGAATAAATCACATTCCTGGCTGCTTACAAAGTGTTAATAAACACCCAAATCCCAAAGAGTTCTTTCTTTCACACACACAGGCACACACACATAGATATACCCATACATGGATGTGCACAGACATAATTAGGGGCATCCCAAGATCCTGAGCAATGTGGAAGACAAGCACACACCCCCTTTCTGGGACTGTAGCATCAGTGGGTGACCCAGTTTTCTGTGCACTTTTGCTATTCTCTAAGACCTGTATATGCACACCTGAAGTGTAGGTACTACCTGTGTCATCTCCAATGTTGGTTCCACCACTGGAGAGCAGAATCTGCTCATTTCATTCAGTGCAAGTCTGGCCAAGGCAGAGGTCCCCAGGGTTGGTGGGGTGTTTCTGTGTGTGTTTGTGTGTGTGTTACTTCTGGCAGTGTCAAACTGGGGCTTGATTTACCCTCCCAGGTTTTTTCCCTCACTTATAAATTTGCTTGCTTCTTTTAAATGTCTTTTTAGACCAATTTCTTCACTGTTGCAAGAGTCTCGTCATAGTTCCTTGGTTACTCTTTAATCTGCCTGGTAGTCTTCCTCTTCTGTATGATCAGCTTTGGGCAGATACCTTCCCAATATTTGTTATTTGATTCACTCATATTGTTGACACACGTTTCTCCTGCCTTAGCAGTGGTTATTGTCTAGGCCATTTTGCCAAGGGTGAACTGTAGTAAAACTCCCACATACAGCCTGATTGTCTTAATTTAATATTTCAGTAGTAGATTTGTAAGTGATCAGAAGTGTACGGGTTTGGGCTGGGATGGAGTTTCCTTCATAGTAGCTGGTGTGGGGCTATGTTTTGGATTTGTGCTGAAAACAGTGTTGATAACATGGGGATCTTTTAGTTATCATTGAGCATTGCTCACAAAGAGTCAAGGTCTTTTCTGTTTCTAACACCTCCCCAACAGCAAGTGGGCTGTGGGTGCACAAGAAGTTGGGAGGGAACACAGCCAGGACAACTGACCCCAACTGACCAAAGGAATATTCTGTACCACATAATGTCATGCTCAGCATATGAGGGAAGAAGGAAGGAAATTCGAAGTTATGGTGTTAGTCTTCCCAAACAGTCGTTACATGTGATGGAGCCCTGCTTTCCTGGAGATGGCTGAACACCTGCCTGTTGATGAGAAGTAGCAAAAGAATTCCTTGTTTTGCTTTGTTTGTGTGCATGGCTTTTGCTTTGCCTATTGCACTGTTCTTATCTCAGCCTATGAGTTTTCTCACTTTTACCCTTCTGAGTCTCTCCCTTATCTCAATTGGGAGGAATGAGTGAGCGGCTGCATGATGCTTAGTTGCCTGCTGGGGTTAAACTACAGTAAGAAGCTACCTTGCTTTTAAAACTTGTCTTTGTGTGTCCTGTGTTTTCAGAATATTTTTCTATGTGCTACAAAAATGCTCATTTTCCAAGAAATTCTAATTTTCCAATTAAGCTATTGTTTAACGGTTGTATAATCTTTGCTTTTATGGACTAAATCTCTGGCAGCCACCTGCCTGTTGAAGTTATAATCATTCAGTTATTAAAGTTTCAGTTACAAAGAAATGTACACTTTGGATTTATAAGGCTCAGGTTCAAAGAAACAAAAAACCCCAAACATGCACACAAACAAACAAACAAAAAGAAAGACACAAAATCCCCACACGAGCTACTAACATAACTGGCATTTAGGCACCAAATTCTGTTGATAACTAGTGTAAGTTCTGAGAATGTAGCATGGGTGCTGTGTGATCTTCAGGGCTACCAGAAACTGTAGGCAACGGTTTTCAAGCATTGATGGAAACATCAAGGTAAAAAAATAAAATCAGCTTTGAAGGGAAAATTAATTTGCTCTGCAATGAACTCTGGTTTAGGATTGAAGAATTTTCAGTTGTGGTTTTAGATCTGTTCTGAACATTATAGGAGCGTGGACTTTTTGTTCAAAAAGGGGAAGGCACCTGTAACCCAGGATTTTGGAAAACTTAGTAATTAAGAGCTTGCTTGTGTTTCAAAGGACTATCAGAAGTATTTTGTTGACTGCTATTTTGTAGAGATTAGCATTTTTTAATTAATTACTATCACTGTCTGAAATAATTTAATACTAATTCTTCTTTTCTTTTGTTCTCCATCTTCAGTCCCTGAACTGTGTCTGTGTCATATGTAGTTTGGATCTGTTTATGTTTATCCAGTTCCTTATGGGCTTATTTTCTATTGTTTTACTTTTTCAGAAGATGAGTAGAAGAGCTTTTTTATTTTTTTGGCTTACAGCTGGGATTTTATGTGGCACAGAACTCTGTAATAGCATCTGTGCATATCAACCCACCATATGGGTGGGAGGGAAATAGCTTAATTTAGTGCATATGCATGAAGTGAATGAAGACTTGACTATTGCTGGGCTACAAATCACTAAACACTATCGAGAATAGTAGACTGAGGAAGGGTTACAAGGAAAAAAAGGGCAAATATGATCTCAGTGGTGTTATACTGCTTGTGTTAGATGTTTTTTCAGCATTTATCCAAAGCAGTGACTCAGCAAGTACATGTCTAGTCAAAAAATCATTAAAGGTTAAAGCTTGACCAATATGAATGAAATGACATTGATTGAAAGTACAGCTGAGGGCTCACAGGCTTACTTGTGTTCTGGTGAGACACAGTACGAGCTTCACTGATTCAGCTAAAGGCAGGAGTCCCGAAGTAGTTTCACTGATAACATATAGCTGGAAGTCTAAATCTTCCTGATTTGTTTTTTTAAACTACTTTTGACCACTACTTCTTTTTAAGTCCTCTCATCTGTTACTGCAATAGGTCAGCTTTATATCTAATATTTCTGACATAAGAGACTTGTCTAAGGATATGGTGACGTTTACAGAGGTTTGGAGAGACAGATATGTATAGGGTCGGAAGTAATAACTCCATGACCTCTGAGTTTTAGCTAATTTCACTGGCTAAAGTGCTACAGGTATTGAAAGAATCTTTTGTTTATGACTATAACATAGCTGGTGAAGAAAGAGATACATCATTGGAGAAGATAATGAATTACCTCTTATGGAGTTAAATTGATGTCATTTGATGATAAATTGTTATACCACTGCTGGTTCTTTAGCAAAGATGTGGAAACAGTCAAAGTCTAAGTAATCTGTCATCTCAAATAAATAACAGGTTAGAGAGTGCTTGTAAGAAACCTGTCACCTGGGTCAAGCCAGGGAAAACTGCAGAGGAGATGTTCATTTCTGTAGCCCATATTGTATCTCCAAATATTAACCAAAAGTGGCTTCTTGAGAAAAAACAAAAACAACCAAACAAAAAAAACATAATATGATTGTGTGAGGGAGAATAGCTACAATTGTCTAGAAAAGGTGGAAAGCACCATATGGTTGAGGTCTGCCCTTGTCACTAAGGTGCATGCCTATCTATTGGGGTTTTTTTTCTGTTTATTTTCAACGGGACTTTTCTGTGTGTTGTTAGCCTTACAGAGGGGATGTGAGAAACCCAAGTCTACTGACTTTTGGTTGTGCATTGGGTGACTTAGTAGTTTTTAAGGTTTTTGTTTGAACCTGCAGAAATAGACTATCTTATTTAGAAAGCTGAGATGAATTACAGATGTAAGTTTTCAGATTCTGATCGTATGATGTTTAGTACTGGTCACTGGGGAAGATATATAAATGGTTCTTGATTAAGCATAAAACCCCTCAGCCTCCTTCTTCCAAGTCAGCATCACACAACAGGATCAGAGATCCTTTCCTCTCATCTCTATTCAGTTCTGAATCATTTTCTATACAGTGGGAGATATCCTTTAAATTATATGAGCTACATAAAGAATTTAAAGTAAATGTCAGTCTTCAGCAAAACAATTACATAAAGAGCTGTGCCTTTCTTTGGGTTGCATATAAAAAGGACCAGGTTCCATCTCTAGGGAATGTCAATAATAACAACTCCAGTAAACTGCTTATTTTCTGGGATATATCAGATTCTTCTTACCATGCCTATTCCTTAAGATAATGCTTTGCATATAACACCAAATGAAATATATTAACAAAGGTGTGTAATACATGGCACCATGTACCATGGTGTGGAAATAATTTCCTAAGTGAACCTTATAACACTGTAAATAAACATAATTTAAGCTCTGGGCTAATGTAGCTATACTACTTGCCAATCTGGAATTACAGTCTATAAAAAAAAAAAAAAAAAAGAAAAAGAAAAAGAAAACAAAATCTCATAGAGTCAAAACAACAGTATTTATTACACATAGAATTTGATTTTGATGAACTCTAGTAATGATATTGTAATATGTAATGTGACAGGGTTATTGATGATACTTAAGATGTATATACTAAAACTGATGATGAGTTTTCCTTTGAACTGAGTTTCATGTCTTCCTCTTGAATTGTCATGAAGTTTCTAAGTTTACTTATATCTCCTGAATTATATAAAGGCATTTTGAATAAATATTTTCTCATGTTTTATCCTATTATAATATATTTTGGCACATAGTCTGAAATTTATTTATATTTTTTAAAACAAACCCAAAGTGTCTTGGTTTCCTAAAATAAGATTTTCACAGGAAAACTAAACAGTAAACTTAGTGAAAGGTTCTTCTTCTAGTGGCAGGATGAAGCAATGACATGCCTCGACTTCTGAAAAGCTGTCCAACAGCATCTGACATTAATAATCTGTAAGCTTCAATTTTTAGCAAATAAAACACGATAACGTCATGTGAGGTGTGAATAACAGTAGAACAAACATACAACTGTTTTTCATTGAGGCACAATGTCCTAGTCATAGAAAGTATAAGTCTAGTCTACTATTTCATAGCAGATGGTAGTTCTTATTTAGTATCTTTGAAGCTATTTTAAGGTTATACACTTCAAAGCCTAAAGTCTTGTTTCACAACTGGATTACACAAATATCACAGACAGAAGACACAATGTAAGTGTGTTTAAATATTCACACTGGTTCATTTTTTAATTTGCTTTACATTGGACTACCTAGGTGAAACAGATTTTTTTCTAAGTATACCAAGATAATCCCTTAACAAAAAACACAATGTAGAAGTCTCTTCCAAAATTTCACATTATTAGAGGGATTAAAACAACAAAATATTTAATGAAAATTCAATGAAAATAATAGATAAAGAGGTTGGGTCTATACACCCATCACTCAAACTCTCTTTCAGACAAGCTTGTGTAAATTCAAATAGTGGAAATCCACAAGAGAATTTTCTATAGTCTCTGTGGACACTAACCATTTCACTAGTACTACTAACAGAGGAGTTTAGGGATAAATATATTTACCTACACTCTTTTCCTGCAGGTCCGAACAGATTTATGGTAAAAACCCAATGTAGATTTGTACACTTGAAGCCAGAAGCAATGTTTGAAGAAGACTCAAGTTCAGAGAGCCAAAGTAATCCATACATCTATACAAAGATTTGCAGTGCCAAAGGTGCTTGATTCAAAGAAATTTGCTGTCAATGAGAAGTGTTTCAGACTTCAGCCAGTTTTGAAAATATGAAGCTGTTCACATCCAAATTGCTTTCTTCATAATTGTGTGTGGTTTTAAGGTGTATTTAAGGTATGTATTACAGAAATATGTTTAGTACTTATATGCAACTACATGAAGGTCTGGAAAATGCACATATAAAACACAAGTGCAAATGCTGGTTGTGGGCCTGACCCACAACCCCTTTGTTATATGTCTTGTCATATTGTCATAGATACACCCTGTCAAGCTCAAACAACTCATCTCAGGTAAAGACAGCTAATGTTGTTGCAGTGACCCTTTCTCCAGCTGAAAAATTATTTAGCCTTAGTCTTCCTTGTTGCACATATGCCTTTTAGACCTTAAACTATAGGGTTGTTATCTAGGAGACAGTTAAATAGCTGGTCTGTTTCTGTTCAAACACAGAATAATTTCACTGGGAGTTGCTGCATAACGAGCATGTGAAATTCAGCCTGTTACGGCATCATTGCTACTGGTGATATGGAATTAGTGCTTGTGCAGAGGCAGAGGGGGATTCAGTGCAGGACTGGCAGGGCTGCACGGTCTCACAGAACCCAAGGATTGGTGTGAGCCATCTGTCTAGCCTAGAATGCCTCTGAGGGGCTGCAGAAGTCAGCCTCAGTAGTTGCACTGGCCTCTTTGCTCAGTAACTCCAGGCACTGTTGTCAGCAACTGAATGAATTCACAGAAATTCTCATTGGCTCACTTCTGGTTCATTTCCCCAACCTTACTGTTTGTGTCTTCCTATTTTCTGGCTACTGAATACCAATTCATCATGTACGGTGTGGTTTTTCTTTTTTTTTTTTTTTTTTTAATATGATAGCAGAACTCTCCCATCCACTTCTTTAAAGCCTTAGTGGAGGCAGAAAAATGGCAGACTAGCTAGAACATTTGTAAACCTTACCTTTACAGCAGAAAACTAAGTGGATTATAGATGCTGTAGTTTTGTTAAACTACTAGGTGTAAAATCTTTGACAACTTTGCTTGTTGCAAAATATAATTACTTTGATCTAGATTGTTGTGAGTTCACTCTGGTAGGCAGATAAGCATCACACAGCCACTTGTTCACACCTCCCCCTTCCAAGGGGAAAGAAGGAAGGGAAGGGAAGGGAAGGGAAGGGAAGGGAAGGGAAGGGAAGGGAAGGGAAGGGAAGGGAAGGGAAGGGAAGGGAAGGGAAGGGAAGGGAAGGGAAGGGAAGGGAAGGGAAGGGAAGGGAAGGGAAAGGAGAAGAGAAAATCAGAAGTGCTTCAAAGGCAATTATACACCTCTCATGGGTGGACTGATGCTCAGCCAGTTCCCAAACAAACAATGACTAACCTCCTTAAAACCTCTTCCCTTTTTATCACTAAGCATGGAATTATATGGCATGGACTACCTCTTTGGTTAGTTCAGGTTATTTCAGGTTGTTTCAGGTCATCTGCTTGGTTGTGTTCCTTCCCAACCTCTTGTGCACCCCTGATTTTTTCGATGGGGTTTCAGAATGAGAAACAGAAAAGACCTTGATGCTGTTTCAGCAGTGCAAACACTGTTCAGCAATAGCTACAACATTAGTGTGTTATCAGCACTGTTTTGGTTCACAAATCTAAAACATAACACCATGGGAGCTGCTATGAAGAAAATTAACACTGTCTCAGCCAGACCCAGTGCAACTGTGATTCATAGGAAATAGTGGATAGAAACTGGATATTGTGGTTTTGTGACATTTGAGCTATTCCAGCTTGATCTTTTTTTTTTCCAGACACTTCAGTAATGCATATATGAGTCTTAAAGGCAGATATATTTAACAAAAGTTACTCTGTTTCAAATCTCAAATTTAAGATTTCTTATATATACATACACATATGTTCTTATATGGAAGCATACTTTATGCACACCTTTTTTCCCCTTGACTAGTAATCTTTTAGGTTTTTCTACTCGAGGACAATTTCTGTTGAACTCCCAGGTGTTGCAAAGTACTTTTATCTAAGACAGGAATAGGCTAATCTTTCACCTGTAAAAGTAATTTCAGCTGATCTTTGCCAAACACTGTCAGGCAACATACCAAGCAAAAACTGCCACCAGTACAGAGGAGTGAGTGATATCGCAGACTTTTTGCTAAGATTCCAAGGATAATTTTGTTAAACTCAGTGGAAGGGCTATAAACCAAAATTCCTGAGTATCGTGTTCTAATCCTGTAGATACCTATTAGCAGCTTGGTCCAGGCACTACCAAGCCAATAAAAAGCAGCACACCATACCTCTGTTACGAGTGTTATCTGGTCCGACCGTTTCTTAGGACTCATCCATGCATTGCCCTCTGAAACAAGAGACATTGTATAGGGGCAGTTGTCATTTATGTGGTAACTACCAGTTTTCCCATACTGGCTCTGAGGACCTTTCTGTTCTCATAGTCCCCTACCAAATGCTGTTAAGATTTTGTCCTTGTCTCACTGTGCCTTAGGGGGAGTGCAGCGTATGTTGTTGACACTATTCCCGTTAGAGCATGACAGTTACTGTTGCCTGTTCTCTTGGCTTTGATTTCTGATTCCTTTGGTTCAGTGATTTCTGAATTAGATATGTCCAGATGTTGTCTTTCATTTATTGTGGGTGCATGTGTACACAAACAAATAAGTGTTTGCGTTACTAGGCTTTTTTTCATTGTAGGAATAATGGAAACATTTAAGGTAGCAAACCAAGGTAAAACCCTCTAAATGACCCAGTGTGATTCTAAAAGTCAGAAGTGTAATAAAATGTGTTATTATTCTGGAATACATATGTATCTTCTAAAATGTGAAAATAAACTCATACTTTCAGGCAATGTATGTAGTAGTCCTCTACATTCACGGTAACTGCAAGTATTGCCATATGTATCTCTTAATTTTTCTATGTTTCTAGCATCTTTGCATTTCTGCATTTCCAGCATCTTATGTAGCATTCCTTAAAGCTAAATATATGCTGAATCTATTTTTTACCCCCTTACACTAGAAAAGAAAGATGGAAAGGATGTGTATTTGAATAGTTCAGCACTTTTTTTTTTTTTTTTAATGATGTTTCAAGTCCTTAGACACTGTATTACTGTTAAATTTAGTCTCTTGGAAATGCTGTAGTCTGGTAAAATTGACACAAATATACTATTAACAAAGAATTTATTGATTCACTTACCAGAATATACATTAATAAAAATAAGTCCTCATTGCAGCTTGAGAAGTATTTTGTGAAAGAAAGGGCACATTGTTAGAAGGACTTTAGAGCTAATTGGTATGATTGTAATGATTTCAAAAGGCTGTTTCACAAAATCATTAAGGCTAGAAATTAATCTTTGAGCGGTATTAGCTCAGAGACTTGCACTTTCTTCACACTTTGCAAGCACAACCAAGCTGCCATTAAGTTCAAGGTGCCCTCCATGATGCTTGATCAGAAAAGCAAATTCATTTAAGAGTTTTGTTTCAGCAGTATGTAGCTATAGACAGAATAGTACCCTGTCATGATTGGCAGAGTAAGTGGCTTCACAATGGATGTGCATCCACAAGGTGTCAGATGATTTGCAAGTCACAGCAGGGTTTAAGGTCACTCAGCTGACTTTGGTATTGTAGCAGTGTGTTTTTCTTTGACTTGAAACAGTTCTTCTGAAGCATTATTAAAATAAACATCCATGCCTTAGTTATGGATTTGGAGTACCTAGGACAAACAGTATTGCTTTGAATTCCTCTTCCATGTTAGCAGTTCTCATAACTTCTTACTTATCTGCCTCCTCAGATACATTTTAAGACCTGGTTGCAGCACCAATGTTTTACCTGTCTCTAACCAGTGCTACTTTATCCCCTTCTGTATACATTTCCTTAAAGATGCACAAGAGTTGATGCAGTACCTCTTTGCTTAGCAACTGCTAGAGAGATAGGCAGCTGTAGGAACTGATTCTCTAGATAGTGGCCTCATGCTATCTCCATTCCAGCAGGAAATTCTCTAGACTTCCCCTGTTGGTTTTTCTTCACTGGTAAACTAGAAATGTATTTGAAATAAAGATAAGTAGCTCTGTTAAATGGAATAAAGGCAGAGCAGAAGTAGAGAGAGGTGTGACACAGTCAGAATACCAGGCCAGGAAAATAACCTCTGAACAGCTGTAGAAGGGGAGGGCCATTTAATTTTTCTTGTAGATAGACACAATTATTAAGATTGTCTATTCTAAATTGATTTAGACATGTCCAAAAATCTATTTTAGTCCTTAACCACTAGTTCTATTTTTTTCCCTACTGTTACTGTAGGTATGCAATCCTATACTTTCCTTCCACGTGGGGACTTGCTCCCATCTGAAAGGAGCCATTGGATGGTCTGGGAGAGGCTTAGGAACTAAGGGACTTCTTTGAGCCACCCTCTTTTTTTGTCAATATCTTTCGACATTCATGGAAAAATGTGTTTATTTTCACTGTGCTTTCTGTAATCTGTGACAGTTGCATAATACTTGATCAAGAAAGATTTCTAAGCCTTTAGAAGTATGCATTTTGCCATATACAAGGTGCAGAACTACCAGTTATCACTGGTTTTGTTCTTCTATGCCATTTTTGTTAGCAAATATCACCCTTTTTCAAATATCATCCTTTTTTTTCTCCTGAATTCTTCACATTTAAAACTTCCTCCTGAATATCATGGCAGCCTGCTTAACAGGAAGTTCCAGATAGCAGTGAGAGTGACTTCGTATTTTGTTATCAGGGGATACAAAAGCTGAGACTGGGACTGATCTAAATTTCTCCATTTGCCCTTCCTTAGAACTGACTGTTGCAGAGGAAATTCCACAAATGGGAAGAACCAAGTTCACGTAGGCAGAATTAATCAAAATGTGCAAAATTAGTCTCCCATCCCACCAAATTTTGCCCCCAAGTTATCCTCATTAAAACAACAGGAAGCAAATATTCTTTGCGATTGACATGTGGCCCTGTGTGTTTGCAATTTGTCATATGCACTGGATTGACACTACTGTCGGGATCTTGAATAAGCACATACTTTTGCCTTTACATTTTTCTTGTAGTATTTCAAAATACAATCAAGTAATACTGACTGAATATAATAAAAATGACAGTTACATATTAATACAGATTAAATTAAAAAAATGAAAAATAGAGTCTAAAGACAGATTAAAATACAGATTAATCCTGCATAGTTGCCGAACACCGCAGTCATTGAACTGGCTCAGGTGTCCACCACTGCTGAACTAGTTGTCTGATAGACAGTAATGTGAAAAGGGCAGACTTAACAACAATCATAAAATAACCTTCTCACTGAGGAGCATCCTTTGTTACATAGTCAGTAAGCAGAAGGTTTGTCCTTGAAAGTAAAAAAAAGCTTGTGCTTTCTAAGTCTTTACAGTCCAATTTAAAGCTTTTGTACATTTTGCTAGTCTGCCGTGAGGTGAATTGGCTCATTCGTTGTTTGGATATAGGTCACACAGTCAGTGGGATTCTCTTTATAGGCCTCTCGTGGAACTGGATTGCTGTGGAATGGGCCTTACTCTATTCTGCAAGGTTCGAAAGCAGGGTACATGACCTCGATATCTGTCAGTAGGTTTGTGGGATCACTGCCATAGAATTCAAATATATCCTTGCATAATACCTTTAGTCTGATATTTTTTTTTCCTGGTTCTTCCATTTTTTAAGTTACAACAGAGAAGAATTTCACTAAGAATACCTCCTTTTTCCATTTTTTAAAACTGTGCACAGGTTTCTCAACTCATTCCTGATCAATGTGTCTACTGCTTGTAAGTTTTTCTTTAACGCAGGTGGAAACAAACACTTTCTTCAGTTGGTTTTAAGATACCAGTCCATACGGCAGAAAAACATGCATGCAAACTCTCCCGATGAGATAAAATCAAAATGTAGGACTGATATGTACATGTGATGATAAATTAGTAAAAGTCATCAAAAATGCATGCTGGCACAGAAACTACAGCACTTACTAAAAACACTAACTAAAATCCCATAACTTCTGTCTGACATTCACTCTTTTAAGAAATTACTATGCTATAGAACAATTTTTACATTTAGAAAAATAGATAAATTATAAATTA
The DNA here is from genome assembly GCF_964273445.1 of Streptopelia decaocto. NCBI lineage: Eukaryota > Metazoa > Chordata > Aves > Columbiformes > Columbidae > Streptopelia > Streptopelia decaocto. The sequence goes on from NC_138663.1 coordinate 126,806,938, forward strand.
GAATATAAAATTATAAATAGGATTTAAAAATTGTTATATTATTATTATATACATGTGTTATATTGTTAATTTCTCAGTATAAATTACATTTTTTTAGACAATGCCTGTCATTTGAAAATTCATCTGTGGTTCTAACATGAACTTTTTGACACAAAACAAATTTTATATCTTGCTTAGTACTTCCCACTGCCCTACAATTGCAGTTCTGATTATTTATGTGGATAATATTGTATAGATAGCTAATGTCATAATTCTCTTTGCTTTTCTTGGATGTATACTAAAAGCTCTCTCGTGAAAATTAATATGACACAAATACACTACCTGGATAATAATTTCTCTGAATTCTACATCTATAAAATGTGGAGCTAAGAAAAAGACGTGCCTTTTCTATGTTTCAACATACAACAAAGTTTCTTCTGGAAAAAAAATTATATTATTTTATATGATTTATGTAAGTCTTTAAACTCTTATCTGAAAGTTGAATTGTTCTCAGAGCAAATACTATCCTTCTGTTCCTTTGCTTTGGGTGCTCAATTTCTAAATATTAAATCTTGTTTTGTTTTTTTTTGTTTGTTTGTTTGTTTTCTGTAAGCCTACAGTTGCTATAAATCTACAGTTGTTCTGTGTAGTGTATAAATAGAAGCACTAGCTGTGCAGATTTATAAGATTCTCATACAATTGAGATGAATGTTAAATTTTGCCATCTTTTAATCTGATTCCATAGATCTTTATTCGGCATCCTACATGAGTAAGGACTGTTGGAGTAGACCCAATATATAATATATAGAGAATTACAATGTGCTATTAATCATAATTTTGTTTCTCACTAGCTCTAATTACAGTCATTATACTGTAGTGACATATTCATAATTACATAACCCGAGAAGGTTAGAGAAAATCTTCAAAAATCTGCAGGTGTCTCTGGTTTTGGATGTCCATTCTGATTTACCATGTGACTCAGTGTTTAGAAACTACCGAATATCTTTCAAACTTAATTTTGTCTCTTTGTGTATAAGCATTGCAACGGAGTGTTAAATTACGTATTTATGTGCTTTTTTAACAGAAGCTCTGCCTCATTCTTTCTGTGGTTCAGAAAAGCTGACAATCAGTGGAAAGAATCCCTTAGTCAACTAGAAGCAGCATGACCTGATGTGATGTTTCCTAGCATTTGAGTGTATGCTTGGCAAACACAAATACTCTTGCCATATATATCTTTATCTAAAAATAAGAACTTTTTCCATGTTCTTCAATATCTTATGATTGGCGTAAAGATTACTGAGCAGATTACTGATTTTAAAATTAACCTACATTAGCTCCAAATATGAGTTTTGAGAAGTAATTTTTGCTTACATATGTTATACTGTGCATAAAGCAAGTTTGGGGTGGTTTTTTTTGATTGTTTGTTTGTTTTCCAGATTGTAATCTGCTTCTGAACAAAATTTAATTAAATTTTATTTTTATAGTTCATTTTCATCCTGTGTTCAAATTTCCGTGTGTTGCACCATGCAATGCTGCAAATTGAAGACAACTCACTTCTTATTTTGGGAGGGAAATACGGTCATTTGTTTGAGTAAGGATGATAAGGGTGAAAGATTCCTATCTCAGAGCATGAAGATTTGTGTTTAGCGGGTTTGAGAGACTTACAAAGCTTGTTCAAATGGACAAAAATACTTCAAATTATGTGTCTGACATATATAAGTAGAAGAGTGCCTGGCAATTTAACTTCTACTGACTGTGGCCATGGTTCCAGTGGCTAGTACTTAGAGTTAAATTCTAATTTTTTGGAGTACGTTCATAAACAATAAGTTCATTGAAATAATTTGGGTCAGTTTGTAACAGAGTACTCAACATTAACAACCTTTTTCTAATAATTACTGAGTTCTATTATTGAACAATAGATTATTGATAAAGTGCTTTTCAGTCCTCTTTTTATAGAGAAATATTCATGCCTATAAAATGGTTACTCTTTGTTAAGTTTGCCAGGCTGTATGGAGTGATGAGGAGAATTCCATGGGAAAAGTAGAGTACTCAGGTTTCATACCAGTAAGCCTTTAAATACATGCGCTGTTTGGTTGTTTTGTTTTGTTTTTTTTTTCTTGAAATACAGGTTCTCATATTCCTATTCTCCTAGGTTATCTCCATCTAGCTATAGGATTATGTGTAGATAGTCATTTCAGGAAAACTAATAATAATTTCACTTTTTTTTGCTGGGATTTGAAGTTTAGGTCAAAAGTACTGACAGAGTGAACTGCTGACATTTTGATTTGAATTCACTTTAATAAGATATTTTGTCTAGAATGGCCTGGAAGAGGGCCATGATGGCTGATAGATTTTATTGTATAAAAAGCAATGAAGAGAGAATCCTTGATCCCTATCGTAAAAACCCCAACACAAACTGGAATTACTTAAAGGGAAGTGCTGCAACATCAGGAGGAAAGCTAAGTTACTAGTAACCAAAATAATAACATGAAGTGTGGGTGTGGAATTATTATTATTTAATTTTTAATTTAACTAGTGTTTTTAATTACTTTCAGCACTGGATGGACCTAAAATACAGTGCGTTTGTATTGTAAACTTGTGACAAACATCAGTAGACAGTATTGTGGCCATTTACTTTTCTATCTGATCTTCTAAAGTGTTTTTTAATTTATTTATATGAACTTATATTTTTTAACAATACAGTATAAAATTCACATTAACTTTGACCTTAATTACTTCTTTACTGGTAGAGGATGTTCTCATGTTTGCTTAAGGTATCTTCACACCCTTCTTCACTTGAGAGAGCTCCCACAACTGGACTTTGTGGGGTTATTCATTGTTTTTTTTCTCCCATCCCCTTAAAACAAGGAGAACAACACTTGGAATTTTGTGAACATTCAGAAACTTGTCAACTAAGTTTGAAACCTAAACAAATGGAATTGCTGTGACAAGAAGAGATATATTTGGCTTTCCTGCCTTGAACACTCTCCACAACAGTGGCTAATTTGGCCCTAGTGCAGTCAGTTTTGTAGTGATCTTTTTGCAGAAGAAACATTCAACAGAGTATCTGAGCAGAGGTAATTCTGATTCACTGAGCTGGCAAACAGGGATGCAATTTCAGTAGTTTTGTTTATGATGGAAAGAGAAAACTGTTTCTCAAGTCAAGTAATTTAACTGCTGTTGAACACTTTTATGTCTTAACCAGTCTTATTCTCTAACTAGTGTTTTTGCTATAAGCTGACTTGAATATTTTAGATATAACATTACATGAACAGGAAAAGAGCTTACAGTCTAGTTAGAAGTTACAATTTTTACAGAATTTTTAATAGTTTTCAAGGATGTGATCACTAGTCTTTTGACATTTAACAAAACTGACCAGAACTTAATTGTGGAATTTTTATTCTTTCATTTCAAAATTCTTTCTTATATGCTGCACAAATTTATTTTAATTTTGGAGATATTATAGGGGTTAGAAATATTCTCTGGTAGGGATAAAGACTGCTGCTGAAGGCATCATTACATTTTTAAAAGGAAAATGAACTTTATAGTCTGTCTATTATAGGTTGGTATAAGTCATGTGAATAAACACCAACTTCTTACAATTTCTAATAGAAAGTCATAGACGAGAAACTATAAAAGTGTAAACCACTTCATTTATTTTGAAGAAATTTAAAAACAAAGAAGTGGTTCAACAGCTTCTAAGATCTTAGAAGTATGGTGATGTTTAGTCCTTTCTCTGCTTCATCTCATTAGTGTGAAAAAAAGCCCAGTATAGTTAAATCATTCTATTAGGGCAGCCTAAAACTGCTTAAAACAACTGTAATCCACTCTCAAAATGAAAATTCCTGATATGCTCTTAATGAGAAACTGAGCATGATTTCAAAAATCTTTAGGGTAAAAACTATAGAGGTGGAGTTGGCTGCGTCTACCCCCTAGAGCAATCAGATGCGTTTTATGAAAGAGCCATGTGACAAGTGAAAGAGGGACCATAGCAGGCAATCAGTTTCACGTTATAGATAACCATAGCAGAGCAGAATTGAATTTGTAGAATAGTTGGCTGATTCTAATTACATTTATTTTTCATGATAAGTGCATGTCAGAACTGTGATGAGCTGCACTCATACAGTTAAATTTCTAGGCCTGGACCTGGATCTTAAACTCTGCCGTGATTCCACATGTTAGGTACAGAAATCCCCTTTACTCTTTCTGTAATAAAACTGATAAAATCCAGACATTTCTGCTGCAGCTTTTGAATCATTGCAACTGCCCAACTACATCTAGCTTTTGCCTTTTATTTATTTTTTTTAGAGTTTCCCAGGTAGCTATTGAAAGCACCAAGGGTAAGTTACTCAGTGCTGGATATGTAATGAGCTCAAGATATGGATGTCACATTTCTCACACACTGCAGGCAATGAATTCAGAGCTGTGTGCAACGGTGGTTGATCTAAGCTATGGCTATTGATAAATGGAAAGGCTTCTGGTAGGCAAGGTAACAGAAAGCACTTTGCTTCCCAAGCAGGCCAGCTGCTCACAAACAAGTGCTCCACGGGGAAAATAATTCAATTCATATAATCATCACTGGCTCAGGAGTGGAAATAAAAGAAGAGAACAAAGAGGTGATGAAAGTTAGAATTTGGAGGGATTGACAGGAGGTTGGGTGGCTTTGCTAGCAGCCACAAAGCATTGATGGCACTTGTACATTTGTCTTTTGCTTTATTCATAGTGTTATTAATTTTTAAAGAACCATTAATGTATTTCATTTATAGCAGTGAAATGTGCTGTCAAATTCATTCTGAATGTGTTTCCTATTGTTTTGTAGTTTTAACCTTGATCTACATGTTCACCACATATGGGTATAAATTTGGAAGTCATGAAGTTGTTGTCTAAGAAAAATGGCCCAAGAGTTAGTGAAGAAACTTTGCTCATAAGAAATGCTGTTTGTCTACCCTAGAAAAAAAACTCAGAGAAGGTGTAGAAAGAGAAGGATAAAGAAGGAAACTTGACATAAAAAAGCAAAACAGTCCAAGCAAAGACTATCGAAGAGAATGACAGCAGAATAAAATAGATGAAACCCTCGAGAGGTCCCTCCACACAGTTTGGAAAGCTAGGACACATAGAGACAATTTTTTGGATTTCCTGTGGTTTTATTCCACTACACAGAATTCAGATGTTTCTTGAATATTTTAAGGTTGTTTCCTTGACTTTGATTTTTTTATTTGTTTTCAATATCCCCATACAAAGTAAATATCAGGCCATATTTCTCAGCAAGAAATCTCTACAATTCATTCAGCTGGGCTTTTAATTTGATTGTCTACTTTAGACATGACTATTAATGTCTCTCATGGATGTTTTCAATAGGGCAAACATCATCAGTGACATTAAGGAAACCATAAATTATTAAATTTGAATGAATGCTGTCATACTGCAGAAAGAGGTAGCATAATTGAGTAGCTTGCACTCTTCTTTATGATATATTGCTTTGATATTTTTCCTAATTGGTATAAAAAAAGCTATTGGTGTCACGATACTATAGCCATAAGCTTATGCTGCAAGTCTTGAACACATGCTGTCAGCAAACTTCGACCAGCAGTCAGCAGGTATAGGGTAGGGCTGAAATCTGAGAGCAATAATGTGCTAAGAAAACTAAGAGCAATGGAGAGTTCTGCTTCCTTGTATATTGTGAAGTCATCAAGAGCTGGGAGCCATTATCCTGCATTGAAACAAGACACATATCATTGCTTCATGCATGTCATCTTGCCTTTTGTTGAATGGAAATGGCTTTCAGTTCATGTTTGGCTTTCTCAGCATAGCTAGCTTCTAGTTTAAACAAGAAAAAAGACAGGCTGATAACACTTGAAATGAAATGTGGAGACTGCAGAACTTGTGATCCTAGAACAGCTTGAGGTTGTTCTCTAAGATTGAGTTGATATCAGGGAAAATTTACATGCTTAGTTGCGTATTTAATTTATCTTCACCCATTTCAACTGCATACATCTTTTACTTTTCTGCTATTTTACCCTCTCTAAATGCTTATGATGAATTGGAAAACAATTGAGAATGGACCTTCAAAGGAATTAACAGAAGAAAAAAACTCGGACACTGCTAGGAGTCGTTACTTCCAAGTTTGCACTGAATGTTTGGTTCCTCTTTTACTGAGGCTAAGGTGAAACACTGAAGTGCCTTGAGATGGCTGCTAGAGAGTAGGCTAGAAAGTAGAAACACAGTAGAAAATAGCACTGCAGTCAGAACTGTTGACCCACTATGCAATATCAATATCTTACCTTATTTATATACTTCAGGATAGGTGTCACCCTGCACAGATGGACATGAAGTGGATTTTCCTAACCCCAGTTGGCTAAATGTTTTCTAGGGGATTGAATAATGAGATATGGAGAAAAAAACAGACTTTAAACTTGTATATGTCTGTGTGTACATGTGAGACTCCAGGTATCTGAGAGCTTTAATTTGCAAAGCAGTTCTCGTGAGTTTAGCTGTTCAGGAATAGTAGAGGTCAAAATTAAAAGTAACTTAACTACCTTCCCTATACTTTAGTACTCTTGACTGTTCTTGAAGAGTCTGATGCAAACAAACAAACAAACAAAAAACCACAAAACCCAATCCCAAACAAATTAAAAAATAATAAACCAAAATTACTCCAAAACAAACATTGTCCAGAATATTTCCCCACAGAAGTTATAATAGTCCCCTTATTCTGACTGCAGCTGTGGGTGTAGCAAAGAGTTTTGAATTGGAAGAAAATACCTGGGAATGTAATGAAATGCCTACTGAACAAGTGCTCTGCACATTTTACATTTGGTTTACTTACAAACTAAACATAGGAATGGAGAACAAAATTAATCTGAATAAAATACTGACTTTTTTTCCAAATTGTGATAAAACATGTTCATATTGGGGAAAAAAAAAATAAACTAAAATTTTTACTTTGCAACAAAATAAAATGAAAGAATGGTCTACCTTTGGAAAAAAAAAAGGCTGCATCTGTACTTCTTTAGTATGGCTTAAAAGCAACCATCCAGAGTTGGAGAACTCTACATCATACTTCTTTCTAATAGTATTTCAACACTCACCTTGCAATCTTCACTTTTCCTGTATACTTTTACAATGAGGCTGACATTATACTCTGAAATTATTTTTTGCTTAACTGGTCTTGAAGCTTTTCATTTTGTATAAATAAATTTGCTTTTATTTAGCTTCCGTTCTCAGTCAATAGAATTACTACATTGCTCATATAATTTTGAACTCTAAGCTCTACCTTAAACCTCTTTAAAAAACAATCATACTCCGAAGGCACCAGGGGAACCCACCCACTCGCTGGCTGGTTGCACAGCAGTGCTGGCTCATTATCTGCATTCAGCTGCCATTGAGGAGGTTATGTTTTGAGGAATCTGAACTCTTTCAGACTCATGAATCAGACAGAGAAGTGATTGAGGTGGATAGACTCATTGACACAGGCTTCTTCTGCATTCAACTTAGTTGGAATCTCATACCTTAGAGTTTGCTTTTTGGTATAAACAGATCATCTGGTTTGCAGCCAAGAACTGTGATCTTCTGTAGTATATATAGCCACATTTTTTTTTCTCATGAAATATAGATATTAACCTTGAAATGCTGATATTTGATATTTGAATTATTTCTTATGTCTTAAAAACAAGATCTCACAGTTAAAGGGATTTATGCCCTATTTGGTAGTCTGCTGTTGCTGTTAGATTAAATATCTAAGGTGAGAAATCTAATTCTCGCCTAAGTACTGAAAATGTGACCTATTTACAGCACTGTAGGGTGCATATGCCTCCCACTAAAGACAGTTGGGAATGGTTAGTGTTCAACACTTGATCTTGTGTCCCTCTGCTTGATTCCTGGAATATATCTTTAGACACATACAGTCTCACAAGCATAGCTTGACATAACTTGTTTTTTAGTATTGTTGTGATTGTAAAATAAAACAGTAAAAGTGAAGTACCTTGTTTTTACTTACCTTTATTGATATTGATTAAAGTGGTGTGGTTTTTTTGTTGTTGGTGGTTTTTGTTTGTTTGTTTTCAGAGGCTCAGTGAGTTCTAACAGTTATTTTGCTGATTACTCTGAGGGCAAATATTTCCCTGCATTCAGACATCTAATTAGGACATCATATACAAGAGTCTGCTGTTCAGGATAAACTGGACAGTTGGGTTTGTAGCTGAATGAGTACACATACACATCGTAAAATATTTTGAAAGAGTTTGTTACTCTTTTTCCTTTTTTTGAATGGCAGCTTGACATTCAGATAGTCTTTAAAATTAAGTGAAATTTTCCTTTTGACAAACTTTTTTTTTTTTTTTTGCATACTTAGGGTGTAAAGAGAAAATATATTTAAAATGATTGTTGTTCTGAAACCTGTTTCAGGGTTCTGTCAATACAACAAAGAGTTCAGAGAACACTGAAACAAATTTGACCATTAAAGTATTTTGCAATAAACATTTGCTGGGGATAAGAATTGCTATGGACTGCTAATGATCATATCTTGAAGAGCCGACTTAGAAATGTAGTTTTCTTCTTCTTACTTGGTAACAAAGTGTTGTTAAAAAATGCAGTTTGTCACCTTCTTCTGTATTTCTACTGCTGAGTTGAGTATCAGTTCCAGAAATATGTATTCAGGGATATCTATGATGACTAATATAACATTAGAAGCAAAGAAATGAGTTTACATAGGTTGAACTAAACTAACACATGTAGTAAACATATAATATGATACCACATGTGAGACATGATCAGAATGGTATAAATTTCACACTGGGGATTATAACAGAGTGTTTCTTCTTAATAAATATGAACAGTCAAATCAATATTGTACAGCTTGTTGTGCACGATTTGTAAAGGATGTTAGCTAAGATAAATTTCAGAAATTATCATTTCAGAGTACTTCTAAAGAAGTAGGGCAGAAGGCTGGAATCTATGCATAGCAATCTGTGCAGGTTTCAACTAGCTTTTAGAGTTCCTAAGTGATTTCTTTTAAACTGTCTGCCAAAACCTAGCCACTAGGGTGCAGATATGCAGCACAAACCACAGAGGGGAACACATGTAAACATATCTCACCACTTCAAAAGGTATTTTATTCTTTAAATGCTGCTAACATTTTGACAGTATTTCTAACTCTGAAGGTATTTTAGTTTTCAGAAACCAAAACCTTCAAGCTTTAATTCCACAAGTTAATATTTGAATAGGTTTCTATTGTATTCTGTATTTGTTAACAAATATAGTTTCTAGATACATCTAATTGATTTAATGATACTGAAAAGCTTTTAAAATATCTGGACTTAAAGAAAAGGCATGAAAGGTCAGGTGCATTGCATGTGACCTTGTAGTTAAAACTATAGGGTTACACATACAGTGTTACAAAGTCCTGGTTGAACCAGAACTGTTGTGTGTAACAGCATCAGGAAGAGGATGCTGTTGCAGTTTTATTGATAAAAGCAGGGCTGAGGACTTGTAAAATGGTTATTGGAAGTAAGAAATGGTATCTAGCAAAACTCCCGCCTACAGGCACAATTTTTCTCTGAATAACTGTTTCATACTTACAACTTTTACTTTTTGCTCATTAACACCAGAACAAAAGCATGCTCTTTATTTTATTATATTTAAGATGGGGACATTTTTATTTCTTGATAAAGAATCATTATTGGTGCTGTAGAAAATGAAATTAGACAGCCATTTGTGTGTTGAAAAACTCACAGATAGCAAGCACATTTTTGTCATTGTAATTTTATTTGAGGAAATAAATGCTGTCACTGATGCCCCGCACTACTTTCTTGCTTGTAAGAAGGAAGGCAACATTTCTAGTATAAATGGTGCAATTGGCTTGCACTGTGGATGTGAAATAACATGTCTGGCCTTGAGATAAGAATACATATGTTCCTCAAATACTAATCCTTTTCATCAGACTAGCATTCTCTTTTGCAGTATGTTATCCAAACTGTTCCATCTGCTTTTTCATCCTGCAACACATCAGTTGCTATCCTAATGCATTCTTACTCCTTCTCTTTCAAACAGTTTTCAGTTTGGTTTACAGAACAAATTTGCTGCAGTGCTCTTCTCAGCTCCAGCCCATGCACACTGAACCCAGAGAGATGCATGCCCGCTGTTCCATAGACAGCTGCCTTGATTGAACCTCTGGGTGCCAGGCAGTCCTGCATTTTTTCCTCACATGCTTCCTATGAGGCTTTCTGCCACCTTGTCTTGTCTTTTTAATGACATGTAGTATCTGAAGTGGGCAACATAAGAATTTTATAACTTTCCAAGACCCAGTAACACTGCACTTCAGGTGGCTAAAGAAATACCTGAAAAAGCCAAGGCATCTGCTTACATGTATTTTACTCCTAATGTCTTTTAGTCTTGCTGATTTGCGGACATAGCTTTTCTTAATTTGCCTTTAGCATCTTTGCTGTTTGCTGTTTACTTGTTCCTTGACTGGTCTGCTTTGATAACATACCTGTTCATTTCCCTTCCTGTGTCCTTGTGAACAATCATCCAAAGTTTTTTCAGGCTTAGATCCAGTAGTAATATCTATGGGTTTTTTTTGTTGTTGTTTGTTTGGGTTTTTTTTGTCTGTTTTGTTTGTGTGGGAGCTTTGTTTGGTTTTAGTTACGTGTTTGTTCGTTTGTTTGTTTTCATTTTTTCTTTTTTTTCTTTCTTTTTTTTTTTTTTTTTCTTTCTCTTTTCAGGGATTTCTGTTCACTCTAAATCCTGCTGAAAAGGTGAAGGAATCTCTTTTCACATAAGTTTGGTCTTAGTGAATATTTTTCATTCTGAGGTGTTCATATTTGAGCAATATCCAGTAAGTTAAGTAGTATGTAGTATGTAACTCATTTTTGCTGAGAACACTCTTTTATCATATCCATATATGAACAGTTTACTAGATTATACATATTTGGACTGTTAAAAACAACTACCCAGCTGAAAATTTATTTTCAAATAGCCAGGCATACAGCATAAACACTGTATCAGCTGTTGCCAAGAGAAAGACGTTTTGGTATCCAGATGAGGGAAATGCCTGTTAATGCATATGCAATTGCTTGATAATGGAACTAATGGAGTGATTAAGTGTTTAAGATGGGGTGCTGTATTGTGCAATCTTTTAGTATTGGCTTTGATTTTATATCTGTGTTCCCCTGTAGTTGGAGAGAAAATTGGAGTTCAAGATTTTCAACACCACTGGTTGTCCCAGACAAATCACTGACATGCCAGTGAAGTTGCAATTAGTCCCATGTGAGAACATAATCTAAACTGAATCAAAGCTACTCCCAAAAGTAAGCTATTGTAGGTTTTCTGGAGGCAGTGAAACAATCAAAATTGTAATCTAAATATACAATAATGAAGTCTGGGAACAGTCACGTAAAGGGTATACAAAAACTGTTTCAACTTTTAAGCTGATCTTTAGCTATTACAACATTGAAAAATACTTTGTAGAGAAAGTCGCATCATTCTCTGCCTCCTGCAAGGCATCTTTTGCTATGACAATCAGGTCCTGATACTGAATGAAAAATCAGATTATATCATTACAATGATGCCCATTTTCCTAATATGTAAACACATTTTTTCCTGCCTTCTTTTACGCTCTGATAAAAAGTAACAAACTGTTGCTATAAATGTCATAAATATATTTGGAATGAACTTCTGTTGAAAAAATGTTTTTGTTTTCATATTTTTTTTATTTTCACAAATAGTGTAAAATCATTCATTATTAGATCTTGTGTTCAATATTTTCTTTACAGTGCTGAAGGTTAAAAATAATAAATAATTTTTGAGTATCAAAATATAACAATCAGGTAACAGTTTTTCTTGATTTTTCAAGTCTTTGAGCTTTTCTGGTGGGGAGGCAAGATTTCCTTTGGATGTAGTTCCCAGTGAACTGAATATCAGTCAAGGATGTATCTATAACAGGGAGCAGCTGCAAAAAAAAACCCAAACCAAACAAAAGAAAGGAACCAATCAACCAACAAACCAAAAAACAAACAAACAAACAAAACCTCACAAAAGTTGGGGAAAGACATTAATGGAAAGATTTATTTCACCATGACTATCTAAATGCTTCTTGTTCACTAAATTAATATGTCCATTGCAGTTTAGTTTGGACAAGTTTAGATATAGTTTAGCCCAATTAATAAACCTGCTAAGTGCAGAATATGTTTCTAATGGGGAAGTTATTGTGAAAGAGCTCATGTACTTGTCATTCACCCCCTCCAATCTTTCTGTAACACCCTTGTGTGGCTACAGACTTTATACATACAAATCCTGACAAACTCTGTATGATAAGCCAGTGTAAAAGAGTTACTCTCCTCTTTTATCCTTTCATAGTCTTGAATGCATCTATAGGGAAGATATATGCATACTCAGCAACTGTATTGGCATATGTAGAAATAATCTACATTTTTTAACATTTCAAATTTTCTACATTTTTCAAAATTGTGAAATTAAAATTGCTAATCTGATTGTGATATTTCAATGTTCGAATTCCAATCCTCATAATGAATTTTCAAGAATCTAAAAAAAAGACGCCACCTCAATTAGACAAAACTAGCTACAGTTAAGCTTTGTGATAGAGTAATATTTTCCTTTTATTTATTTTCCCTCACTGCACTTCAGTTTTTCTCAGAGGTATAAATTGGAATAATCTCAGTAAATGATTTTTCACTGCTCTTTGATGTAAGTTTGCTTGCTTGCTTTTATTATAGATTCCTTTTAATCTGTCTCTCTATACATATACCTTCCTCCGTGCTATTTCTTTTTTTTATAAATTGTGTTGACGTTTGTTATGAAATGCCTTGTGCAGTGATTTCTCTAGCAGAATATGTGACTTTCTGTTTCCTTAGGTTGTTTAGATTTGCATATTGTTCTATCTTGATTCTAAATTAATTTCAAATCCTTACTCTATGTTTGTTTTCATGTTGTTTCTTTCAAGTCTTTCCCTCTGATCATGTTGCAGTTATATGTTACTGACTTATTTATTGACTTGTTTATTTATTTTCTAAATGAGAATTTTTTTCGCCGCTGTTTAGGATCTAAATAGTTAAAAGGATCATCCAGTTAAAAGCAGCCATAGCATACCTGACAGGGACAGGACAATATTTCATTTACATAAATACCTAAAACAACAAAATCTATGTAAGTATTACATCCACTTGGAGTAGATTTTAGCTGAGTGACCTTAGAGCTCAGAACTATTACAGCTCAAAGCATTTGTTAGTGTGTCTACAATGTCACACCTTGTTTCTTGGGAAGACACTCCAGTGTTTTTCATCTTAGCTTGAGCAAAGCATGAGTCAAATTTTATGATTTCACTATGATTATTTATGCTGTAGTTCAGTGGTCTCTTTCATGTACAATACCATCAAAAGAAAGTTAAACATTTCTCTCTTTTACACTAATCTGGTTTCTTGTGGCTCTGCAAAGAGAATTATCTTGCAGAACCAGAGTTGAATTTTATCTTTTAAAAATAACTAGATTTCTAAATTCAACTTAAACTGATTTCCTCATCTAGTTAATCCTTATTTAGTTGTCCGATTAATGCTTTTACTTGCAGAAAAGAAGAAACAATACCATACAGTGCAACAGCGAGGTAAAAAGAATCAGAGGGAGAGTTAGTTCCCCTTCAAACCTGTCAATGTCATGTTTAAAGACTTTCTATATTACAGACATGTTGTCAGGCAGACATTCCTGCTTCACGGTGCCCTGCCAGAGTTATTTGGATCCATGCACTGGCTATAACTACCATCAGGGATTTTAGTAGGTTGTCTTAATGTAAATAAGTAATATAAAAGCTCACTGTTGTGATTCATATGTTGAAAAATTCATCCCAGATAGTCCTGTTCCAGAGTCTGTATGCTTTTTTAATGTGCTCCCAAATTGCAGATTTTAAGTGAAATGGACCCTCCATTCACCTCCACACCTCCACCCCTTTCAACCCAGGAGCATTTGAGCAAGTAGCCATTGTGGGCGTGAGGCCCTTGGACAGCTAGCTCCATCATATCTACAGCAGAAACTAGGGAGGGAACTGTAGCTCAGTCTGTCAGTCACTAGTTTACAAAAAAATCAAAGTTACCATAAACAGTCAGTTGATATTTTCACCATTCAAGAAAGAAAATATAATCAATCGCCAATGAATTCAGAAATGGTGATTTAAGACAGAGTCACAAAAGAACTGTTGCAAGGTTTTGGGCTTTGTAACAAGTCAAAGTTGTTACCTTTGAAGGCTGATGCAACCCAAAAGCTAAATATCTCACTAGAAAGCTAAATACCTCACCGGGAATCTGAACATTTAACTCTGAATTCTGTATTTAGATTGATGGTTAAAATACCCACACTTGAGTTTTCTCAGAAGGAACATCTCTCTTTTAGAAAATTTACTTATGAGTTCCAGCATAATTCTTCAAATCTCTCTATCTTGGCTTCATAGATTTTTAATGCAACTCCTCATACTATGAAAAATACCTTGTTTCTAAAAGATATCATGTGTTATCATGCCTTTAGTAGCTTAAAATGGAATTTAAAATTGCTTGGATAGGGGGTGCTGGAGCTAATTTATGCTCAGAAATCAAGAAATAAATGAAAATTCTGGGTGCCAGAGCTGATATGCTGAATTCTGCCATGCAACCATTAACCTAGCAGCTGAGACATCTATGAGAAGTTGTTTCAGTGTTTGATACAGAGTTATTTGTATTGTATAAACCCTAGCAAAAGCCTCAAGAGAAAATGTAAATGAGTTGCATTGGGGTCCTTATATTTTAATGAGTTCTCCTATGCCACATACTGAATAATCATCTTCAGAATTTCTGATACTAAGAAGCTGAACAGTATGGGTCAAGTGCTGAGTCCTGCATTTGGGTCACAACAACCCCATGCAATGCTACAGGTTTGGGGAAGAGTGGATGGAAACCTGCCTGGCAGAAAAGGATTTGGGAGGGGTGTTGATCAATACCCAGCTGAATATGAGCCAGCAGTGTGCCCAGGTGGCCAACAAGGCCAACAGCATCCTGGCATGCATCAAGAATAATGTGGCCCGCAGGACTACGGAAGTCTCACTGGTGAGGTCCCATCTTGAGTCTTGCATTCAGTTTTGGGCCTCTCACTACAAGAAAGATATTGAGGTGCTGGAGAAGTGTTTGAAGCACAAGTCTGATGAGAAGCAGCTGAGGGAACTGGGGCTGTTTAGCCTGGAGAACAGGAGGCTGAAGGGAGACCTCAGTCTCTACAACTACCTGAAAGGATGTTGTAGCATGGAGAGTGTTGGTCCCTTCTCCCAAGTACCAAGTGATAGGATGAGAGGAAATGTCCTCAAGTTGCACCAGGGGAGGTTTAGATTGGATATTAAGAAAAAAATTATTCACAGAAAAGGTTGTCAGGCATCAGGCTGCTGAGGGAAGTGGTTGATTCACCATACCTGAAGGTGTTTAAAAGGGAAGCCTGAGTTATTCAGCATCAGATGGGCCTCCAATCAGGACATGTCACAAAGCATTGTGCAGATCTTTCCTGTGAGAGGTTCACCAGCATTGTAGTCTTGAGAGCTTTTATGTGGTGTTCTTAGAAGTAAGCAACTCTATTAATCATTTCTACTGTCAAACAAATGGATGGCATTTGAAAATATTCTGATTTATTTCAAGATAAGATGAGACATGGAGGTAGCTTAATCACCAGGTGCTAAGTGGGAGTTACATCCAGGCTTTTCTGTCACAAGCAATGCACTGAAGTTCATCCAGCAACCAAGTGGTGCATGCAGCACAGAACAGGCTGCACCTACTCAAGTCAACTGTAAGCTGGATCCTTAAATCCTCTATGTACAAGAATCTTCCAGTTAGGACCACTGCTAATATGTTCTGTTGACAGATAATATGTTACCCAAAGAAGGTGGGAATATATCAGTACAACTCTCAAAGTGGATTGCTTTCTGTTCTAGTGAGTACTAGTTAGTGTTAAATGGTAATGAAATATCAGTACAATATTTTAATATACAAATACTGGGGAATATTCTGGGTTACAAGTTAAAAAGAGAAAAGTGAACTGGGAAATGTCTAATCAATTGATACAATACTCTGCCTGTAACTGTCATCTCTTTGAGTCAAGTAAAACTCAGTAACTCTAATGACTGACGTATCTGACTTAGCTAATCATCAACAAGAACATTATGATTTTTATTAATGCCACTTCACAGTTTTCATAAATCAAACAGATCTCAAGACAAACTGGTTTAAAATCAAAGGTTATTAGTTATATCCCTTTTTAGATTGTTTCTTGCATATATTGTCAGAAGCACTCAAAGCTTTGAAAGCTTCACATTTATGTTACCAAAGAACTATGTGAAGTTAAGGTCTAAAGAAATTTCAGGTGTTTATCTTCGGATTACCCCTGAGAAGGCAGCAGTATAAGTATCTGTATTATGTCACAGTATTACATTATATGTCAAATCTAAACAAGGATTTTTTTTAAAATTTTCTTTTACTTTTAGTTGATATTAAACTCTGTAAGAATGTTTAGTGTTAAAGTTTTGCTACACAAAATATGTGTTCACTAAAAAAGGGAGTTGTCTTAATCCACTTCAGTTATTTTAAATATGAACACACCTATTCTAGTAATAATTCTAACCTGAATTTTGTGTTTACTTTGTATGCTAAAAGGAGAGGTAAGCACAGAAAGCTTATTTACTGTGCTTTATAAATAACTACAGATGAAAAATACTTCAGCTGCAGAGAGACTTTGGTTAAAAACAACTTTTGGATTGTGTCTGGTTCAAATCCCTGCTCAAAGCAGAAACAGCTTAGTCCAGGTTGCTCAGACCTTTTGCATCTGGGTACTTGTAATTCCTTATGCTGCTGCTTCTTTGTCTTACAAGCTTTTGTTACTTGCATGTCTCCTACATGCAGGTACATGTGGTCCTGTTGCTCACATACTTATGTAAAATGCTCATATTTTGTCTGACTACACCATCACAGTGTTGCAGAAAACTTACACACTGATGTTTAGTTTATCTGTATT
The DNA here is from genome assembly GCF_964273445.1 of Streptopelia decaocto. Lineage (NCBI taxonomy): Eukaryota > Metazoa > Chordata > Aves > Columbiformes > Columbidae > Streptopelia > Streptopelia decaocto. The sequence goes on from NC_138663.1 coordinate 126,823,939, forward strand.
TGGATTCAAGGCAAACTAATATTATCTATATCCTGATAAGTAATTTTATAGTTCATAGAAATTGTGAGCCTCTGCTTTCTCTATAGGGCCTTGTTCAATCAAAAATCTAATATCTCCAAAGCTGGAGTTTCCATAACCTCTCTGGAAAACTGTGCCAGTGTTTGATCTCCCTCATGGTGAAAAAGTTCTTCCTAATACCTGTTCATTATCTCTTGTGTTTTTACTCCAAAGGCCTGCTAAACTCCAAGATGAGTGTAATCTTGTATTCATAGTTAAATAACACCTGGAAACAGAACCCCAAAAATGTGGCCTGTGTTTACAAAGAATAGACTCTACCACTGGTACCACACTATGTTATTTGCTCTGTTGTATGCTTATTCATACAATCACCAAAAAAAAAAAAAAAAAAAGGGTGAACAGTTTCTGAATGGTTTACAGTTATTCAGGGCAGAACACAAATCCATCAGTAAGGAGATGCAGCAGGATGTTGAGTGGATGGGCCATAGGCTGCAGGTCAAATCCCATGTCAGTAAACACAAAGTAACACTTGTGAACAAAATTACCCTATGAATTTGCTTTGATAGACTCCAAATTAGCTATTAGCACTCAGGAAAATTATCTCAGTTGGCGGTGATAAATTCTCTGAAAACGTGAACTCAACATTCAACTACCAGTAAGGAAAAAAAAAAATCAATAAATTGAGAAGATAGGAGGGGAAGAACAGAGTACAAAATATGAACAGCAAAATGTCTCTCTGAAAGTCTATGCCGTGCCTGTACTTTTGATGTTGATGGTACTACAGTTTATGCTGCCCACTGAAAAAAAAAAAAACAACAAAACAAACAACCAACAAACAACATAATGGGCAGGGAAACTAACAAAAGAGGAAGATAAATGTATAGAATCATTTCACTACTAATGGGATTAAGTAAACCATTTCTATTAGACAATAACACAAACCAATGGAGACTACTAGTTACCAGTGCAAAAGACAGAGCAGTGAGAATGCTGCTAGGCTGAGAGCTCAATAATGGTCCCCAGTTGTGTGTACTGTGTGAATTTGTTTGTTTGATTTTGGTTTTGTTTTTAGTTTCTGTGTATCTTGGCTAATATTTTTTTTCCTCTTCCCTTTGTTGCTGAAGGCAAAGTTTATGAGGAAGAGCCAAAAGAGGGAAAAAATAGATGGGAAAGGGGTTCACATGAATGGAGAGGAGGCTCATTTCTCAGCAGTGAAGAAGGGGAGATACTCCTTTGGCTGGTAAGGTGAGCACATGCTGTGTGTGCACAGACTTATTAAGATGGTAAGTACAGTCATATTGTATGAGGAAATTTTTAAGCAGGTGCAGTTGGGGTACAGATGAGGAGGCAGCCATACTACAGTAGGCAGAGGTATAGGCAGTAGCAGAGGCAGAAAATATCCTAGTAAATCTTGGGGGAAACAGATGGACCAAGAAGGGGAAAACTCAGGAGTAAGAAGAAAAAAAGGGGAAAATAGTTAAACACAGCGTTAAAATATCTATTGACGAGGTGTGAGGATGCAGACTAGCAAGACAGAATGTCCAAGATGCTCTAGTAGTAAGGAAGATGGTGATTCTTCCTCTTCCTTCCTTCACTCCTTCTCCTTCTGCATGTTTGATGATAGCAGTGTCCACACATGCAGTTGAAGGCTCAGCCCTTCATGTGGTCCTGAAAGGAGAAGCAAGCTTTTTTCTTTTTTTTCAGGAGCCAGACTGCATAATTCTTCCTGGGTTTCAGGAAATAATTTCACAAAGGACTTGGTCAGCTCTTCTCAGGGAAATAACAAGGCAGTTTTCTCCCTTACTGCTCAGTTTTGGTTAGGTAGATAGACCTCCTGTTTAACCTCAGACAATAATTTTATGTTGGTTAGTGAAGAGCTTGAAATGCAACAAGGACTGCCTTCAGGACATTGACTAAACAGATTGAACATGACAATTTCAGTATTTTAACTTGTCTGGAAAAATCAGTCTGATATAAATGAAATAGAAATCCTTTTCTAGACCTGCCTTTGGCAGCTGGAGGTCATCCTGAAAGTGAACTAAAACTATGATTCATGGCAGTGGAAACTAAATGACCAATGTAACTTGAAACTGGTTGCAAATAACCCAACAAATATTGTGACAAGTTTTCCAGTCTGCACACAATAGTCAGGGATGACGGGTGGCAATTACAGAAACATGGTGGGACAGTTCACATGACTGGAATGTGGTCATGGATGGCTATGCCCTTTTCAGAAAAGACAGGCCGGCCAGGCGTGGTGATGGAGTTGCTCTCTATGTGAGAGAGCAACTACAATGTACTAAATTCTGCCCAGGAGTGGATGACGAGCGAGTTGAGAGTGTATGGGTCAGGATCAAGGGACAGGCTGGCAGGGGTGACACTGTTGTGGGCGTCTGTTACAGGCCACCAGATCAGGCTGAGGAAGTTGATGAGGCCTTCTATGGGCAGCTGAGAGTGGCCTCACAGTCACAGGCCATGGTTGTTGTGGGGGATTTTAACTTCCCTGATGTTTGCTGGAAGGACCATTCAGCCAGCCAACCACAGTCCAGGAGGCTCCTCCAGTGCATTGATGATAACTTCCTCATGCAGATGGTGGAGGAGCTGACTAGGAGAGGTGCACTGCTGGATCTCATCCTCACTAACAAGGAGGGTCTGGTCGAAGCAGTAAAGGTTGAGGGCTGCCTGAGTTGCAGTGACCACGAGATGGTGGAGTTCAGCACCTCATGTGGAAGGAACAGAATAGCAAGTAGAATTGCAACCCTGGACTTAAGCAGGGCTAACTTTGGCCTTTTCAAGCAATTGCTGGGGGAAATCCCATGGGCAAGACTGCTTGAAGGTAAAGGGGCCCAAGATAGCTGGGTGGCATTCAGGGATTGCTTCTTCCATGCTCAGGATCAGAGCATCCCCACACATAGGAAGTCAAGGAAGGGAGCCAGGAGGCCTGCATGGTTGAATAGGGATCTGTTGGGTATGCTCAAGCAGAAGAGGAGAGTTTACAGGTCATGGAAGCAGGGGCTGGCCACTTGGGAAGAATATAAGGCTGCTGTTAGAGGATGTAGGAAGGCAGCTAGGATAGCCAAAGCCTCCTTAGAATTACAGCTGGCGAGAGGGGTCAAGGACAGCAAAAAGAACTTTTTCAAATACATAGCAGATAAAACTAATACCAGAGGCAATGTAGGCCCACTGATGAATGGGGTGGGTGCGCTGGTGGCAGAAGATACAGAGAAGGCAGAATTACTGAATGCCTTCTTTGTCTCTGTCTACTCTGCCGGAGGCTGTCCTGAGGAGCCCTGTACCCCTGAGACCCCGGATGAAGCCAGGTCAATGGAGGAGTTTGCTTTAGTCAATGAGGACTGGGTTAGGGAGCAATTAAATAGTCTGGACATCCATAAATCCATGGGTCCAGATGGGATGCATCCACGGGTGCTGAGGGAGCTGGCTGAAGTCATTGCTGGACCGCTCTCCATCATCTTTGCCAAGTCTTGGGAAACAGGAGAGGTGCCTGAGGATTGGAGGAAAGCAAATGTCACTCCAGTCTTCAAAAAGGGCAAGAAGGAGGACCCGGGTAATTATAGACCGGTCAGCCTCACCTCTGTCCCTGGGAAAGTAATGGAACAGCTTGTCCTTGGTGCCATCTCAAGGCATATCAAGGATAAGAGGGTTATTAGGGGCAGTCAGCATGGCTTTACCAAGGGTAGGTCATGCTTGACCAACCTCATTGACTTTTATGAGAATGTAACAAGGTGGATGGACGATGGCAGAGTGGTGGATGTGGTCTACCTTTACTTCAGTAAAGCCTTTGACACAGTCTCCCACAGCATCCTCACAGCTAAGTTGAGGAGGTGTGGTCTGGATAATAGAGTAGTGAGGTGGGTTGCAAACTGGCTTAAGGAGAGAAGCCAGAGAGTGGTAGTCAATGGTGCGGAGTCTAGTTGGAGGCCAGTATCTAGTGGAGTGCCTCAGGGGTCAGTACTGGAACCGGTATTATTCAATATATTCATTAACGATTTAGACGAGGGAATAGAGTGTACTATCAGCAAGTTTGCTGATGACACTAAGCTGGGAGGAGTGGCTGACACGCCAGAAGGCTGTGCTGCCATCCAGCGAGACCTGGGCAAGCTGGAGAGTTGGGCGGGGAATAACCTAATGAAATTTAATGAGGGAAAGTGTAGAGTCCTGCATCTGGGCAGGAACAACCCCAGGTTCCAGTATAGGTTGGGAGATTACATATTAGAGAGCAGTGTAGGGGAAAGGGACCTGGGGGTCCTGGTGGACAACAGGATGACCATGAGCCAGCACTGTGCCCTTGTGGCCAGGAAGGCCAATGGCATCCTGGGGTGTATTAGAAGGGGGGTGGTTAGTAGATCGAGAGAGGTCCTCCTTCCCCTCTACTCCGCCCTGGTGAGGCCACATCTGGAAGATTGTGTCCAGTTCTGGGCCCCTCAGTTCAAGAAGGACAGGGAACTGCTGGAGAGGGTCCAGCGTAGGGCAACAAAGATGATTAAGGGAGTGGAGCACCTCCCTTATGAAGAAAGGCTGAGGGAGCTGGTCTCTTTAGTTTGGAGAAGAGGAGACTGAGGGATGACCTTATTAATGTTTATAAATATATAAAGGGTGAGTGCCATGGGGATGGAGCCAGGCTCTTCTCGGTGGCAAACAATGATAGGACAAGGGGTAAAGGGATCAGGCTGGAACACAAGAGGTTCCACTTAAATTTGAGAAGAAACTTCTTCTCAGTAAGGGTGACAGAGCACTGGAACAGGCTGCCCAGGGAGGTTGTGGAGTCTCCTTCTCTGGAGACATTCAAAACCTGCCTGGACATGTTCCTGTGTGACCTCACCTAGGCATTCCTGCTCCAGCAGGGGGATTGGACTAGATGATCTTTTGAGGTCCCTTCCAATCCCAAACATACTGTGATACTGTGACTGTTTCCTTGTAATGTAACAAGATGGAAGATTTTCCAGATGTAGTATCAGGATTTATTTAATTACACAGAGAAAGAAGGATACCAGGAGTTAGTATTACTACTTCAGAGCATAATTGCAGCCTATGGCATTGCGTATGCTTCATTTATTGATTAAAGCACACTCTTCTAAAAAGTACGATTCCGACTTGATAGAGTAGAAGAATAGTGCAATCAGGTAAGGGGATAGTTTTGTACAAAAGAAACTACTCTCTGCAGCTTAATCCTCACTTCCATAAAAAAGTATTGAACACTCAAACCCCTTCAACCCCTTTCTCAAGAAAAACAGTAAGCATTTTGTTCCATATAATGCAAATGACTTCCAAAAGTCTTTCCTTCCTTATTCCCTTTTTCTCAATACTGTCAATCAGAACATGAAATATAACAGAATCACTTAAAAAACCTGTGGAGCTTAACCCTGATTTCACTTAACATGATGAAATAAAACCAGTGTGATTTTTGTAGAGAGATGCTTGATACACGTTTGCTGAAAAGTAGTACAAACCCTATAAATTCTTACAGTAATTTCCAGCTTTTGAAAATTATTTTTTTTCCATTCATAAGGAAGGAAAAGTTGAGGATAGACTTTTAAAAAAACTTTATGTCAGAGCTTAGCAAAATCTGAATTACTCCTTAAAATCACTTATGCTATTGATATACTATTCAAACAATAGCATTTTGACAAGTGCTGATTGCTATAATGGTCTTTTCACAGAATAGCTATGTTATTACATACTAATAATTATGATGATTGAGGTTCTTAAAAATTAATAGTAAAAAACACTAAAAAAATAATTTGAGTTCATTGAAATAAATGAGATTAACAATAATTCAAAAGTCTTTGAGTTTTCTCTCCTTTTAGCAACTGTTCTGTAAGTCTAAGATGTTTCATATAACCCTTAAAACTAATACTGTGCATGAACTGTTCATGGGTTATTTTTATTGATGTTCAGAAAAAGTTTAAACTCTAAAATTCAGTCAGAATGTCAGAGAAAGAGGTGTTTGGAAACATGGTGTTGTGAATGCTCTGTTTTATTAGTTGTGAAAACACACTTAATGAATATTTCTCTTGGGTATCGTTTGCTGTAGTTATATGTCAGAGTACGGCTCTATAAAATAAATTATTTAAGAGGAGTTAGTTATTTCTTATAATAAAGATAGTAAACAAATATAATGAGTTCATAATTCTGTGTGTAACATGAAATATAGCTCACTAAAAATGTTATGGATAACCTTTTCTAGCTGTGGATCTATCTCTAGCAAGCCAAGAGTGTGTAATATGTTCTTTAGACCTGGTTTTGTATGTGTTTCAAATTAAAGCTATTTTCCCACAGTGCACATGAAAAGACAGGTATTTACTCTAAGACTGTGTGAAGAAGCAGGTCCACTGTGTTTTGTTATATATATATACATATAAATTACAGAAATATACACATATATACATATATGTCATCTAGGAAGATTAAGCAAGCCAAAAATACTACAATGTTATGCTATTTATGAGGCACAGCAGTAAGAATTTGTGTGGATTTAACTTCGATCTCTATTTCTAGTTTAATCTGGAGTTGGCTTTCATATGTATTCTTGCTCTCAGTACATATTGTGGTGTAGTGTTTTAGTATTCTTATCGGTAGGGCTGGGGTGGAGAACAGATAAATAGTCGTGCCAGGTGAGAAGGGAGAAAATGCTTCTCAGGGCTTCCATCTTGAATTAGACACAGAACAAGAGACTGAGATGTAGAATAAAAGGAGGCTGAACAGATTGCTTTCCCTTGTCAGTAAATATCAGTGAAACCTACTAGCGAAATACATACTTTGGTTCCCTCTCCTGCAGATTACTCGGTTAGCTCATGGTGGAGTTTGCCTAAGACTTCACTGATGATCTATCAGGAGATGCTGGAACTTGTATGGCAGAAAATGGTGAAAAACAGCATGTGGTGGTATGAAAACAGTGAAAAACAGCATGTGGTGGTGCATTTAAGGTTCTGTCATAATATTAAAAAAAAAAAAAAAAAAAAAAAAAAAAAAAAAAGGAAGCCTAAATTAAGTTTGGAAAGGGTTCATGATAAAAGTATTTTTTTAAAGTAATTTGTTATGCAATTTTATTTTTTTAAGACAAGGCTTTTTATATTGTTTAAAACAGGATGATGAACTTTGCATTTCATTTAGGCTCCCTGGATACATTAGTTCATATATAGGCATTTAAAAAACGCTAAATTGAAATATTATGAAAAATGGTATGGAAAAAGTGAGTATTCCAGCAAACAATTTTCTGTAATTCAAATAAGCCAAATTTTATAATTATGTGTTGATCTAAAACAACTTTTCCCTTCATCTTGTAATAAGACTCTCACTTTATAGTCTAATTGGAAAATAAATTCACCTGAAAAATTGCAAGAGAATTTTCTATCAACTGAAAAATAGGGTGGTTAACTGGGCTGTCCTGGTAAACCTAGAGAGAGCTCTATAATCAGGTCCAGTTTGAAGGCACAGTTCTTTTATGTCTGCAGTGTTTACCCTTCATTTGATACCATAAGAGTGTACCATGTTCTGGTTTGGGATAAAACCAGGTCACATAACATCCAGTGAAATCAGGAATTTTAGTTGCTGCAGCATGTAGATATGAAACCTCAAAAACAATCCCAACAGCTCTCCTTTTCCTTGCAATTACCATACTCTAACATTAGTGACAGAAACACATTAGAATAGTTAACGCCCACTTTCTCACCAGTAAATTGAATAAAACTACACATCAGAAGGAACCACAGATTTTTCACCAGTCAATTAATGGATTGAAAATATCTAATTTATCAGGCATAACAAGACTGCACCTTCAGGTATAAAAAATAGCCTTCACACTTTTTTCCCTGGTAGTCTCATACATTTCCTTTAAATTTTCTCTCATTTATGTATTTTTAATGTAGGTTCTCAAATGACTAATCAGCTGAGAGCAGTCCTAAAACCAAACAGATTTGTTTAACCTTTATCACTTGAATGTTACAATAGCTAGAGATCTAATGATGTTTGATTTGGCTTTATCACCTTAAAAACTGGACATGTTGATGATGCCTAACCATTGCCATGACAATTCATAGCACATCAGGAGACCAAGGTATTATATTAACTGTTTGATACTGTGCACAAAAGAACAATCTGTGTTAGGCAACAATATTACCAACTGTTTTGTCTTTGATAGTGATCAGAGGTGGATGCCTCAAAGGATATGTGAGAATTCAGGACTGAAGTGTTACAGAATATCTTTCTGTTTCCAGAAATCTGTTGATTAGGAAGTTTGCCTAAAGGACAGGTGTCTATTATTAAAACTGAAAAAAAAAAAAAGTAAACAAAAACCCCATTAAAAAAAATCTACTTCCAAAATATCTATGTGTGTCCTTCCATTCATCGCTGATGGGATGTGGTGTAAACAATAATGTGAAGAAAAGCTGAACTCGCTCTTACTTTTTTGAGGAAGCAGATTCCTCTATGCTGGATTTTTACTTTTGAAGGGAATGCCATCTCAGGGGAACATGTGTGATTTCACTTGACATTAAATTAGAAGTATTCTTTTGTTGGATTTGATATTATTGTTCTTTGTCTGATACATGTGTGTGGTTTTGTGTTTTGTTTGTCTTAGTTTGGGATGTTGTTTCCCTCTTCTTCCTCTACACTCAGCTGAAATAATCTGGACTATACATTCCATCCAGACACATAGGACTTTAAAATCTGCTTCTAACCCAGCTACTGAGTCGTCCTCCAGTAGAAAAACAGGTTTATATAACCAATGAACACAAAACTATTTAAGTGGGTACAGAACTATCAAGATCACATCAAATGTTATTTTCTGCTAAAATTCAGCCATACTCCAAATGACATCAGTTTCTGAATAAGCTGGCAGGTACAGCGTAAATGGGAAAACTAGATTTTTTTCTACCTAAATTTACTTAAAACCAATTCAGAATATTGACCTGTAGAAACACTTATGGAAATAGAAGAATTGTGTCTAGGCATCAAAATTATGAAAATAAGAAGCTTTTGCAAGTGTGACATACATATCATGAAAATGTATTACAAAGCTTTGCACAGAATGCAATCTATTAAAAACAAAACAAAAAAATCTCAGAGCTGCCAAGTTTAATATCAAATACATCAATCTGTTTAAAAATCAATGAGTTTGAATACAATTCATGAAAACAATTAGGTAATATTTTTTTTCTCTCTGCTCAGAATGCTATCTGAAGATGTGACAGAATAATTGGAAGTTACCAATTTGCTGTATATTATCTAGTACGCTAGAAATTTATGTCACAATTTACATTTAAATGTATGTAGAAATTAAGATTCATTTAAAACCTGTGGTTTGGTTATGTAGCTGTACTTCATAGTGGCTTTCCTCTACTACCTGTGAAGACCAAAGGCTTTTAGAAGTGTTAGCAATAACATGCTCAATGTATGTTACTGCAGGCCTAGCAATTACTATTACATATATATTAATTACATCATGTGTAGCATATGTGAATGATGGATAGAAACATCATAATAAGACAGTTCTGTTCTATGTTTCTTATTTAGAGAAAATGGGGAAATCTAAGATAAGACCTTAGATATGCTTTTGCTACATTGTCCCTTTTGGTTATTGATGGAAGTAATATTATTAATGAAATACATCTTTTTGTGTGAGAGAGAGGTCAGATTAGACTCTGTATTTCTCATTTTTTGAGATACAACCTATTTAAAATGCAAATAGAAGTTGATATACCATCCTGCTGTTTTTTTAAGAAAATGATAGATCTTGGACAGCTGCAAGAATTCTGGTAGAACCAGAAATGGCTGCCTTGTAAAAATATACTGCTCCCTGTGAGGCAGTAACTCCTGATCCTAGTGACTTCAGGCTGCATTGTGCAGTGGTGTGTAACTTCATCTTGCCTGAAACAGTGACTCCCAGGTCAACCACACTGCTTGAAGGAACTCTATAGGAGCTGAGAGCAGCAGTAAGGCCAGGAGCAGATGTCTGACTAGGGCTTGCCCCTCTGTGAGATAACCTCTCTTGGCTCCCCTGAGTTCAAAGCTCTGCAGGAACTGCTGCCTTACCAGAGAGATTAGTCTAGCATGTTTTTTTTCTTGCAAATCATAACCTCCCATGAGTACCATGGAACTCACATAAAATATCTTCCTTTGGGGTTGCTGGAGTTGTCGGTTTTTAAGCCCCTAATTACTTGTGGACATAATGGGAAATGGAGGAGTCAGGTCTTACACAGGAGCAGGGCTACAACCTGTCATTGCAGCGGATGTCTGTTCAGAAATGAGGTAGGACCAGCAGTCTTTCCATTTAGCATAATGTGATTCAGATTATAAAAATGCTTTCTTGGCAGCTTCCATCTAATACTATAAATCTAAGCACAGTGATTCTGCACTTCACACTTTCTAACACAGCAAACAATAGCGACAAGAAACAGACCACTTTACATGCAACATTATGAATTCTGGTTTCAATAGTGGTGGTGTACCCAAGCTTTACATTTTACCTAACATTCCAGAAATTCAATAGTCATCTTCAGGTACAGAAAAACTCATATAACAGTCTTTCCATGGATGAAACATCAAGTTACGGCTCATTAGTTGATAACTTGTGTATTTCCTCTGGGCAAAGTACAAATTTCCAGGAGGATTTGACACTATATCCTTCATTTTAGTTTTCTTTTATCTCAGATACAAAGCAATTTATTTTAATTTTCTTATATACTGTCAATAGAAATGTCATTAATAGACCTAGAGAAACTAGACAGACTCAGACCTCACTATCAACAAGAAAGAATATAAAAAAGGGGTGAAATAACAGTGTATAAAATGGGTGAAATAACAATGTATAGAAAAGGTATCACCAGACCAAAATTACCATTGACAAAGCAAGAAAGCAATTCTGCACAAGCTCATTCTTACAAAATGAACTATAGGAAATAACTTGGTGTTGAATACTGTATTTTAAGGCTCTATAGTATTATATTATATGTATTATGTAACTTTATATTTTTTGTAAACAACAGGTTGGGCAGAAATTGTATCCAGTACCATTATATATGGAAGGGCAGCTTCCAATTGGCAAAAAAAACAACAACAAAATCCAACCCAAACCTCTTACCAATCAAAGTAAAATTTTACTTTAGTTTTCTTATTTGCTACATGCACATACTAAGCATTGGTTTCTTAATTGTATCCAAGAGATGTAGTCTAGTGACCCAGGAGGAAAATAAAGATTCTGTTGAAGCTTGCAGGACTGGGATTAGAAAATCCAGAACCCATCCAGAGTTGAATCTGAATGGCAACAAGAAAGGCTTTCCCTGGTGCATCAGCACAAAAAAAGGAGACTGGGGAAAACATGGTCCCACTGCTGAATGAGGCAGTAGACCTGGTTACAAAGAACATTGAGATATTCAATGCCTTCTTCACCTTGGTCTTTACTGGTAGATTTTGACCTCAGGATTCCCAGGCCCCTGAGACCTGACATGAGCTGTCAATGTGCAGTTGCAACCCAGAATGCAAATTGTATCTTGGGTTGCATCAAAAGCAGCATGGCCAGCAGATTAAGGGAGGTGATTATGCTCTGCTACTCTTCTCTGGTGAGGCCCCATCTGGAGTACTGTGTTCAGCTCTGGAAACTTCAGTGCAGGAAAAACACGGACCTGACAGGCCAGAGGAAGGCCACAAAAATGATCAGAGGGATGCAACACCTTTCCTATGAGGACAGGCTGAGAGAATTGGAATCTGGAGCCTGGAGAAGAGAAGGCTCAAGAGAGACTTGAGAGAAAGTCTGGATAAATGATAACTTTATCTTGGTGGAAGAGGATCAGGTTATGGCACGTTTAAACAAAGTGGATGTACCCATGTGACCCCTGTCTTCAAGAAAGTCCAGAAAGAGTGAACAAGCTGGTCAGCACCGGGGAAGGAACAGCTCCATGCCAGCAGTACAGGCTGGAGACTGAATGGCTGGAAGGTAACTTTGCAGAGGAAGCCCTGGAAGTCCTGGTGGGCCTACAGTTGACCATGAGCCAGCAGCGCAAAGAGAGAAAACCATCCTGGACTGCATTAGGAAGAATGTTGCCAGCAGGTCAAGGGAAGTGATTCTTCACCTTTGCCAAGACTTGACGAGACACATCAGAAGTGCTGGGTCCAGTGCTGGGTTCCCCAACACAAGGGAAACAGGCATATACTGGAATGCATCTAATGAAGGGTCACAAAGATGATTAAGAGCTTGGATTGTCTGTCATATGAGGAGAAGCTGAGAGAGCTGGGACTGTTCATTTTGGAGCAGAGAAGGCTAAAGGGAACGTTATCAATGTGTATAAATATCTGATAGAGGCCATAAAGAAGAAGAAGAAGGTACAAGGCTCTTCTCAGTAGTATCTAATGACAGGACAAGGGCAATGGGCACACACTGAAATACAGAAAATTCTACTTAACCACAAGATTTTTTATTTTGTTTACATGATCATGATTGCAATGTTATGGATTGCTCAAAAAGAGTTTTGGAGCCTCTGTTCTTGGAGACAGACAAAATCCAATTGGGCACAATCCTGAACACTCTTCTCTGTCTGACTCTGCTCTGAGCAGGGGGTTGGTCTAGAGGATGCCTCCTATGATCCAGAGGTGTTTTCCTATTCTTTGATTCTGTGACTCTTTGTAGTGCATGTCCTCATACCAAGATGAACACTGATGATCAATAAAATATGCTCAGAATAACAACATACAAGGTGGTAAAATACAAACTTAATTTTATGCATGATTTGTGAAGGTAAAGTATCTCAGAAAACCTGGGAGATAAGATTTGCAGAATGAATGTTAACCTTTCCAGATTTTCTTTCATCATTACAATTCTCCATTAACATCATGGGGTTTAACATGTTGCTTAGGAACATAACCACTTTCAATAGTCCCTCTGATGTCCAGTTTGTATACGGTGATTTTCAGTATTGTGAGTATTTCTGAGACCTTTAGGCTTTATTACACCAGATCCCTATAATGTTTCACAAATTAATTTGTTTTCTTTCATAAACTTTTAAAAAGGTCTTCCCATCTGGAAAGACACTTGACAATAACTTTTCAGGCTAAATTAAGATGAGTTCATTTTGATAATTTTTTTATTTCACTGGTAATGTGCTGTTTAGTCACCAGATAATGGGGCTTTTCATAGATGATGAGAACTCATTATCCCAGTCTTCTAATAGAAATGCATCTTATCACAGGTGCATGACTGCTATTCTTGATTTCATTTGAGATCATGTCTGAAAAAACACATGAAATATGGTATCTTTATTGTCTGTAGGGTAGCTTGGTAATAGAAAATGTCCAAATCATTCACCATGAAGTCCAGATGTGTCCCCTTTGTCCTCTACTGAGAACATAACTTTTAATAGTCTGAAATACAAGTTTAAATATCTAGCAATAATAATGAAGAAGTAGTCAGATCTTATCCCTTACTCATCTCTGTGCTATTGCAAAACCAGAAGAACACATTTTATTGGAGGTTTATTTCTAATCATGGTTATTCTTAACTATCCAGGTACTTTTAGTACTTTGTAGTTCTTACTTCAGAAATTCAAGACAGAAAGATTTGTTTTAACTTCGATTTGTTGATTGAAGGACTTGAAGCCATTCTAATTTCTGAAAAGGATTTAATGTAGTATGTGAATGTAGCTGAAAAACAGATCTGTCCTCATAAGTCATACACGAGATAGATCCATTCTTCCTGAGCAAAGGCAGTTGTTTTGATGAAGAAAGCAGACTTTCTCTGAAATAAAGGTCAGACTGAAATTAGGTTTTTTTGGGGGATGCCTGTAGATACAAGTAATTTAATTGTTTACAGCCCTACTGGTATTGCACAATATGTAATTATTAGCATTCTGGACCTCCAAAAGTTCATTGAGGTTTTTTTATATTTACCAAGTTTATGATGCTTTGCAAAGTAACAACTGGGATCAGGAAAAAATGAGGAATACTGTAATTATATCTATTCCAGTGAGTGCACATTGTGGTTTCTACAATCATATTTCCTTTTACGACATTTCCAAAAAAATTTAGGAAAATATTTCTTAGAAGTAGTCTTCCCCTCTTATGGTTTGCTTAGAGTTTCACCAGCTTGAATTTCAATTGAATGACATGCATATTTCCAGTGCCATTAACTTCCATTTGTTTCAGCTCTCTTGAGTATTACATTGGAGTTGTATGTCCTCTGTCAATTGGAAAACATTTCTGGGGCTCCATGTTAAAAATCAGTCTCCTAATTTTTAACAGATTTGATACATATCAATAAGCAGAGATCTATGGATGGCAAACAAAAATTTAGAGAGAGCCATTATATTTTAAATATATATACTGAGTATACATACATTTAATTAAGAAGCTTATAAAGATTTTGACTCAGAAAATTACATAGTCTAGACCATTTGTTGGTCTTTTTTAAGTGATGGCATGCTGTTTTTTCTTTGCCACTATTTCTCAGTATGTTTTTAAATTATTATTTTTATTTTTCCTTTTAAATTTTTTCAGTAGTAAAGACTCACCTCTACTTTATCCTCAAAGGAACTACATAATTTATATGAATGTCCACAGCTTGCTAAGCACTCTGTCACAATGAGTATATAATTGGTGATGGACTATTTATAATATTTTTCAGATATTTGTCTTTATTTACATATTCTTACCACATCCATTTAGTCTTACAGAAAATGGTAAAAGATACATGTTGTTACAGAAATAAATAAGAGAACTATGTTATAAAACAAATCACAAGGAAGGGGCTTGTATTGCTGCACTACAGCAATATCTGATATATCTTTCATTTGCTGATGACTGAGCTGCCCCTGTTGTAAGCTGGCCCTTTTCTGACATAAGATAACTCTAGAGGTCCCTTTCAGCCTAAATTACTCTATTTATTATGGGAGTGGAGAGACACTGGAACAGGTTGCCCAGAGGAAGTTTTGGATGCCCTTTCCCTGGAAGTGTTCAAGGTGAGGTTGGATGGGACCTTGAGGAACCTGATCTGATGGAAGATCACAGACTCATAGCATGGTTTGGGTTGGAAGGGACCTTCAGAGGTCATCTAGTCCAGCCACCCTGCAATGAGCAAGGACATCCTCAACTAGATCAGGTTGCTCAGAGCGCCGCTCAGCCAGACCTTGAATGTTTCCAGGGTTGGGGCATCTACCACCTCTCTGGGAAAACTGTTCCAGTGTTTTACCAGCCCCAACAGAAATTCAAAGTCTGGGCAAGAATGGAAGCAGAGGACACCAAGTAGGTGAAGTGGCCTGCCATGGTGAATGTCTCCATTCAAACTCATTGCACTTACGATCTTAGTTGGCAAGCAAGAACACCAATGTAACAATGGAAAGGTACATCTCAATTTGCCGTTGTAAGTTAGTGGGACACTGTAGGAGATTCTCTTACTTTATATCATACCAGAGCCCACAAGGCCCTGCTGTTGGCTAGAGGGTAGCCTCTGAAAGTAAATTGCATGCACAGAAAAAAGTTTTCTTTGGCCCAAGGAATTTACAATTTCTAATACACTGTTTACTGCTCTTTATACAAAAATAAAGATGGTCTTGGCAATACAAAGGTTAGAATTAATATGATCTTTCCCATCTGTCAGTTTTTTTGTCTTTTATCTCCAGAAAACATATGCTTTTGTGCTACATTGTGGGAAGGATCAATTTTCTGTGCCAGTCCTGGCCTCAAGAGGCTATTTTATGGTCCTGTACTAGTTGATGGCTTCTTTGTGTGTATGCAGGCACATCTAAAAGATAGGATTTCACAAATCATATATGCCAACAGGATTTAATGTGATTTGTTCCATGGGCAGGAATCAATTTACTTTTATTCAACTCAATTTTTAACTCCTTAGAGATTTAAGCTTTTTCACATTTCTGCAATCTTTGCAAGTTTCTCATCCTCTTTTTGGAACAAAAATCTGAAGTGTTGATTTGGTGCTAATGGAAAGAATTACTGCCTTTTTTTTCTGGATATAGTATGGTTTAATCTATTGAGACTCTAAAGCGTTTTTAATAAATTGAGAAGACATCAATGCCTTCCTACTAAAATTGCAGTTTTCTTTACTGGCAAGCCATGACTTAGTAAAGAGAACTCAAAAGCAGAGTTGATGAAGCATGAAGGAGCTGGTTACTTCATGATTTAAGGAAATGGTTATTTGGTTAAGCAAAAGTAGTAAGACGGGAATGTAAGACGGGAAAAAATCACTTAATGTAAGACGGGAAAAAATTGAAATACATGTCTCTGTAATTTAAGTGGGATTTTGCTTCTGTAGGTGTCCTTGTGTTTATTCTTTTCTGGGGTACATGACGGTTATAAATTCCCAGAATATCTGAAGCAGATAGGAATTTCCAATATAAATAGAAAGATTTGCATGGGGTATAAAAGCTAAATGTCTGGGTGAGGGTTCACAGCTCTGTGACAAGAACTGCATCATGTAATACAGAACACATAAAATAGTGCTCTTGGTGCTACTAGTCAAGGATCTAAAGCACCCATAACTTGCCCTGAGCATCTGTATTTGCCTTCCGTAATGCCACAGACATGTCATAAAGCTAGAGAAATAGTAACTTTCATTTAACATGTGTCTCTCAGAGAAAAGAAACTGAAGAAGCTCGACAGTTTCAGGTAAACACATTTTGTACTTTGTTATCAGCATCCTACTCACTTTTACATGAAAAGATACATTCAGCATTTTCCCCTACAATTATAAACCTAACTTCTAATTATAATCTTTCAATTCAGTGATGGTGCTTTAAAACAAAGGATTAAAAAAGTCCACCTTTGAAGTCTGTTAATTTTACCTCCTCTTCTATTTGATCTAAAAATATATCAGATCTCCATAAATAATTTCTATTTTTTAGTAGAATGATTTTTAATGTGTAAAAGTGTCTTACAATCAGTGAGATTCTATCATGCTTCTTGTTTTTAGTTTGATAGGTGATAGGCACATTCGAGGTCTTGTATTTTCTGCATATAGCTAGACATGCACATTTTAATGAAAACATGACATTAACATTTTTAACTACTTCAAGAAAAAAAAATAACCTTAATATTATAAGTCTATGCTTACTTATTTATTCTGGAATTCTATACAACTAAAGGCAAATATAGCCTTAAAAAAAAAAAAAATCTTTCAAATGTTTAAGCCTTATTTATATTTAATCCCTGAGTTACTGTCTTTCTATCTTGCCTCCTATCTATCTTTCAGGTTACCAAGAGAGGTTGTGGAGTCTGCATCCTAGCAGACATTCAAGAGCCCTCTGGACATGGCCTGGGAAATTGGCTCTAAGTGGCTGTACTGGAGCAGACCATCATACCAGATGATCTCCAGAGTTCCCTTCCAATGTCAACCATTCTTTGATTCTACTAGTGCTGCTCTGTTACAGTGTTAGCAGAGGTAAGGACTACTTGTACTTCTATTCTTCAGACATTTCCAAACCATTTTATCTTTTCCATAATAGAAATTTAGCAATTGATGTGTTCCAGAATCTTTTATATTTGTCCAGTTTTATAACCTGATCTACCCATTTAACAATTTTTGGTCATCACAGATATTTAGTAAAAAGCATGCAGGTTTGCCTCAAGAATTGTTGCTGTTCGATAGGTGTCTGTAGTCTGGCTGTTGTGTAAGTTGTTCATTCTGGATTATTGTTCATCATGACTCAGGTCATTAGATGATAACAAAACGTCTAGTCTTGACTTAAAGAGAATTTTGGGTTTCCTGTTAAAAACAGTGATCACAAAAGGAATGGTTCTGATGTTCAAAACTTTAGTTCTGCCTCCTTAGAGATACCCTTCCTGCTTTTTAAAAGTACAGAAACTGGGAGCAAGTTTATTCAATATTTGCCTTCAATATCTGGGTCGTTACATTTCTGACTCACAGTCCAAGGCATTCCATATTTGTTCTCACAATGTAGTCAACAAGTAAGAACAATTGCACAGTTTGCTTTCTATTCTTGTCAATAAATAATACATTGGTTTTGGCTGGAGAGTGGAAAAAAATATACTGTTTAACATAGACTTTCTTTCTTGCTATATTTGGTGTAGGTAGTGAGATGTTGGCAGTTTAGTGCTACCCAAATCTGTAATAAAATACTTATTTTAACTGGCATTAAATCAATATTCCACAAGTCAATTCTGCTTTGTCTCCAATGATAATTGGTAAGTGATCTCCTTGTCTTCATCTCCGCCCAGAGGTATTCTCGGTCTTTCTGTTTTTTTCCCTACATCCCACTGAAGAGGAAAGTGAATGAGTGGCTGGGTGAATATATAGCTACTAGCCAAGGTTAGCCCACCATGCTCACTAACTTCATTTGTGTTCCACAGCCAACCATTATCTTCTGTGAATTTTCTGCAAGAATAACAAGTTTTTCCAAAATGACAAAGGTTAATAGTGATTAGCAATTTGCATTTTGCATTTTAATGTATCTTCCTACGACTCTTCAAAACACTGCGTTTATTCAGTCTATAACGTCCTTTCTCTGACACCAGTAGATTCTTTTCTTATCTTCTTCTTCTTCCTTTTTCTTTTTTCTTTTTTTTTTTTTTTTTTCTCATAGAATTCCTTTGCTGTAATATCAATCTGCTATGAACATTTCCTGGAAGTGACATTAATGTTCTGCTAAACTGCTTAATACATTTTGGCTCATCTTCCTTTTGTGGCAATTAAGGTTGATGTGATTTTTTTTGTTCAACGCATTATTGCAGATGCTTGGTCATTTCTTTCAGAGTCTGCGGTCAAATTCTCCCTGATATTTTGCCTTCACCATGCAGCTTCCTGCATACTTTTTTACCAGCTTCAATTGTTTCCAATTTAATGGAAGGTCACAACTAATTAGTGAAGTTTTAGAGGTTTCTATGAGTACTTAGATATAACCCTAAGTTATATTCTATTCAGACTCTCTTGGGAAAGCTCTTACCTTCTTTTTAGTTTATCCTCATCAGTTTTTAGTGTAAGACAGTCATGATTAATCCTCTCACACAAAGATTAGTTGTCTAGGTTGCTTAAAAAGTTTTGAGGATTTGATAGTTTGAAAACTGATTTTTTTTCGGATAATATGTTCTGCTTTCTTGACTACATATATTCCTTCTCTATGTCTACATTTTGTAATGACATCTTTCATATCCCTAACATTAGGCTTGTGACAAATCCTTTCTGTTGAAAGAACACAAAGATTTTTGTAAGAAAAAGAAGAACCAAACCTAAAGGTGACTACTAAGTGTTTTCAGAAAGAGTAGCTAGAGTGATCTTTTCTGCAATACTGCAAGTCAGCAATTAACAATTTGGAAATTAAGGACGAGGTGGTTCAGCTGACACAATTATAATAGCTACTGGTGGATGTAAAATCTATTAATTCACCTAAATATGCTTTGAACACACATAGAAGCATAGAATAGTTTGGGTTGAAAGGGACCTTCAGAGGTCATCTAGTCCAATCCCCCTGCAAAGAGCAGGGACATCTTCAACTAGATCAGGTTGCTCAGAACCCCATCCAGCATAGGCTTGTATGTCTCCAGGCATGGGGCATCTACCAACTTCCTGGGAAACCTGTTCCAGTGTTTTGCCACCCTCATTGTAAAAAGAATTTCTTCCTCATGTCTAACCTGAATCTCGCCTCTTTTGGTTTAAAACCATTACCCCTTGTCCTGTTGCAACAGGCCCTGCTAATAAGTCTGTCCCTATCTTTCTTTTAGATCCCTTTTAAGTACAGAAAGGTTGAAATAATGTCCCCCTGGAGCCTTCTCTTCTTCAGGCTCCAGATGCCAACTCCCTCAGCCTATCCTCTTAAGAGAGGTTTTACATCCTTCTGATCACTTTTGTTGCCTCGTCTGGCCCATCTCCAACAGGTCCCTGTCTTTCCTGTACTGAGGGCACCAGAGCTGAACACAGTATTCCAAGCTGGGTCTCACCAGAGAGAAGTAGAGGGGCAGAATCACCTCCCTCGACCTCCTGCCATGATCCTTGTGGTGCAGCCCAAGATATGATTGCCCTTCTGGGCTGCAAGTGCACATTGCTTGCTCATGTTCCATTTTTCATCCAAGTCCTTCTCTGCAGTGCTGCTCCCAACCCCTTCATTCCCCTGCCTGTGTTGGTACTGGGGGTTGCCCTGACCCAGGTGCATATTCCTTTGGCCTCTATTAAATCTGGTGACAATATTTGCTGCAGTTGAATTATGCACTTCATAAGAAAGCACTTTATTTTAAAAATGCTGCTTGGTAATTTCAGTGGAATTCTCTGAGAAACAATCACTTTCTCCCTAGTCATATTCCTGGCCTGGCCACATTGTAGGCGGACTTACTCCTTACCTTGTTCCTGAAATGTCTGTGTTTCTTGGATTGTCCTTGGATTTTGCTTTTTATTCTGCGTTTGCATGATGCTTGCCGGACTGGTTGTAGGACCCGTTGCAGTCCTCTTTGTTCTTTGGTGGCCTGCCTCTGGTGCTGAGGGACTGTGCCCTGATAGTGAAGGCACTGTCATCATGGTTGCCATCAAGCCCAAATTTGCCTTGCATTAAGTATCACCCTGCTCATGCTGCTCTCTGACAGTGCATAAAATTAAATTATTTGTGTTCTATGATTCAGTATAACAGTGTGCATTGTTTTGTATTTATCACCATTCAATATTTATTTCTAAGTAATTCAGAAGGAGGATGTTCCACTCCTTTTAACGGCAATTAAGAGGCTGCTTCTTGTTAAACACGGTTTTCAATTGCTGTTTTAGAGTAAGCTGACAACTCGTATGTCACAGGGTCTGGATTTGTGCATGAAGGCAGGAATTCCATGTTAGAACAAGCTGCAGAATCAGTTCTCTTTTGTAAGCTGTATAAATTCTTCAGAGGAGTATGAGGCTCCCTAAAGTCCTCCTACCTTCAAGGATATAGAATTGTCAGGATTCTAAGGGGAAGCTGAGCAGGGTTAAATTCCATAAATGAAGGAAACTTTCACTTTCAAACACCTGAACAATATTAACAGAAATAAGACAGAAAAGCCAGATGTGATTTCTGATTTTGACTCTTGTAAAACCAGATCAGAAACCAAATAGAAACTGCTTACCACACTCCTTATTTTTATTTGTATTTTGCTTTTTTCTTCCCCCACTTGCTCAACATATTTTTTCCTCCTACTTGTTTGGATAGTGACTATCTATTAAAAGCCTTAGATCTCTGTGCCAACTGTTCCCTAGTGTCTATTCTCTAGCTCCTAGTATTCCTTACATGACAGCTGCAATCTGTTCTCTTTAAGCTGTTTAAGTAGCACAACCCAAGTAACCATTTTTACCCCTTCCAAAGATACTAAATATGGATGCAGATGCATAACAATACAGGCAGCTAGCAAACAAAAACTACTGCATCTCACAAAATCAAACTTTTTGGTATTTAATATTGCACCCCAAATAATTAGAGTAGAATTAAATGGAAGCATGAATGTTTATCTCCTAATACCAAGTACCAACAATTTGTCTATGATGGTTATCCCTGGAATCATAATCACAATCAAAACTTGGCACAGATAGCAGAGTTAGAGTGCCACTCATTTTAAGTGGCTTTTTGCTGTCAGCATGGGACATTTCAATGATCGTAAGCCCAAATGCCTCATTCCTAATGCACAGAAGCACGAGAAAATACAGCCTTGAGGGGATGAATAATAATACATTCATTCTCGTAATGCAGTAGGACAAGGACAAACCCCGGAAAGCTTACAGTATATGCTTCTGGCTCTTAAGTTCTATTATTTGAAACTTAAGGAGTTAATAAGTCAAAGGTAATTGGCAAAAAGTGAAAATGTAAACATGTAATGAGACAATTATAAAGGTGAAGAAAAGAAGTATCAATTAATATCTTATTCAAATTCTGTTGTGATTTTATCTCCTTTAGCAATTCCATTCAATGGGTATTTAATGGCCAATCACTTCACATGTTCTCTAGACAAAATGGCCATTTTGTGGAGAGTTGTTCTAGTACAGGTCCTAAGATTGCACTGCCGGTATTTTGATCAAATTGATAAAGAAATGTTATTTGTATTCCTGTGCTAGGTAGATTTCTTTCCTATCAATAGTGTCCCAAACTAGCTTTCTTATTTTAAATAACAAATCTAGCTGAGATTAATAAAGTGAAGCTTATTTAAAAAAAAAAAAAAAAAAAGTGGCTGTAAAACCCAATCTATCATTTGCATCTGCTATAAACAGCAGTAAATCCAATGGCATTAAAAATCTATGAAGATATTTCTTTTCAAAAAAGTTTAATAATATTTTGTAAAAGTTTTGATGGGAAAAAGAAATATCTATTTAATTAACTTGGTCTTAGGACATCACGAAAAAGGAGTTGAGTAAGTTCTCACCAACTGTAGCAAAATGTTGACAGTTTAAAAATATCAGTTGAGTGTTTTAATCTTATCGAAGGTAACATTTTATGCTATGGTAAGAGCAATCTATGATCTCTTGTTCCCTAGTATAACAGATCAGATATGACTTTCAAATACAAGTAAGAACACTGTGAGGAAGTGTCTGTCTTGATACAGCAGTGCTGTTTTACTGGACACTGGAGGCATATGAACATTCAGTAGCCACCAGAGCTAGGAAAAAATCATATAAAGTGTAACCTTCATAAATTTAAAGTGTATGTAAGTAGTAAACAAATAAATCAGTCATGCTAAAATATCTTGGGTTTTACGACCCTTTCTGGGTCTGACATAGGTGGTGGTGACAGAATTGAGACAAATAGTATTTAGCTATTTATGAAGTAATAGATGTGCTGTTGCACATTTTAAACATGTAATGTCCTCTGGTTTGCTTTTGTCTTTTAATGAGTGCCATATTTTAAACCCTGATCAACAAGACTAAAATGTAGTTACTGTTTATGAACATGTCTGTCTACACTGGTGATTATAATTCACAGTTAAGTAAAAAAACAATTGTGTGGGGAGTGCTCCTCAGAGCTTTAATATAAGAAACATGAAAAAGCAAATTATACCTCTCTTCTATGGGTGGGATACTAAAAATACAAAAGTATCACTTAATAAACTTCCATTTGAAGCTTGATATCAAAAAGACAGCAGAGGTAGGATTATAAACCATTCCTACAGGTAGGAAAAAAATTTCTTCAGCACACAACCACCCTATCTTTCTCTAGGCAGAACATAAGATTCATAATCTGGGACTACATTTGCTGAAATTTTATAGAAGACTTATTAAGGTAAAGTTTTTTTGCTTGCTGGGACAAATAATGACATTTTGCTCATTCAGAACCACTCCCACCACAGTGGTGCTTGACAGGAATGTAGGTATATATTAAAGTGAGATATTTGAAACATCCAGAACCTTTGGATAGGGAAGAAATGGATGAGATCATGATCCTTCATGCAGTAGCCCCAGACCTTTCTCTGGTTTTCAGCCAAGAGTCTTGTAATTCAGTACATAATATTTTGATGATATACTAATAAACCTGGGAAGGGCTACCACTTGATGACAATTAAATCAAAAGTTATTTACATTTATTCCAACTCATGAATGGGTGCTACTTACCCCACAGCTGGTGCAAGGTCATAGTACATTGCAGAATTTTGGTCATTTTTTACTGCTTAGTTTTATGATATTACTCATCATTGAATGCTAAGAATAAAACATGTTTAAAGTATACACATTTCATGCCAAGACATTCGTCTCTAGGAAACAGTTTTGGTGTGAGATTTCAAGAGATAAAAACTGAGTTTACAAACTACTTATAGTTTTCTTGCAATAAGATTTTCAATCTTTCTCTCCTCTTACCTTCTTAATTTCTAACCAGCTTCAGACAATGTTTTGTTTGTTTTTTTTTTTTTTTAACTTCTGCCTCTTCTTTTTATCAGATTCAAGTACTATGAGCTAATTCAGGACAGTAATGTCTGAGTGAAAGACCTCTTTTCCCTTGTGTCAGTTACTTCAGTCACTTCTGATGGTTTCACACCTCTGCATCCTATTAGACTAAACCATCAATCCATCAGCACACCTTGTGGCTAAGACCACCTGGATCATCTGTCTCAGTTGAGATACTCCTTCTTTGATTTCTAGTTTTCATCAGAAATTGTCATTGTCATTGTCATCAAAGTGCCAGAAGTGCTCTTCAAAATAAATGTGATGCTAATATACAGGTCTTTTAATCAGATGTGGAGGGTCAGACTTGATAGTCTGTAAAACACTTTGGTCTCTGTGTTTATGAATAGGTTTCCTACTCAAGTTTCAACTTTAGGGCTTAGAATCAGAAAATTTATAAGGCTGGAGGGATTGTTAAATTATCTTCTCTGACCTTCTGTGATCCCATTCCACAAACAGTAATTTTTGATGAAAGATAAAATTCAAGGAGGCCAAATACATTTTCAAAGCTAGGAAACAGCTTCAGACATATAACTTGTAAAATATATATATATATATTTTTTTTTTTACAAAGATAAAATGTTATTTTCAAATATTTAAAAAGATAATATTTAGACTTTTAATTTATAAATTGAAAAATCCTTAACTAAGGTAAGAACAGAAGGAAAAAGATGAGTGGGTTACAAAAAGCAAAATATTTTGCACTGACTTGAATGACATATTTTGTACAGTTCTAAATTCAGGAGGAGGATGTAGAAGAGAGGAAATCTGTTGTTTATGATAGGAACACAAGTCAAATCACAGACAATTTTACTTTATCTCATTTAGGTTAGTTAACTGACAGATTAAAAGATGACCAATATTTTATTACTCTTCTGGGAGATGTAGTTTGACTATTGTATATTTGAGACATCAAAGGAGAGCATTCATAGCTTTCTTCTAGCTTGTTACAGTGATTAATCACCCTCGCTGAAGTGAAATTTGTACCCAGCATGTTACTCTTGTTCATTTGAAAATATGTGTGTGTGTATGTGTCTATGTAACTAACACAAATATAGTAACTCACTATGTTTTTTCAGTTTCTGAGATGACCTCACTGTTCTACAGCCTTGAAACTTTTTACCAGTCACAACACCACTTTCATCCATTAGTCCTTTATTTGGTTCTTCATCATCTCAGCATACTTGTTGTTTATGAGGAATCATTTCAGCCAAAGAGTTTACTCAATATCCCATTCTATTCCCTCTTTATAGGTATAATTCCTTTTTTACTGTACCATTTATCTGTCCAAAACAACAAGGCCCTTAAGATTTTCTTTAGAACTACAACTGCTAAGTATACGTTACTTCTGTCTTACCCTCAAGAATTTCCAATGCATTCTTCATTTTATAGTACTCAAACTGATCAAAAACTGAGTCTGAATTCAATTTTTTCATTCTTCCATCTTCTATCCCTTTCCAACTTGTTTATGGCAAGATCAATTCTTCAGACTTAGATTATACACCAGTTCTGTGTTTTCACTTTCTTTCTGCATATTTTCTTTAAAAATTTCCACACACAATATAGTATTTCACAGTAATCTACACTTGTTTACTCAGCTAAGATTTATGGCAGTCTATGCATGGCATTTACCTTTGCACCCAGTGCTATATAGTAGCAAGCTGAGCATTCCTCAGATGTCAGCAAGGGAAAAGAGAATTTCAACAGAAATCCTAAGAATGCTACTATCAGGTCATTGCATATTATTTGCTGGACTTGGAGATGTACAGCAAGAACAGAAGAAGGGTTTTCTATGAAGCAAAGATGCTCGTTCCAGGAGACAACAGCTTGAAAATCACCACAATGAGAGATGTCAAATGTTGTGTGTTTTTTTTTTTTTTTTGTCTGAATCCCAGACATTGTCACAAGGATGTTGTGAGAGACAACAGCGCTGTATTTCAAACAGATTTTCTACCTCATTTTCAGGTAACAGCAAGTTTACTTTTCTCTTTAGGAAAGGCAAAATCTGGAAAATTGAATTATATTAGAAGTTGTCTGGGCTTTTCACTCACTACTCTTCCCAGTTAACGCAAATTCGTCAAGTGACATGTTTCATACAAAGGATGCTTTTGGATATAGTGGGTGTTTGTATAGAAGTTGATGACATATAACAGTATAAGCTAAGAGAGAATGTGATCAGAGAGATAATCTGAGGTTGAAAATATTAATCCAGTTCATTAAAGAAGAAGTATAATAAATATCAGTTATTCTTACTGAGAGGAGTTAAGCCCAGTGAAATACAACTGAAATGTCAAATAATGAACCAATGCAACAGCAAATGGCAAGTCTCTGTAATCTGCCCATCTTTATGTCTCAAAAAATTTGTCATCTCACAGATGAATACAGTGAAAAATTGAATAAAATAATGCTTGAACAAGAAAGATCAGTTGAATGAGGTGGAGAGTACAGAAGTACCTTTTATTTGCAGCACTGTATAGTTTCACTCTTGAAAGTAACTGTGAGAGGACAAGACACTAGGAGGTGTTGGAAAGCACATCAGGGAGTGATACATGAAGCATGCAATAGGATCAGAAGAGGAGAACACTGACAGCAAAGTGTCTTTAAACAACCAGAAAAGAATAAATAGATCCTGTGATGGGAGAATAACAGCAATGGCACATAAAGTTTATCTGTGCAGAGGTAAAGAAAATAAATTATTACTATTTTTGGGCTCTGAAAGACACTGTTTCACTTCAACAAGGTTTAGTGATGCTGGAAAACAGGAACATTTTTCTTAACAATTTAAAACAGAATGTGCTAACTGCTTAAAACAGTCACATAGAAGACTTTCAGTGAAGAAATCTAAGTTGGTCAAGTGAATACATTAACTACATATGAATCTCCATAGACAGAATGTTATAGATGGACACAAAGTGTGTCAAAATCTATTAAGATCAATTTAATGAGATTCAATGTCTAAGATATCAAAAGGTAAGCAGTGACTGTTTTACTGCTGCAGATATCCTTATTTACAGAACCTCAAGATTTTTTCCCTCTTGAAAAGAAATCCATGTTTGTTCCTTATGAGCTTGAAGTCTGTTTCAATAAGACTAATTCTGTAAAGAACTGGTCAGTGGCATATCCCATTTTGAAGCAGAAAAATGAGTTAGGTTATTTCAAAAAAGTTATAGAGAAGACTGATAAATTTAAAATTATTAAATCAAAGTTCTTCGAGATGGATATACTAGGTGTAGGGATGGTCCTTCCACTCACACTTAGGATATTTCTGAACTTTAGAAATTCAAAATTGTCATCTCTAAATGATGATGAAAATACATTCAGAGAGATGCTCCACAGTTCCTTAGAAGATTCATGTCAGATGAAAATGAAGAAGATAATATTATGTGTAATGGGACAGCCAAATCACTCTGCATGTTCCATCTTGAAAATCTAGTCTACCTGAAAACAAAGGAAGATTAGTAAACAGAATGACTGTCCTGGTTTTGCTAAAACAGGATCAATTCTATTTAAGAAATTTTTCTTTTCAGCTAAATTTCTTCTAGGTAACTGCACTTTTCTGAAGTGGGCTGCATGTTTTTTGGACAGTGTCTGCTTCCAGGACTGATAGCATCTGAAGTTTATAGTTTTATTGAGCTAATGGTAGGAATGGAATGCAGAAAAGGCCCACGTTTATACTAATTTCTTTAGCAGCCAAGGCCATTGATAGATCTCTCTGTCATGTCCTGCCCAGAAAGAGCGGGGCAAGAGGGGGCTGAGATTTGTTGGTCCCCTTGGTTGGAATAGAGTATACATGATACATAAAGTCTGTAAACAAAGGCTTTTGTTTTGCAGCTTAACCTAACTGGTATATTATTTAGTGTCAGGAAGTGACAACGCTGTGATCTCAGCAGGGTATATTAGTTTCATCATCTGTATGGTTTTGAGGTTGCAGCAACTGCCACGGAGAATACTTGAGCCGCGGTCAAAGGATGGTTGAGTCTGTCTTTAATAATTTTGTGTGAATCCATCCTTTGACTCTGCACACATCGAGTCTCTTTAAATCAGTGCAGAGATGTATCATCCTGAGTCTTTCAAATTCATACTTGTGAAACAGCTTTGGTGCTTTTTTAGCTAAACAATTCTGTATGGTAAATAACTTTCTTTTATTCTATTCTTCCTCTTTAAGGTGACCTCCTGCCTCTGAAACATTCCCCTCTTTAGAAAGACAGTGTATTGCAGCATTGGATGAGGTTTGCATGAGGACTGGTAGAGTTTCTGTAAGGTAATTTCGTGCCAACCTCCTTAGCTCCCGAACTGCAACACCAGTCCCTTCCCATTCTCTCCAAAAATCAGGAAAGAAAAAGGTGTGGTTTTGACTCCTGTGTTATTTGAGGTGATACAAGGTATAGAAGCAAATAGTGTTCAAGTGTTTCTTCGAGTCTGCAGACATAATAAGTATTATAGTCCCACGGGAATTTGACAGAACAAATATTAAATATTTCCAGTTTAGGAAATGGTAAAATACATAAAAAATTACATTTTCTTCCATTCTTTATAATGTATTTGTATACCAGCTCTTCTTGAAACAATTAAGAGTATAGAAAAAGTATGAATAACCCAAAAGAACATACAATGCCGTTTGAGCCTTAATCAATTATTACTTTTTTTTTTCTTTACCAAATTCTGAAACTTGTCTGATTCAATACAAATCATTATTTCTCTGTGCTCTGTTCTACTACAGAACAGGAAAAAAATCCATTTGGCATATATTTCCAGCTTTAACTCTACTAATGTGTGATAAAGACATGAGAATTGGCAATGTGTAAGTAAATTCCTGATCCGTGGCAAAAAATATCATGTCAAATGCATGAATGCTTTCAGTCACTGAGATTCAGCTAAGTTTTTATGTAATATTCATCTGGGTTTAGACCTTTAGAGGTGTATCAGCTCTCAAATTAAAATTTTAGTGTCTCCTTAAACATTGAAGTAGACTTAGCTTTGTTGCTTGTCACAGATGAGTGCAATGCATCTCACTCAAAAGAGTGGTAAAATAATAGTTTGACAGAGTTAAATGAATTTGATGGAATTTAGCAGTTAACAGAAGTTTAACTGTTCAACAAGTTTGCTGGTAAGGTTCACCTTATTAATTACTGTATGGAGGAAATATACAGAGGAAAATTGAGTTAGCCTTGACTTAAAATGTTTCACACATAGACCAGAGATGCCAATGGGAAAGGAAACCCTCCAGTTGAGTAATGTTTCATTAGTTTCAATTTAGCATGCAATCTAAGTCACCAAGGCAAGCTCAACATTACTATACTACAAGATTATATGTGATATTGGTCACTTACCAAAGATCTGCCATTGTTAAAAGTCTCTCTGCCTCAAGGAACAACCTTGAGAAGTTTCCCAGCTCAAGGGGAGATCACTGCCACAAAGGTATGCTGCCTAACAGAGATTGCACAGAGGTGGTTCACCTAGGCTGTCATATTTAAGTGGTTGTCTCTTATTCAAATCACACATGATGGGAAAGGTGTGCATGAGACTTCTCATACCCACAACTTAATTTGTTCCTTGATGAACAGAAAAGTCACCCACTATTCATATGTCTCTCACATGATCTGTGTTCCAAGCTTATATGTATCGATACTCACTGTGTCACTCTGCTCCTTTTGTGGGTGTACTGGAGGAGTTCATGGCCCAGCCACAGCAAAGGCCTTCACCTCCTCAGAAGCCTGTACTAAACCACTGTCATTCTTGTCAAGGGGATCGACTGCACCCATCACAGTGCTACAGCTGAGTTTTCCCTGACATGGACACACACATCTTTTCAAAAGAATAACTAGAAGAATCTTCACGGCCCCGCACAATTTTTATGTACTTTAGTAAGAAATGGAGCTAAAGTCACTTTTTTTTTTTTTCTTAGCTATTTAATTATAAAAGATGCTACTTTTATTTCTTATCTGTTTCTCGATTTCACAATAGGTGGTAACAGGAATAGTTATAATGGTCTTTGCATGTATTTTTTACAGTTCCTCAAGTAGTTGAGGTTACAGACAGCAAGTGACTAGGAGAAACTTTTCTGAGTAAAAAGTGCAGATGTTCCTCTGTGTTAAGAAGAAAGTAATTTTATAACATTTCTTTCAAACTCTTAGCAGACACATTTTTT
Source organism: Streptopelia decaocto (assembly GCF_964273445.1). Taxonomy (NCBI): domain Eukaryota; kingdom Metazoa; phylum Chordata; class Aves; order Columbiformes; family Columbidae; genus Streptopelia; species Streptopelia decaocto. Next base: position 126,853,953 of record NC_138663.1, read on the forward strand.
ATGCTTTCTCTCTCTATATAAATACAGGTGGCTTTGAGTTAGAAAAGACTACAGATGGGCAGTGGAAGAGGTTCTTGAGCACAGAAGCCTACATTTGTGTGTGAAGAGAAGTAGAACTTCTATGTGTTTTGAAGAAATATTTCTAGAGAAATGTTTATATTTGTAGAATAGTTGTGTTGAAAGTGAAGTCTGAAAGAACAAAATTTGATGTGCATGATGAATAGGGGAAAGCAGAAGGTAATGAAGAGGACTGGGGAACTGACTGGTGAATCAGAGATGTCTGCAAAGAGGAAAGGAGAGAAAGAGAAGGGAGCAAGACAACTGTAGACTAAGATAACTTTGGAGAAAGCCTAGTAATTTTACGTCTCATTGATGAGGGATTAAGTATTACTGTATATGTGATTTGGTACTACATAGCTTAGATAGTAAGTCTGATATTTTATCACTGCTAGAAGTTGCTCGCTTTCTTACCAAATACTGATGGTATTTGCATTTTAAATTTTTTCAATTCATGAAGTAAACACATTTTTTTTTTTAATTATTATATATAAATACCTCTGCAGAAATTTTCCCTGGGATAATTTCTCTTCTGCAAAACATGGTGATTTCACTTGCAAAAAGTGATCAGAAAGCAGATGAGAAAATTATATTAATATATGTATATATAATGATATGCCACATGATGAGCTGTTTATAAGTATACTATGGAGGTCATTTTCTATACATTGCATACCTGCAAATTGTTAGAATCACAATGAGCTTTCCTGAAGTGTAAGGACAACTGATTTAAGAGTTTGCAAAGCTGGGTAGTTATAATAGGGAAAACTGTATAGTAATTACAAAGTCAACACTTTCTGCACTATTGAAAAACCTGTTTTTAAAAGCTAGGATGATAAGAACTGATATTCAAGCAGAAATATGCACAGTATGCAACAGACAACATCTGCAAAAATACACAAAATTTATTTTAAAATTTTGTAAACTTATATGGCTTTTAGAGGATAGTTTTTCTAAGATCCATATTTCTGAGTGATCATATGCTTTTAAAAAAGTAATTTAAAAAATCTTATCTGAAGAAAAAGCTTAATTTTATTACTATCACCTTCACCAGTCTGAGAAAGAAAAAGTGTGTTTCCTTTCCTGCTGTTGTGGCACAAAGGTATGATAGATAGATATGTAGCTATCTACTGTCAAATTATCCAACTGATTATCCCATACATGGGTTATATGTACATGCATGTAGTGGCAGTGCCCCGTGAAAAATTTTCAGAGTCGTGTTATAAACAAGTGTTTATATGACAACACAATTAATCATCTCAGCAAGAGATTAAGTACTGCTACACCTTCCGTTTGTGTTCTGACTCTGATCGGATTGGAAATGAAAAAAAGATGATGTGACATCCTCAGAGTCATTAAGGAAGGATCAGAAAAGCTTAAATTTAAATTTTACAGCCTCTTTTCATCATATTTTATTTATTTATTTATTTTAAAGTCTTCTAAATCTGTATTTGAAGATAGAATGTATGTAATTCAGTAGTACCTTTTACCATAGAGCTTGAAAATCTTCCTTTGTTTTGCGTTCATTTCTTTCCACCCAAATTAGAATGATTAAATGAGGAACCAACTAGAGATAGCTCAGAAAACCCTCCACCCTAACATTTCAGCAATTCAAAAGAGGATCAACATTTTTTTTCAATTTTACTTGACTTACTTGATTTTTCTATAGAAGATCTCAGAGTTTTCCCAAGCCTTTCAACTCTAGATACTTTGAGGATCACCAGTCAAACTGAAAACACCAAAAAAGAAAAAAAAAAATTTGCAGAGCTATCAGTCATGTTAGCATTATTATTATCAACATGAGGTGCAAAAGGATGGGCTATGACAAAACAAGGTACAGAATCTGATATCTTGAACAAATCCAGTAAAATGATGCAATGATAAAATGGAAAAAAAAAAAAAAAAGCTGTACAGAGAAATTACAGTCCCTTGTCTTAAACACTGGGAAGATGTAACTGAGAAAATGTGTTGCTTTCCCTGTAAAGCTAGAGGATCTATATTTTTATTCAGGATTGCCGACATGGACAGATAGGTATACAGAATAAGCCACTTTCTAGAAGGTTTCAGTAGCTCAACTTTATTAACAGTTTCCCCAGGCTTTGAAGCAGCTAATATTTGTCCATACGCTATATTGGAGTTTCTGTGACCCTCAGACATATTATCTCAACCTGTTTTCTCATCCTGATCAGAGACAACAATGTAAAATTGCAGATACTTTGAACAGAATGTAAAACCTATTTCAGACATGTGCTGCCAGTCCCCAGCTCAGGTGGTATCACTGCAGCAGAAAAATTCTGCTGTAGATAATGATGGTTAGGAAACAGCAACAAGGAAGATTTTGGGCAAGATTCTTACCCTCACAGATGAGGGAAATAGAAGAAGGGGGAAGAAAAAATGAAGTATATTGGAAAAAAATCTTTCTTTTTATTTTTGAGAGAGGCAACTTATCTATTTTTTGAAGACTAAAATTGGCTTCCCCACACAAAGAATTAGGGGGAAGAATGCAATATTTACCTTCTCCAATTGAGCCTCCCCTCATTGCTGAGGAAGAAAAGTGAAACTGAGTTGTAAGTGGAGACTCAGGGAACACAGCAATTTACATACACGTATGTATATATGTGCTTACATCTTTTTAATATGACTTCCTGGAATCTTTTTGCATGGACTCATTACATCTTTGCTCTTCTTTCTTCACCAAGAAAAGCTGCCTTGTCACTAAGTGAAACCCACGGGTCTCCCTGTTGCAGGTTCTGAGCTATGTCATAAAGGGAAAGGAGATCATCAGAAACAGCGCAAAGAAGAACTTACAGCTGAATTGCTAATGCATTTAATTAAAAACCTCAAATTTCAAACAGGATTTCATTGTCACATGGTGAACAAGAAATAGATATTGCCCTGGGCATAATTTTAATCATTTTTCATTTGTTCAGTATTGTAGATTGAGTCAGGGAACTGGCTCACTTTTAATAGTACATTTGCAGCAGCATCATGAGTTATTGACTTTGCTTATTTATTTAGAAGATTATGTGCCAGAAAAATCTCAGTATAATGAATGTATATCAATTCTATCACCAATGTAGGAGGTAACTTAATCAGCAGGAGTAAGAAGAATATTACAGAGATTGTGGTTTACAACCAGAGCAAGGTTCTATTTTCCACAAAAAAAAAAAAAAGTGTAATACAAACAAATAAATCATGTATTAATAAAAATGAACTGTTAAGAATAAGCCACCTGTCTTCAAAAATTATTTGTATATCCACTTGCAGTCTTACTATTTACTGGCTCATCTAGGTTTTGATTCACAAACAGGATTTACCTAATTGTGTGAATTATGTGGGGGATGTATGGTGGCAGAGGCTTTCTAAATGGATGTTATCTTCTTTTTTTCCACAAAGACATTAAGTTGTTCTGAATGACAACCCTATTACTTAACACAGGTAAAAAGGAAGGAGATCTGGTCTGAAATTTTCACACATAAAGCACTTTCTTTAAATATGAACACTTAGGAAAAAAAAAAAAAAAAAGCATCGTATTTGCAACTTCTACAAACAGAACTTCATACAGAATTTCTGGCCAAGGCAAGATAAAGAGAAAGGTCAGCTAGTCTCTTCAAAGATGACAACAGCATGGAGGTCTCTTAAGGTTTAAGAAAGAAATCTGGCTCTTTGTATGCTAATTAAATAAGCATAGGAAGAGAGAACTGTACTTTAGTATTATGCCTCTGATGTAGTTATTCATGACTCTGGACTATGGAGTGAAAGTGTTTGTCTTAATTAATATGTACCTAATTAAATATATCAAATCTCACTAATTAAATTTTATGAGTGGGATTTTTTTGATGTGATAGATAAAAAGAATGTCATTGTTTCTCTCTGCAGACTAGTCAGCTACAGACTGATTAAGGTAGCTACTTATTTCTTATATGATAGTTAAGGTGTGAGAAAAAATGCTGTCTAGTTCCTAGTGTGAAGACAAAAGCTTTGACTTCCACTGTGTTTCATCAGAAGTATGACAGAATGGACAGAATAAATTGCATAAAGTGCCATCTTCCCCTCTCCCACCACCTTTTTTGAAAGAATTTTTAAGAGCCCTTGATTTCATCCCAATGGAAACTGAATTAAAAAAAAAATCTGGATGTTCTATAGGATAAGAAAATGTCTTCCACTGACCTCCAAGAGTAAGTCTTCTGAGTTCTTCAAAATGAGTGAAAATTATTCTTCTGCAAGCCATGTTAGCATCTCCTTACTATTCTTATACCCAGAAGTGCTGCAGGATGGCAATGCTGAATTTTAATAGGATGGTTATAACTTTGAGTTTGGAAAGAAAGAAGGAGACTCATTTTACTTCTCAGTCAATGTGGAAGACCATGTAAAAGTCAAATAATCTGCTTGTTATCACAGCTTCATGAACAACAAAATTAATTGTTACTATCAGCTATAGTTAGCCGAAGAAAGGGCAGTGAACCAAAGACAGAAACTAATACAATTAGAAAAAAATTGACACAATTGTTGTTCTACTCAACCAGGCAAATGTATTCAATTAAACAGTTAATTTAATGTAATCAGTTGTAAACATCCCTTTTTATGGCAACCTGAGTAGCTACTAATTTACTTTTGCTTTGGGGCATTTGTTTATGAGGCATTAAGACTATGTAGAGATTAGAAGAATTGTAAATTTTCTATATACAGCTGTATAATAGAGACATCAGTCTTCATACAAAAGCCCTCATACTTTTACAGCACTCATCTGAAATAGGACAGATTGCTTAAGGACTGACTATACTAGAGATTTTTTTGTTCTTCCAGTACTATGGAAACAACATGAAATTTCTGTGTTGACGTGTATTTCAGATGTCTTTCCAGCACTAAGAACTCATGACTTCAAAGAAATCTTTTTAGTATGTTCAATCACACCCATAAAAACACAAGTAATACTTCCTATGGAAACACAGATCATGTTCTTTAGGTTTACATAACCATTTCTTTCCAA